>NC_037544.1:14958084-14974021 GCF_001531365.2 Cynara cardunculus var. scolymus | reverse complement strand
ATTAATTTTTAAAGATTAATTAACCCTTAATTAATAAATCGGCCGGAAATCCTCCGGAAATCTAACCGGTTTAAATTTTCCGGCGGATTACCGGCGGAAGTCAACAAAAGTTGACTTTTTAAAATGCCGCCGGAAATCCGCCGGAAAATTTCCGGCGGAATATGTCCGCCGGAAATGCCCAGTTTTCTAGTAGTGAATTGAGGTCTATATTATGCTAGAAATGGGTTGTCAATTATTGGGCAAACGTTAGGAATTGTATTTATAAACGAAATAGAGATATATTTTACGTTAGATTTGGGTTACCAATTGTTGGGCAAACGTTAGGACTTGTATTTTTAAACGAAATAGAGATSTAATTTACGTTAGAAATGGGTTGCCAATTGTTGGGCAAACGTTAGGACTTGTATTTTTAAACGAAATAGAGATATATTTTATGTTAGAAATGGGTTGCCAATTGTTGGGCAAACGTTAGGACTTGTATTTATAAACGAAATAGAGATATATTTTATGTTAGAAATGGGTTGCCAATTGTTGGGCAAACGTTAGGACTGTTTAATTATAAATGAAATTGAGGTCTAATTTACATATAACAACTAATTAAACTGACACATAATTTCGTAAATTTGTAACTATGTCGACTAATGCTGATAGTGGATGGATGTATAAGTGAATAAATTGGAATGGGACTATAAATCCAGTTTTCCAAGTCGAAGTAGTTGGATTTTAGGATTTTGCTTTCTCTCATGAGCGATCTACGGCAAGATGTCCTTGTAAGAAGTTTC
This sequence comes from Cynara cardunculus var. scolymus, assembly GCF_001531365.2. NCBI lineage: Eukaryota > Viridiplantae > Streptophyta > Magnoliopsida > Asterales > Asteraceae > Cynara > Cynara cardunculus. The sequence continues at coordinate 14,973,239 of NC_037544.1, read as the reverse complement.
AACTTCAAAAGTTCAAAAATAGAGACGAGAAAAGGATTCATAACAAATTATAGTCACTGGTATGCACATAGTGAATTAGAACCCGAACTTCAACAACCACAACAAACAATAGTGGACGAAGATTACAATGAGTTTGATGGTGTTGAACAAATGGTCATGGATCAAAATGTTCCCGGTACATCACGTACGTGGACAAGCAAGAACCAAATCAACAAGCACAACGTTTCTATGATATGTTACAAGCTGCAGACGAGCCGTTGTGGGAGGGATGCCAGAGATTTTCAAAGTTACAGGCAGCGGCAAGGTTTTTGAATTGGAAGGCAGATTGCAATGTGCCAGAGACAACCTTCAATCGTAACCTTATTATGGTAAAAGAAATGCTACCTGACGGTGAACAACTGGTTGGTAGCTTTTACGAGACAAAGAAGATGTTGAAGGAGCTTGGTCTTCCAAAAGAAAAGATACATGCTTGCAAGAACCATTGCATGTTATTTTATAAGGAATTTGCTGATCATAACAGTTGTGTAGTATGTGGGGTGTCTTGTTACAAGACAACCGACCGAAAAAATAATGTGCCTAATTTGGTGTTGACGTATTTGCCAATTACACCCAGATTACAACGATGGTATTTGTGTAAGAAAATAACAAAGGAGATGACTTGGCACCAGGATCATCAAACCGAAACGGGAAAGATGGTACATCCGAGTGATGGGGAGGCCTGGAAACATTTTGACAGGATGCATCCCGATTTTGCTCAAGAGATTGGGAATGTTTGTTTGGGATTATGTACAGATGTTTTCAATCCCAATAACTCCAACTCAAATCCATACTCATTATGGCATGTTTTTCTTACAAACTACAATCTACCACCTTGGATGTGCATCAAAGACTGGAACGTCCAACTGGCTTTGCTGATTCATGGCAAGAAGAGCCTTGGGCARAACTTGGATGTGTTTCTTCGGCCCTTGATCGACGAGTTGAAGAAGTTATTCTTTGACGGTGTCGTTACCTATGACGCTCATCGACGAACGAATTTCACAATGAGGGCCGTATTGTTGTGGACGGTTAGTGACTTCCCTGCTTATGCCATGCTGTCTGGTTAGAGCACGCATGGCAAGTTAGCTTGCCCATACTGCATAGGTAATGCATGTGCGTTCCAGTTGCGAAGCAGAGGGAAGTCGTGTTGGTTTGACTGTCACTGCAAGTTTCTGCAATCAAACACTCGTTCAAACGTGATAGAAACCAATTTCGTGTTGGATATGTTGAAAAAGCTGGTCTACCCCCTCTTCTAACTGGGGAGCAAATATGGACAAAAGTTTGTAGCCTTCTTACGGTCTATGATGGAGTCCCACACGGTTCAAGGCAATATAAGAAGCCTGTGGGTTTTGGGGTAACCCACAATTGGGTAAAGAAAAACATTTTCTGGGAGCTGCCATATTGGCACACTTTGTTGATCCGACACAACCTTGATGTAATGCACATTGACAAGAATGTGTTTGACAATATCTTTCAGACAATCATGGATACCCCAAAATCGAAGGACAACGTAAAAGCAAGGAAAGACATTGAAGAATATTGCAATCGACTGGAGTTGCATGTGAGGGAGGAACGAATAAAATATTTAAACCAAAAGCTTCCTACTCATTGAACAAACAGCAAGTAAGAAAGGTGTGCCAAAGGTTGGAGAAGCTGAAATTCCCAGACGGCTATGCTTCTAACCTAGGTGCATTAGTAAACGTCGAAGATGGTAGTTTTTATGGCTTCAAAAGTCATGATTGTCATGTGTTCATGCAAAGACTGCTACCTCTTTCTATAAAAGGGATGGTACCGGCTCCAATATGGGATGCTATCACTGAGTTGCGCACATTCTTTTGTGCAATATGCTCAAAGGGTTACACATTGACGACTTGTGTCAATTACAGACAAGTATAATGGAAACTATCTGCAAGTTGGAAAGAGTCTTCTTACCGCGATTCTTTGATTCCATGGAACACCTTGTGGTACATTTGGCACGTGAGGCAATAGTTGGAGGTCCGGTTCAATATCGATGGATTTATATCTATGAGAGACATCTAGGGTCGTTGAAAAGGACAGTGAGAAACAGATCAAGGGTAGAAGGGTCAATTGTAGAAGCATATTTGGTTAATGAACTATCTACCTACTGCTCGCTGTATTTAGGAACAACGGTGGAGACACGTCTGAACCGTGAGCCTTGAAATTTTTGCCCCCGATTGTTCGTCTTCAGACCGATGGTTAAGTATATTTAAAACTCCATGTCGAGGATTATTTAGGCGGAACGCATGTTAATCTATCGAATGAAGATATGCACAAAGCTCACACCTACATTTTACTGAATTATGAAGAAGTTTTTCCGTTCATAGATATCTTCAATACGAAGGTCCTAAATAAAGAGCCATATATTGATGATGCGGGTCTCAACAAACGTAGGGGCGATCACTTTGCTGGATGGTTTCATACCCACGTAAGTGTATACATATTAACTAATTCATCATTATTTATATGTACTTAATAAAATATTACAAATGACATGATTGTAGGTTATGTCTCGGTCAGACCCTACTTCAGATCTTGTTAGGATTTTGGCATACAAACCGTTACGTATGGTTTGGACACACCCGGGATTATTCGTAACCGGTTACAAGTTCCACACACTAACTCATAATAGAAATCGCACCACACATAATAGTGGAGTATGCGTGAGAGGGTCTTGTTACTCAGATTCTGAGGCCGACTACTATGGCTTGTTGGATGAATTCCTTGATATAGAATATCATGGGTATGAGCTCGGTCGCTGTGTTGTCCCACTATTCAGATGCACATGGTTTGACACAGTTAACGGCGTCTGAGTTGACCCAAAACATAATCTCGTGGACGTCAAATATAGATTAAGGCTTCGTTTAGGCGACCCGTTCATCCTAGCATCACAAGCTGAACAAGTCTATTATGTACCATATCCATCGAATTTATTAAAAGATTGGTGGTTTGTGGTGAAAACAAAGCCAAGAGGGGTCTATGACTTAGCATCGAGTACCCCTGAAGTCCGGTCGGATGCTGAAAATATAGACGATGAACAATTTTTCCAGGAAAATGAACGAATAACCCAACATAAGGGAAACAAAGATGTTCAAGAACCAATCCAACTTGTCATAGGGAAAGACGACATCGAAGTTGCCAACGATCGTTGCGACAACTGCATGTTGATGAGAGTAGTGACGAAGAAGAGAAGTTCCAATACTCGGATAGTGACTCTGAGGACGAAGAACTTGACTTGTCTGATCACTCATTAGATGATTAGGCTTCATTTGTAAATTTTAGTCTAAGTAAACTTTGTGTAGTTGTTTTAAAATTTTATTATTTCCATTTTTAAATCTTAATTAGTAAACCATTGTTAGACATTTTCAATTGTGTGAAATATTTACTGTATATTTGAATTATTGTTGTATGTTTTCTAATGTTGCTTTGTAGAAAATTGATAATGCCGTGTACTCGGATTACCGGTCGAACTAGTGGCAGTACACCTACCCATGGTACGGGTAGAGGCTCTAGTACCACTTCGGCACACCCGAAGGAGATTGAGTCTGGTCGTGGTAGTGCTGCTCCGGAGCCGCTTCCACAACAGCGGACAGTTATTGGCATCCGCGACAAAGAGTAAATACATTTACATCTTTTAATTGATAAAAATATATTTTTTGTATTGATGCTAATTCAATTCGTAATTATATAGTTTCAATGACACCAAAGTGATCCATCGGATCACCAAGATCAACCGAGAGCTACTTAACGACCCATGGACCAGTTGGGAAAAAATCCCAAAGGACGTGAGACGCCGAATGTGGGAGCGGTTCCAGATTTGTGTTATATATTCAACTTATTATATTTTATGTATTTTTTTGAACCTAAGAATTGCCTAAACTTTTATGTACAGGGCTATTATACTTGGGATCTGGCTTTGGACGCCCAAATGTTGGAGACATGGGAGAGAAAGTCGGCCAAGCCGTATAATGATAACATGAGTGTCGTGAGAAAGAAAGCTGGGGAAAAAGCAAGGATGAATGGGTATCCTCATTATGATGAAACGGACCCCAACCGGGATATGATTGTGTTGAAGCATTTCCCCCCCAGTTGGATATCTTCAGATGTGTGGGTCCAGATGGTCGATCGTTGGAACAATGATAATTGGAAGGCTGTTTCCGGTGTGGCGCGTGAGAACCGTGATAGTCAAGTTTCGCTACACACCGGTGGATCGATACCATTTTCGGAGCATGGTGCTCGTCTGGTAGAACCTAAAACCCATTAAATTAGTAGCTTGATTTTTATTATGTTATAATATTTGACCTTTATAGACACGAGCAAAAGATGGCGTGCCCCCGACCGTTGTGGAATTGTTCGATTACACACACAAGAAGAGGTCGAGTGGAGATGCCGCATCTACGGATTCGGGGGTACGTGACCACAAAGTGTAGCCCAAGTCATGGTAAGTATATCTGTCTATTATAATTGGGTTGCCATTTGTTGGGCGAACATTATAATTTGTTAAGTTAGAAATTACGTATATATATATATATCATTATTTAGTTTGGGTTGCCATTTGTTGGGCAAACATTAGGATTGTTTAAGTTAGATTTTAAGTATATATCATTATTTAGTTTGGGTTGCCATTTGTTAGGCAAACGTTAGGATTGTTTAAGTTAGAAATTACTATATGTCATTATTTAGTTTGGGTTGCCATTTATAATTGGGCAAACGTTAGGATTGTTTTGGGAACGTCCCATTTACAGCCGTTATGCTGTCAAAATTGACTTGCAATCTGTTTTAAACTATATATAGGATGAGTATTCAACTGGTCTCAGCCAAAGATACGGCGATGATCTCTCCACCTATCCCTTAGTTGATAAAGAGTTGTGGGAGCAAACGGTTGGGGGAAGCAAGAAAGGTCGTTTATTTGGGTTTGAGTACAACCAAGATCTCAATTGTGTCTTGACCGGGAACTACACGAAAGGTGGTTCATCTTCAGAGGGTCAGGTATGTGCATCTTTTGCTTTGATGATGTTTATCGATTTAGTTTGTAATTCATATTAAATATTATAACGTTTTATTTATTTTATAGGAAATTCAAATCTTAAAGACCCAACTTAGATCCTTAGAGGAACGACAACGAGTGGAGGAGGAGCGACATCGATTGAAGGAGGAGCAACAAGATAAACAACTTTAAGATATGGCTGCTTTGGTTAGACAGCTCAGTCAATCTCAACAATTCCCCCCGCCACCACCATATTGAATATTGTCTTTTGGTTTGAAACAATTTAGTTTTGTTTATAACAAATTTAGTTTTTGTTTGGTTGGAATAATTGTAGTTTCACTTTAATGTATGATATTTAGTTCTATTTCGCCTTTTTAGTTTCATTTTTAATATTGTACAGATTTACAGGTTTTAAATACAGGTTTTAAATATTAATTTTAAAATAAATTTAAAATATTAATATTTATATATTTTTTCCGGTGGATTTCCGACTTATTTGTCCGCCGGTAATGTTTCTAATATAAAAATATTTTTTTAAAAATAAATTTAGAATTAATATATATATATATATATATATATATATATATATATATTCTTTCCGGCGGAAGTATCCACCGGTATTTTTTAAAATTAAATATATATTCTTTTGGGAAAGATTAATATTTTTCCCGCGATAAATGTTTCCGACGGAATTTTCCGCCGGTAAATTAATTTTTTTTAAAAATACTTAACCATTTTGTTAATTTAATCAAAATTTTATAAATAAACCGGTGAGAAATTTCCGGCGGCCGGGATCCGCCGGAAAATGGTAAAATCCGCCGCTTTTTCCGCCGAAAAAACAATCACCGGCGCCACTTTTTCCAGCGGAAATCACTGTTTCCGGCGGATATTGCCGCTGGAAAAAAGTGTCCTTTTTGGTAGTGTGTTCTCTTAATGGTTATAAATTTGTTTGATATGGTAGATGCAGTAACTTAATGAAACGTGTTCAGATATCAAAATTTTTATTGATGAAATTGTTGCATAATTTATTAGGATGCAAAATATTTTCTATTAGAAAAAAAGCACTAATTTAATTGAAAAAAGGGCACTAATTTAATGAAACTTGTTCAGATTTCGAAAATTTTATGGATGAACTTGTTGCATAATATACATATTTATTTGGATAATCTTGTTTCCTATAAATTTTGAAACGTAAATAACATTAAATAGTTTGACAATATAAATGATTAATGGAAGTAAACAGTGAAATCATAAAAATGCATGACGATAGCTGCTGTTTCATATAATGGTTCATATAATGTGTAAAGTGCTGTAGTTGTGAAACAAATTCATATAATGGTTATTGTAATGGTTGATATGTCAATGTTAAAAAAAATGGTGTGTACTTGGCAAACAGAGAAACCATTTCATAATAAGATTGAAACGGATCCATGTACTAAAAGCATGAAAATGACAGATGTCTTCTCTAGCAATAAGTTGATTTGTGTATTAATGAAACGATGAAACCTTTTCATTCATGAAATGTAATGGTAAATTTATTTTGTTTTATTATTCAAAAGGTTTCATTATGTTAACTTGATTATAGTGTGTTTTATGTTTCAAAATTTATTACGATATACCTAATTTCATCGGTCCTTACTTTGATCTATTTTTATGATGGATGTTATTTTGTTTATAATATTTGAACATAAAATGAATATATTTTTAGCAAACCTATAATTTTCAAGATTATTCTAACATTTTTGGTTAGAATATTTGGAAGTATAAGATGATATATATATATATATATATATATAGTTTTTAAAACAATGATTTTGTTTCATTAATAGTAGGATATACATGATCTTGTTGCCTCGGTTATAGAATCATACAAATTCTTTGTATCTAAAGATTTGGAGGTTGTATAGAATCCTATCGTTTCATCTATAGAAAATACGGTGCTCTACAACAATGGGTGATATGGGTGGAGGTATTAGCTCCAATGAAATGATTGACAACTCCAATAATGTTATATCGAATGGAGATGGATGAGATGGTAATTCTTCTTTATATTAATTACTATGTTGATGTTCTTTCTGAATATGAATGTTTGTCTAATATTCGTCATGGTTGGAACATTGAATGTTTTTCGTAGTAAATGTTTGTGTAGTCATTATTTCGTAGGATGTCAGAATATAGTTATGTACTTGTAGTCTTTGTGTAAAGTTATGTTTCCATTATTTATTAAATTATATGACAATATGAATTCTGATTTAGTTTCATCAACTGAAAAATATTGCGGATAACGAATGAAACTAATTTCATAGACTGAAACATATTGCGGGTAACTAATGAAACTAATTAAGCATATCCCTCATGTTAAAGTTCATACGTATATCTATTTTTAATTTTCCATTTTTACTTGTCAAATGCATTATCGCAAAAAATGGGAGAATCACCGGGGGGTCGAAGTTATGGGTTTCTAAAGTTGATAGCAATAATTGTCCAAAGGTTGGGGATTTTTTTTCCTCGGTTTAGTCCGTGGAAACTATGGATAGGAAATATGCGGATATTGCTGGGTGTGATATCCGATTGGCAAGCAAAAAAATGAACTCGTTGGGTGGAGTGGAAACACGATATTTTGTTTGTAGCAAGGAAGGTATTCCATCAAAAAAGGAATTTGATTCTTTAGAAGTTTCCTCCGGTGAGAGGAGAAGGCGTAATACAAATTTCAAACGGACTGGTTGTAAAGCATGCCTTAATATACACTACGTGAAAAAAAGTGGCCGTTTTGAGGTTTATCAGTTCGTTGAAGCTCATAATCATATGCTTTGTCGTTCGGATGAAATGATGTTCTCCCGTTCCATACGCCAACTTGATTACAAGGATCGTAAAAATGTTTATCACGCATCTAGCTCTAAAGTTGGTATCACTCAATCACGCAAGATGCAATTGGCAATTAAAGGGGGATTAGAATCATCTGATGGGACAACTAGGGATCATATTAACTTCAAAAGAGACATTGTGTTCTTCGTTGGCAACAAAGATGCACAGATGTTAATAAACAAAATGTGCAAACGGCATGAACATTGCCTTGAATATTATTTTTTTGAATATAAGTGTGATGAGAAGGAGTCGATTGCAATATTTTGGGCCGATGAAATGGCGAGAACGAATTACAAACATTTTGGAGATACCATATATTTTGACGCTACATTTCAGACAAACAAGTACGCAATTTCTAAGTACTTGTTATTAAGTGTTTTACTGATTTCCACTCAAAGATTAATATGTTTCTTTTTCTTCATAACAGACATGCAATGATTTTTGTTCCCTTTGTCACAATTGGCAATCACAAAAAATCCGTTGTTGTTGGTGCTTCCTTGATCAGGAGTGAATCTATCATTAATTTCACATGGGTATTGAAGGCGTTTATGAAAGCGCACGATAGACAACTGCAGTTTGTAATAACCGATCAATGTGCATCAACGAAACAAGCAATTCTGATAGCTTTTCCAGATGCTACCTATCGATTGTGTATGTGGCACATAACCAAAAAAGTAAAGGACAAGGTATGTTCTATTTGATCTTTTGACCTCAATTCTAATATATGCAAACATGTTTGTTTAAGATACGTTTCATCTAGAATTTTTTTCCAAAGTATATCATATGTATACAAGGGTTTGTTTATTGTTTGATTGTGTGCTTGTTTCACCGTGTAGATTATTGATTATTTAGCCCATAACACCCCGTTCAAAAGTGAATTCAACAAGCTCGTATGGAATGTCCACATAGGTTTTGAAAATTTTGAGGAAAAATGAAATGCCATGATGGATGAGTATGGCTTACGGGGTTACTCTTGGTTTGAAGAAATGTATGCAATAAGAGAATCTTGGATTCCGGCCTACTTCAAGGACTATCCTATGTATGGTCTGATGAAAATGACTTCCAGGTCTATGAGTATTAACACATTTTTTAATGTTTATACAAAGTACTTGAATGATCTTGTTTATTTTCTTAACACTTTCGACGATGCAATCGAAAGTCAAAGGAAAGAACACTGTTCCCTTGAGGTTGCTACTAGAACTACGATACCTAGATTGTTATTACCATCTAAAATTGAAGCGCAAGCAGCGAAATTGTACACGAAAACGATTTTTTTATGTACAAAAGGAAATGAACAAGGCAGTGTGGTTCTATGGGGTTGTCAACGTCGTAGAGGTCGGTGATAAGAAGATTTACAGTATTACGCATAAGAACAGGAATTCTGAGGTTAAAGCTACGTACAAGGTCATGATCATTTTTTCGATTTTATTTTAACATTAATTGATTAGAATCGGAGTTTATAATATTTGTTTCTAACTTTTCTTCCGTTATTTCATGATACACTAGGTGGTTCATGATATAAGGGAAGAGTCTTTTGATTGTAGTTGCAACCATTTTGTTCGCAATGGTATATTATGTCGCCAAGCGTTTAAGGTAATGTTAAATTCTGAGGTGCAATCTATTTCTGAGAAATACATTTTGCCTCGCTGGAGACGAGAGTTAGTTCCCGTTGAGTTGTTGCCGGCTCGTGCTAGGTATGGTGAAATGGATGTTGAAAAGCAAGTTATGATCAACCAGGCTGTATCAATGTTTGATCTTATTATTGGGTGTGTATACAATAATGAGAATTCGTTGGCAAAGTTTGTGGAAAAATTGGAACAGTTGGGGTGACAAAATTTCAATCGATGTTCCTATATTGACAAGTACTGAACATAATAGAAATGATATTCAGGAGCTCTTGTGTGTTTCTGAACCTGCATTAGTTGATATCTTACTCCCAACCGAGATACGTAATAAAGGTTGTGGAACCGGAAAACGTCTTGTTGGTATGTCAGAGAGGGCATCCGTCAATGCAAAGAAATCCAAAAGATTGTGCAGAACTTGTGAGAAAATGGGTTGGCATGATTCTCACAGTTGTCCGTCAAAAGGCGATGGTACGAAATAACGATTTAGTTATTCGAATTATTTTGGTTTCATTTGTTAGGGAACGTTCGTGTTTGTTTCATTGTTTGATCTTGTCAACCTTTATTGATGAAATTGTTTCAAATCTTTAAACTTTTTGGATGATCTTGTTCCCTTAATGGTTATGAATTTGATAGTATGGTAGATGCAGTAATTTAATGAAACTTGTTCAGGTTTCAAAACTTTTATAGATGACATTGTTGCATAATTTAAATTTTTTGGCTAATTTTGTTTCCTTGTTTCCTAGAATTTTTGAAACTTAAATTGTATGAAATAGTTTGACCATAAAATGATTAATGGAAGCAAACAGTGAAACCATGTAATGCATAACTGTAAATTAAAAAAATATGAAAGAGTTTCAAAATTTGTGTGGATGACATTGTTGCGATTGTAAATGATGACAATAATTGGTGTTTCATATAATGGTTCATATAATGTTTAAAGAGTTATAGTTGTGAAACAGGTTCATATAATGGCTATTGTAATGGTTGATAGGTTAATGTTTAGAAAATGGGGTTTACTTGGCAGACAGTGAAACAATTTCATTAACAGTGAAAAAAAGTATGTTATAATAAAATTGAAACGGATTCATGTACTGAAAACATGAAATGACATATGTTTCCTCTAGCAATAGCTTGATTTGGGTAGTGATGCAAATGTTTCATAGTATGATTTTTTGAAATGATCATGTTTCCTTATATCCTTGAAGTTTTCAAACATGAAAATTATGAAATAGTTTCACCATGAAAGATAGAGTGGAAGTACGATAAACAGACACAGACAATGAACGTTGATTGTAAAGCAGATTTGATTACGGATTACCTAGCTTAACAAGGTATTGGGTACGTGTAAAGACCCACATCAGTTTAGTCAAACCAAAATAAACCAAACATAAGTGACTCCTAAGTATAGGATAAAATTCAGTTCCTAACCTCCCAACAACCCAAAAAAGTGTCCTTACAAGACCAAAACTAAATCCATGGCTTGCTCCCATTAAATGAGAACGCCTATCCCATATCTCTTTGTTGATTATGTTTGCTCTATTGTTTTCTTTTTAACTTCAGAATTCATTGCATGGAACTGATCAACCTCCTTCTGGATTTCCTCCTATTTTTTTGCTTAAGTTGTTAAGTACTAACTTTGCTGTTCATTTCCTCCTTAGATCTGTTAGTTGGTTTCTTTGACTCGGCCCCTCGGTAGTGAAACCGGTCTTCCATGATTATAGTATCCGGGTTTCGTTAACTCGCAAAAATTGGGTTAAGTAAATTTTTGGTAGAATTATGCATAACATATTTGTACCCTATGTTATACCAACTTGTACTTCAGACGAGTTTTGCGTCAAAAATAAGTTTATATCTAATTTGACGTAAAAGTTGAGGATATAGACTTAAAGGGTGAAAACCGCCAAATAGTTAAACTTTATATATATATATATATATATATATAAAAGTAAAAAAAAATAATAATATATATATGCATGTATGCATGAATGACGGTCTCATGACCGCCATTCTCAATCTCAGTTTCTCTCTCTCGTTTTCTTTCTCTAAAACCTTTCGTCTTCTCTCTGAATTTTACGTTAAGTTACTAAGGAAATCGAAGCAACAATTATATATTCGGAATCCACTCTCCGAACCCTTCTTAAAGGTATAAGTTTCATTCAGTTTCATTAAGGTGTTTATTTTAGGGTTATTTAGACCGGTTTATAAACTGTGTTTATATCTAAGTTTACGGATTGATTTTGTCAAAATCATGATATATTTGATGTTTAGAATGCTAGWACTGGTTATRTTGATGTAGAAATAAAAAGRGTATATTATAGTTTCAATATGGTTAGATTGTGGGTAAATGTTTAACCGTACACCAATTGTTCGGTTAAATGTCGAAAGGAGTAAAAATGCATGATTAAACTTAGGTTAACGACCATTGGACTTGTTTTACTATTTAGTATGTTGAAGTACGTTTATAGTATGTAAATGTAGCGAATCATGAAAGTTGGATCATAAAAGTTAGTTGGAAATTACGGAATCGACTTTTACCGACAAAGCAACTCCTGTACTTTGACAGTGTATAACTCACAAACCGTAARTYGGAATAAGCTCGTATTTTRYAKTYAGRAAGATCATACTGCATACTACAACTTTCATTAAGGGTCAAAATTCCAGTTATGACTCTAGGTGGCTCGAAACAGTGTRTTTTTGGGGCTGTTTACACTGTATTCGRTATTAATTTGCAGTTTTGTAAAATTCATATAAAATAGATGGATGATCCAAATGAGATGATTTCAAAGGCAACARACTCGTATGATACCAACCTACAACTTTCATTTAGACAATATAATCTGGATTGGTCTCTAAGTAAGGTAAAAATGCTCAGAAATAAGAGGGACGGAAGCGGTTGGATCGAAAGAGAATAAGGTTAAGTTTTACGTTTGAGTTTTCAATTCGAATCCAGCTATCCTTCTTGAAGTCTACGTTATTTAAGTAGATTAAGACCTAAGTAATTTTATAGAATAGTTATATTATGGTTTCTATGCTTTAGAAAGAGTAACCGTTTATGCATTCGTTAGGCACGCGGGTAAATCAAACTTGATCGTGAACTTCCGTTTGATCGTGCGTTAATTGTCAAATTCGGTTAAGGTACGGATTTCATATCTCACTTGATACGGGGATAGCCATTTGCGTAAGGCTTCATAATCCAGATAATCTGTGATAAATTCCAAATAATTTGTTTTGAATTCCCTTTATGCTTATCATATGTTATAGAACTTTGTTTCCTTTTGAATTACGACTTATATTCTTATTCGGAATATGGATCATTTTGATCACTTGACTTGTTTTTTTTTGTTGCTTCATTTGTGGAATATTTTACAATAGACTCAATGACTGGAGCACCAGTATTGAGATGTTTCCATGGTGACTAAAACGATCATGGCGTCCTCATTTTTATAGTCCTTAAAAGTGGACTTGATTATGTACCAGTCGAATAGAGGGCGTATGGATCGATTCTAGGAACCGTTATCGGATATTGAATTGTGGTCGTGGTTAAATTCACGGAGAGGATTGCTGTGTTGTGCTCACACCCCTTTCCTCACTTGTGCCTGAATGGACTGATCATCCTTTGGGAACAACGCGTCCTCGTGATGCAGTTTGGTCTTCGGACCCTTGACATGCTTTTGGGGCATTTTGACTTTCTTTTGGATTATCACTTAGCTTTATAAATTGTTTTTGAACTTGTTATCTCATATTCATTGTTTAGTTATATTATTATCCGTTCACTGAGCATTAAGCTCAGCCGAGATTTTCTTGTYCTCGGCAGGTACATGACTTRGCAGGGATTTTGGGATGAGAGCTACGAAGATGACAATATTGAAGATAACCCATTAAGTCATACTTTTGTTAAACTTTTGATGACTAATGTAGACATGTTGATATTTTGGGACCGTATTTTGAGACACGTTATCTCCGTTTGTGGTTATGTWATTATCTTTTGGTAAATTTTATTAGCCGCTCTGTTTTATATAGCACGTTKTTAGTTTTATTCCAATTGTGGCATCTCCCGTCTTTGACCACGCRGGACGGGGGTGTTACAAGTTGTGGTATCAGAGCTATAGGTTATGATCTTGTAGTACAATTTAGGTTTGATATGTGAGGAATGGGTAGAACTAAGATAGGACTATCCTAAATCTTATACATGTGAACTATTTGAAATCTTGTATGCTTTGTTTCTTTTTGAAATTAATCGAGCAAATGGTTTCCTATTATTTGTGTTAGTTCCAAATGGCGCCAAGAAGAATACCGGCAATAACAGATAGACCTAGAAGAAGCTGAACTGGGTCTAAAAATGAAACAAATCCTCTGCCAACAACTCAACTTGATCCTAATGTGATGGCAGCTGTCCACCAAACAGTTAGCGACATGCTACCAGGTATTATAGCACAGACGGTGGAAGCATTGCATCAAACTGGCGAAAACCCGAATCCTAATACTGGGGACTACGGACCAGAACACAGGGATCAGGGAACTAGTAGTGAACTTGCTGATATTCATCAATGGTTAGAGAGGTTTCATAAATAAAAGCCTCGTACTTTTACTTCAGCAGCCACTCCTGTTGACGCCGAAGATTGGATATCACATCTTGAAAAGGTATTCCGAGTCTTGGGTTGTTCTGATAGAATTCGAGTAGAACTGGCTACTTATAAACTTGAAGGTGATGCTAATCGCTGGTGGCAAGCTTGGAAACAATCTTACGGAGGGGATATAGCTATTGAAAATTTAACCTGGCCGGGATTCAAAGATGTTTTCTATCAATAATACTTTACTGCGGCAGACAAAGAGGCGTATGTTCAAGAGTACGCTACACTCAAACAGAAGGAAGACGAATCCATATCCGAATACGTATCCAGATTTCTATGATTGGCTAGTTTTGCGGGTAGTATGGCTGGTATGGTAGAAAACCAGGTTAATAAGTTCAAATGGACCCTCAGTAGCAAATTCAGACCCAAACTTATCAATCAACACTTCACGAGCATTGCCCAGGTTGTTGATGCTGCAAGAAACATTGAAAGGGAACGACTGGACTCTATACTTTCCCGAGGTGATAGTGGTACGAAAAGAAACAAAGATGTGTTTCAAGGAAATTCTACCGAGCGAGGAACCAATCGGGCAGGTCAGTGGAAACAACCAAATTATAGACCTCCAATTGCATCTTAGGGAAATTCTAGTAAAGGTTTTTCGAATACAACTTCTCTGTTACGGTGCAAAGATTGTGGTTTTAGACATCGTCCTAGCCCATGTATTCGAATGACTGCCGCCTGTTATAATTGTGGTCAACGAGGTCATATAGCTCGTGATTGTAAACAAGAGCCGAAAGATAATTCTAAAGATAAAGAAAAGCAATCTACTGCCGGTGGTCGAGTGTTTATACTATCTGCTGACGTATCTACTGCGAGTATGGTTTCTGGTACCCTTTCTATTGATGGTAGAGATGCATATGTTTTATTTGATACAGGTGCTACACACTCGATTGTTTCTGAAAACTTCGAAGAAAATCTTAAATCATATGAACAATCCACCGAATTTCCATTACATATTACTACTCCTATGGGTAGTTCAGTATGTATATTTGG
>NC_037544.1:14954834-14957139 GCF_001531365.2 Cynara cardunculus var. scolymus | reverse complement strand
AATGTTTCTGAAGTCCGAAGTTTTCTAGGTCTGGTAGGTTACTATCGACGGTTTGTTGAAAACTTTTCCCGGATCGCACTTCCTATGACTAAACTTCTTCGAAAAGAATTTAAATTTGTCTGGGGTGAAGAACAGAAAAAGAATTTTGAAGAACTGAGAAAGAGATTGATTACAACGCCTGTTCTTGCATTGCTATCTGGATCGGGAGGTTTTCAGGTTTATAGTGATGCTTCTAAAAGTGGTCTTGGCTGTGTCTTAATGCAGCATGGCAAAGTGATTGCGTATGCCTCTCGCCAGCTCAAGCCTTATGACGTAAACTACCATACTCATGATCTTGAGTTGGCAGCAATCATTTTCTGCACTCAAAATATGGCGTCACTATCTGTACGGAGAGACTTGTGATATCTTTACTGATCACAAAAGTTTAAAGTACATCTTCACGCAAAAAGAGTTGAATATGCGTCAACGACGATGGCTCGAACTTCTTAAGGACTACGATGTCCGAATTCAATATCATTCAGGCAAAGCCAATGTAGTCGCCGATGCCCTTAGCCGCAAAAACATTGGTAATGTATCGTCTTTAACCGTTCAGTCCCATATTGCTTCAGATCTAGAACGTATGGGTATCACTTTGTGTTATCGTGGTACAAATGAACTTTTGGCTAGTCTCACGGTTGAACCAACTCTTGTATCTCGAATCAAAAAGGCTCAACAAGATGATGGAGAACTTTGGGCTATATTACAAAAGGCTAAAGATGATTCACAGTCTAATTTTCGAGTTGATGATAAAGGTATTATCTGGTTCTCTAATCGACTTTGTGTACCCGACAATCCTGAACTCAAAGAAGCAGTTATGAGTGAAGCTCATAATTCGTTATTCTCAATTCATCCCGGATCCACTAAGATGTACCGAGATCTAAAACAATACTTTTGGTGGAACAGTATGAAACGAGATATAGCCGAATACGTGGCAAAATGTCTTACTTGCTAGAAAGTGAAGATTAAACATCAACGGGCTAGCGGATTGTTTCAACCATTAGAGATTCCAATTTGGAAATGGGAACATATCTCTATGGATTTTGTGACAAGACTGCCGAAAACTCAGAGATGACATAATGCTATATGGGTAGTAGTTGACCGTTTGACAAAATCGGCTCATTTCTTACCTATACAGGAGACGTACCCTGTTAGTAAACTATCTGATCTATTCCAGCGGGAAATCGTGAGGTTGCATGGCACTCCAGTTTCTATCACATCGGACCGAGATCCGCGATTCACTTCTCGATTCTGGAAAAGTCTTCACAAAGCTTGGGGTACGTGATTGACTATGAGTTCAGCTTTTCATCCACAAACAGATGGTCAGACTGAGCGAACTATTCAAACTCTAGAAGATATGTTACGGGCTTGTGCTCTTGAGTGGTCTGGTGGTTGGGACGAGTCTYTATATCTTGTGGAGTTCGCGTATAACAATAGTTGGCAAGCTAGTATCGGCATGGCCCYGTACGAAGCTTTATATGGTCGGAAGTGTAGAACAACGATCTGTTGGAATGAAGTGGGAGAACAAGCTATCGAAGGACCCGAACTTGTCCGGATTACTACTGAACAAGTCGAGATCGCAAAACAGAAAATGAAAGAGGCTCAATCTCGGCAGAAAAGTTACGTTGACAAGCATTGAAAGCATTTAGAGTTCCAAACGGGTGATCACGTCTTCCTAAAAGTTTCACCRTTACGAGGTATTCGTAGGTTTGGAATTAAAGGTAAACTTAGTCCGAGATATATTGGACCTTTTGAAATCCTTGAACGTGTTGGAGATGTGGCATATCGCCTAGCGTTACCTCCTCAACTTTCACATGTCCATAACGTTTTCCATATCTCGTCACTCTGCGGATATCATTATCACCCTCTCCATGTGATTGATTATTCGTTGGACAAAGTTGAAAAAGATCTCTCTTATATTGAAGAACCCGAGGCGATAATTAATCGAGAAGAGAAACAAATGCGACGAAGGTCAATACCGTTCGTTAAAGTGTTATGGCGAAATCATTCTGAGCGAAAAGCCACATGGGAAACGGAAGAATCTATGCAAAAGGAGTACCCTTATCTATTCGAGTCATGTAAATCCTCCAACCCTATCTAAATTTCGAGGACGAAATATTCTTTTTAGGAGGGGAGGATTATAATATCCGGGTTTCGTTAACTCGCAAAAATTAGGTTAAGTAAATTTTTGGTAGAATTATGCATAACATATTTGTACCCTATGTTATACCAACTTGTACTTCAGACGAGTTTTGCGTCAAAAATAAGT
>NC_037544.1:14950821-14954264 GCF_001531365.2 Cynara cardunculus var. scolymus | reverse complement strand
AGTCGGAAATTACGGAATCGACTTTTACCGACAAAGCAACTCCTGTACTTTGACAGTGTATAACTCACAAACCGTAAATCGGAATAAGCTCGTATTTTGTATTTAGGAAGATCATACTGCATACTACAACTTTCATTAAGGGTCAAAATTCCAGTTATGACTCTAGGTGGCTCGAAACAGTGTGTTTTTGGGGCTGTTTACACTGTATTCGATATTAATTTGCAGTTTTGTAAAATTCATATAAAATAGATGGATGATCCAAATGAGATGATTTCAAAGGCAACAAACTCGTATGATACCAACCTACAACTTTCATTTAGACAATATAATCTGGATTGGTCTCTAAGTAAGGTAAAAATGCTCAGAAATAAGAGGGACGGAAGCGGTTGGATCGAAAGAGAATAAGGTTAAGTTTTACGTTTGATATCCAGCTATCCTTCTTGAAGTCTACGTTATTTAAGTAGATTAAGACCTAAGTAATTTTATTAGAATAGTTGTATTATGGTTTCTATGCTTTATAAATAGTAACCGTTTATGCATTCGTTAGGCACGCGGGTAAATCAAACTTGATCGTGAAYTTCCGTTTGATCGTGCATTAATTGTCAAATTCGGTTAATGTACGAATTTCATATCTCACTTGACACGGGGATAGCCATTTGTGTAAGGCTTCCTAATCCAGATAATCTGTGATAAATTCCGAATAATTTGTTTTGAATTCCCTTTATGCTTATCATATGTTATAGAACTTTGTTTCCTTTTGAATTACGACTTATATTCTTATTTGGAATATGGATCATTTTGATCACTTGACTTGTTTTTTTTAATTATATATATATATATATATATATAAAGTTTAAATATTTGGCGGTTTTCACCCCTTTAAGTCTATATCCTCAACTTTTACGTCAAATTAGATATAAACTTATTTTTGACGCAAAACTCATCTGAAGTACAAGTTGGTATAACATAGGGTACAAATATGTTATCCATAATTCTACCAAAAATTTACTTAACCCAATTTTTGCGAGTTAACGAAACCCGTCTCCCATCCAAGTTTCCATATGCCTTATCAAGAACACATCGCCATCATCGAAGTTTTCTTTAGTTTGCCAACTCATTTGCAAGCACTCATGCCCCGTTTCATCGATTTCATGCCAGATTGGATGTCGTACAGCTTTTAGGTGCTTGATCATAAGGCGATGCTGAAAAAACCAATATTCAATCGTAAAATATAATGTAGAAAGAAATATGTAGTCTGAGAGTGAATATTCAGTGAGTATACTTACTAATATGTCAACAATGTGCTCATACAAACCCATTTCGTCTTCGATCGCACATCATTTCCAAAATCGGTTGTCTATTACAACAATTGAGGGGTTCTTGAAGTTAAACACCTCCAAGTAGTAGTGACCACAGTCCATAATCGGGAAGAAAGCCTGTGCGGGTTTAAAGGTTACGTAATCTCAAGAAAAAGAAAAAGGTTTATTTAATTTTAATAAAAAAAATAAACGCTGGCCATACCAGATCCATATTTTGCATTTTCAGAACGTTCATGTCAAAACGAACTAATTTAGCCAAGTTATTGCTGAAAATGTCATACTGAACATTGAAATTGGCCTGCTGAGTCCTTAGCTTTGGATCTCCCTGTTCTTTAGTTACGTAATAAGAGATTATTCGTAAATAGAGGGTTTGTTTCATTGCACATACTACATATTTTATATAGATCTTACCAAGACACTTGTATTGAAAAAATACCGACGAGGTGAATCACGGCTTCTATACATTTCCTCGTGGTTTAGCAGTTCAGCCCATCCATCAATAACATTAGTGTACACCATGGACTGGATGCTAGGCTTGCCAAATTGCCCCAAAATATATTCGTGCCATTCTCCAATTCGAATACAATGTCACTGTAGTGGTGAAACATAAACATACCCATATTAGTCTCAACATTTGCTAAATTCTAATATCACTAATCCCAAATCATACATTATGCCAGTTTACAAGTAAAAAGATACATAGTGCAATATATAGCCCAAAATACCTACTGTCTAAGTTCTTAAGGTACATGATAGTTACAAAAGTTTCGTACATATGAACTTCTTTTTAAGATGCATGACATTAACAGGAGTTTCATACATATGTATACTATTAATCATACATATGAATCTGTTTTAACAGTGAAAACTTTTAAATACATGCTTGAAGACCATAAAACGTAGGGTTTCATCTAAGTCTAATTTCACTTGCCTGTTGTAAAAAGATATATAATGCAATACAGAGTCCAAATAGCCTACTGTCTAAGTTCTTAAGATGCATGATAATTATTGTTAGGGGTTTTAAGCAATAGTACAATTCATAGCCTTACTTGCTTAATGTCTAATATCTTAAGATGCATGACAGTAACAGAAGTTTAATACATATGAACCTATATTATGCCAAATCATATATTAGGCCAAATCATATATTATGCAAAATCATGTATAATGCCATAAACGTAGGGTTTCATCAAATTCTAATATCACTAGTCGCAAATCATACATTATGCCAGTTTACATGTAAAAAAGATACATAGTATAATACATAGTCCAATATACCAACTGTCTAATTTCTTAAGATATATGACAGGAACAAAAGTTTCATACATATGATCTTCTTTTTAAGAAGCATGACAGTAACAAGGGTTTCATACATATGTTTACTGTTTATCATACATGTGAACCTGTATTAACAGTGAAATTTTTTAAATACAAGCTTGGATACCATAAAACGTAGGGTTTTATCCAATTCTATCTAAGCTCTTAAGACCCATTACTGTTACCGTCAGGGGTTTTAAGCAATAGAATAGTACATAGCCTTACTTGTTTGATGTCTAAGATCTTAAGATGCATGACAGTAACAGAGATTTAATACATATGAACCAATATTATACCAAATCATATATTATTCCATAAATGTATGGTTTCATCCAATTCTAATCTCATTAGGACTAATTCATATATTATGACACTTTCCAAGTAAAAAGATACATTATGTTATACATAATCCAAATTACCTACTGTCTAAGTTGTTAAGATATGAACCTGTTTTGTCATACATATGAACCTGTTTTAACAGTGAAAACTTTTAAATACATGCTTGAAGACCATCAAACGGAGGGTTTCATCTAAGTCTAATTTCACTTGCCCGTTGTAAAAAGATATATAATGCAATACATAGTCCAAATTGCCCACTGTCTAAGTTCTTAAGATGCATGACAGTTACTGTTAGGAGTTTTAAGCAATAGTATAATACATAACATTACTTGCTTAATGTCAAATATCTTAAGATGCATGACAGTAACATAAATTTAATACATATGAACCTATATTATGCCAAATCATATATTATGCAAAATCATGTATATTGCCATAAACGTAGGGTTTCATCAAATTCTAATATCA
>NC_037544.1:14933717-14950721 GCF_001531365.2 Cynara cardunculus var. scolymus | reverse complement strand
AGTCGCTGAGGGCGCCTCTGGCTCCGAGGCTAACAGATCACCATGTGTTGGTGATCTGGGTACCCAGAATACCTATGTGACAAAGGAGGAGTTTCAAACCTTTGCCACAGTGGTGTTCACCAAGATGGATGAGTTGAAAAGCTTGTTCATCTCTCAACCTATGACAGAAGATCTTTCTCCTCTTATAGAGGCTCTGAAAGAGTTGTCCTCCACAACAACAGATTTGAAGTCAACAATCACAACTCTTCAGAGCTCTGTTCTTCACAAAGACGATCTCGCAGAAGCCTTCCAGGCTATGACTCTCAACCCTTCCTCCATTCAATCCTTGAAGACCGAGCTGACAGAACTTGCTGCACAATTTGCCTATGATCTCATCTCTTCGGGTTACACCGACTATTCCAACTTCAAAAATGAGATCAAGCAAATGTTTGCCTCTGCGGTCACATATGGCGTCGACTCCAGCTCCTCAAGGGCCAATATCAACCATTTAGCAATGCCCAGAGAGCTGGATGCGATGATGGAAATCTTGGGAGGTATTGTAACGAAGTATACAGATCAATTAGTCAAAGAAGCACGGGCTACAAATGTCTCTATCCAAGATTGCACTAAGAAGCTTCTCTCAGAGGGTGAGTCTCTGCGTGACAACCTCTACCTCTGTGTGCATAAGATGAGGTGGGCTACAGGAATCGATATTGGAAATGCTACTTCCAATGCTCAACATGCCATAGAATTGATGGAGAAGGCCGCACTAAGGATTATGCGAAGGTTGAAGAAGACTCCCCAAGTTACATGCAAGGCAGAAACCACCAAAGACCATGATGATCATGAAGGTGATGACCATGATCATCATGAGAGGGAGAAGAAGACACTAGAGCCAAAGAAGCCTGCTCCTGCCAAAGGTGTCACAATAGCGGAATCTACAACAGCCAGAAAGGATAAAGCGCCAGAGCCTAAAGGCAAAGGGAAAGGCAAAGTTGTAGAGCAACCACAGAAGGGGTCGTCTACAATCTCAGAGGCTGAAATCAATGAAGAATTATACAAAGATGACCCAGAAATGCTACGTGTTTTAAAGATGTCTAAGGCAGAGGCTCAAGCGAGAAAGGGCAGAGCTCCAATGTTCATGCCCCCCAAAGCAGGGGAGGGCATGTCATCAAAGCTCCCATCAGTCCAAGAAACGTCCACGGGTACGTTCAACACTTTGCAAGGATCTGTCAAACCTTTTCTTGTAGAGGGGTCAACCCAGAGGCCCATACTAGAAGAGGATGAACCCAAGATGGCAGAGGACCCCACAGTAGGAAGGGTGGATGAAATCTTTGAATCGATGAGCAAGATTCCATTCCCTAAACCCCCTACAGAGCCTCTTTCGACCCCAGAAGAAATTC
The DNA here is from genome assembly GCF_001531365.2 of Cynara cardunculus var. scolymus. Taxonomy (NCBI): domain Eukaryota; kingdom Viridiplantae; phylum Streptophyta; class Magnoliopsida; order Asterales; family Asteraceae; genus Cynara; species Cynara cardunculus. The sequence continues at coordinate 14,949,339 of NC_037544.1, read as the reverse complement.
TTATGTGGAAGTACTCTGTCAAAGACATTGAACCTCCTTATGATCCWGTGGTTACCGAAATTCCTTCTGCCTTCGCCAAATTCAAGTTCTCCAGACTTACAAGGCCGCGTGAGCAAGTCTTCATAGAGACTCCTATTGCTTCACTTGTGACTATCTCTCCAAGGACTCTGCTGAAGAAGTCAATCCTTTTTGCTCAATTTGTTGTGAAAAGGAAGGATGGAAATCTTTACAAGTTTACAGACGCTGACTTTCATAATCTTTGTGTGTATGATGTCATTTACATGCATAAAATACTTAACATCTACATGGAAAAGAGGTCTACCTATACCATCTCGCTCATAAGGCTGATAGAAGTTATGCGCGCATAAGTCAAGTACTTCAGCCAGAAGGACTTCGAGCTTGCAATGAGGTTAGTCCAACAAGATCTAAAGATCTCTCATCCTAACAGCAAGCCAAGTTGGATTCATAGGCATTCACCAAACACCATCATTCACAACCCCTTTTATGGATTTGTGTTTTTGGACAAAGACGAAATCCTACGCGTCTATGATCCAACAGAGACACACAAGTTTTCGACAGAGACACTTGAATGGATCTTCAGAAAGACAGCGACAGAACTGGACAAAGGGCATCTAAGGATGAATGAAGTGTCAAAAGTCTTGGAGTCAATCAAAATTCAAATCAACTTCAGAGAATGGATGTTTGACATTTACAAAACCATCAAGTCAGATTTGACCTATCCAGTAGACGACTTCCCACAATCTGAAGTTGGTTAAACCTCTGTAAAAGTATATGGCCTGTATCAAACTCCATCTTTTACGTTTTGTAATTTCTTTTCAGTCAATTCATTTCGAGGATGATGTTTAATCTCCTCTTGTAATGCCTTTCAATTAAGTCATGTTCTTGCACTTAATAGCTTAGTTTACTTTTTCATACTTAGRGGGAGATTGTTAGCTCTCATTCCTTTATTGTAAAAGTATAGAAAAAGTAAAACAACAAGTGTTGACAGAAGCTGATCTGTTACAGAAGACCTCAGAGGACAATCAACAGAAGAAGCTCCTTATGTACAAGGTTAAAGTGACAGAACCTTTGTCTTCATCCACAGAGGTTTTGGAAACTTGTCCTCTGCTAAGACAATGTTACAAGACAAAGATGACAGAACATCTGTCGTGTCTCATAAAGGTTCTGGAAGATGTTCCTTTGCTGCATACGCTTCAAGTCATATTCAGCAGAGCCTCTGTGATGTTTCACAGAGGGTCTGCAACTAGTCTTCTGTGTAGATTATCTTTAGCTTGTTTTACTTAGGTCTTTTAGCTACTCGTGTCTTCCACGTGATCTTGTCTGTAATATGTTTCAGATGAATGGCTTAGATTTAATTGCTTTAGGTCGTGTCTGGAAACGGTTATTTGCTTGTATAAATAGCAKTGTAGGCCTTTGTATTTCGTGTGCTTCCAGATTTGTAATAGTCGACATTTTCATTCAATTGAAAATCATTTGAAGCAATTCTCTTTGTGTTCATTATTTGTTCTTCATTGTGTTCTTACTGTTTCTACCTGTTTGATTGATATTGTTTCCGCTGCTCTACTACTGTCAAATCGATCATTCAAGTAAGTTTTAGTACCAAGAATTGAGTTATTCGATCCAACATCATTGAATCCAATCCCTTGAGTTTCCTTTTGACCGTTAAGTTTTTCGTAGACGTTTTGGGCATCCTTATATTTCTTCATTAGTAGTTCGTTGGTTTGAAGCTTCTGATGAAGAACCTCCCTTTCCTTTTGAAAGAATTATTTGAGTGCAACTGAGTTAAGCCTCTCTACCTCGGATTCTTTGAAGGCCTTTGCCTTCTTTTATAAGTCCTTAGTTATTTTATTGTTTATATCCAGAAGTTTTTCTTCCTTTGATTTTTTAAGTAATGCGATGCGAGTCTTTTCTTTAACGAGAACAGCTTTTTGTTCGGTTAGAAGATCAGTCTCTCTTTTGTAGAAACTAACTTCTTTTTCCGCTTTGATTCCTTTAGATTTTTCAAAATTTAATTTTTCCTTAAGCTTTAAGAAATCCTCTAAAAGTTTCATCACCCTTAACTCTAGCTCTGATGGAGCAGAGTTGATTTCAGCGATAGAAGACTCACATACCTGTTCATCAGAGTCAGAGGTGGATTCTGTATTGGATGTGGCCATGAGACAAATGTGGGCCTTGTCTTCTTCATCAGATGAAGAATCAGACACCCAATTTTCTTTTTTCAGCCATCAGGCTTCGCTCTTTAGGATTGTATTTATACTTGTTCTTGTAAAGTCAGCATCCTTCACTAGACGTCCTCTGCACTCTTTTGAGAAATGACCAATTTTTCCGCATCTGAAGCAGCGAAGGTCATTTTTCCTTCCGTCTCTCTCTCTTCTCTTCTCTCTTTTCTATCTACTTTTCCCTATCTTCTTTCTTCCCTCTGTTGGAACTTCATTGGCTTCTTTTCATAGGAAGGCTGGAACTTCTCCCTTCCGGAGTCTCTTCATTCAAATGGCTTCTTGATGAACTTCCTTTGAAACTGTTTGGTTATCAAGGCCAGAGACTTTTCTTCTACAGCAAGAGCAAGAGGTCCACCGATGGATACTTTTCTCTTCCTAATATCATTTTTCTTGTGCAGCAACCGTTCCATAAACATCATGAAGTGACCAACTGTCTAAGTCTTGATTTGCTTGGAGGGACATCGAAAGCTGAGTCCACTCATCACCGAGACTCTTAAGGAAAAACACATTATTTTCTTCCTTCGTCCTGGAGATGTCCTTTCGACGACATTGATTGATCAATGTGTTGAAATGATCGTACGACTTCTGAATCGGTTCATCAGGAAGAGTCTTGAAGTTAGTACACTGGTTGAGACATTGAGCTCTATGATTTTTCTTCATTTTTGCGCCTCCTTCTAGTTGAACTCTAGAATGAATGGAAAAAGGGAATTGAGAGTTTTTAATGATCGTTTTGATTGAAGAACAATCAATTGGCTCTGATACCAATTGTTGATCCCAGATCTCTCAATAACACTAATAATTAAGTTAAGAATAACCTAATTATATCATGTGAATGAATAAAATGACGAACACTCAAGAACACAAAATATGAATATTCAAAGAATATACTTGAGTGCCGGAAGATTCACTTTATTCCAAAATGATTGTGAAAAGCGTAACCGATTACAATAGGCCTAACACCTATTTATACTAGAAAGCTAAACAAGGAGATAACTATCTATCAAATCTTCTAGGAAAGATAAAGCTTATCTAGACTTGGAAAGTAAATAAAACAAGATAAAACTTTGTAGAAACCAGTTGTCGATTCGCCATCTCCAACTGTCTTATATAGAACGTTATTCAACCATATCTTCATATCTTCATCGTATGCCTCTGGTTGAACTGTTGTAGAAGACTCCAAGTGTTGGTAACCAGAGGGGTTATGAAGATGCTCGATTCATCGCGTCTATGGTCTCTTCATCGGTCTTCTGGTTGTATTGAACACTTCGTCGTTTTTCCTAGCAGTTTTCCATCGGCCTTCTGGTTCTTCACACTTGTTGTTTTTCATTACTTTTACAAATAAGAGTTATGGGGTGTAACATATGCTAAAAAGAATTTGCAAGAAAGAACTCAAGAACACTAAGAACTTGAATCGTTCGACCTTCTTTTCAAACTACTCAAAGGTTGATACTCTTTTATTTGTTTAAACTTAGAACTCTTCTTCTTCTCTCTGTGAAACATATGTTTAAGATTTTAAGAACCTTGTTTTCTTAAAACACAAACAAAAGGATTAATAACACATTTTTATCTTGGTTATAATCTTGTTTCAAAAACACTAATTTATTAAAACACAAACAAAGGTTGATACCAAAAAGTGTATTTCTTTCTTATTTCTTTGTCAAAAACAGAAAATGGATGCGAAGAATATTAATTTCTCTATTGAAGACATCTCCTTCAAGGCTAACAACCATGTTGCCTTGTTAGACATTCCAACAAACAAGACTATTTACGAGGATGTTTCTACCTTTCTCAACCCACATGCCTTTGCTCTCAACCATGAACCTGTCATGGTTAGGGAGGCCCTTTAGCAGTTCTGGTTGACTGCTGAAGTGGTGCTAGAGGAAGACAAGCACAGTCGACATGTGGAGACAATCTCCTTTACCTTTAATCGGATGACCGTCAGCTTCGGCGTGACCACTCTAAGGCATGCTCTATGTGTCCCCAAGGGTCCCTTTGACAGCGAACCCTCCACAACCGAGATCATTGCATGTATCGATCCCATTGGCTATCAATGGCCACTGAAGGAGGACACCAGCGAACCCCTCAAGTCGTTGTCCAAAATCGAGAAGAACAGGATGTCAGCTCTTCCTTCCCTCCTTCTCCTCCTCAGGTGGTGAAGACAAAGAAAAAACCCCCCTACATCTATCCCATCCACCAAAACCCCTTCTTCAAAACGTCTTCACAACCAACTCTTGGTTCTCCTTAGAAAGCCAAAAAGGGGATAGCCACATCTCTGGCTGTGACATCTCTACAGGTCTCAGCTATTAAAACTAGCCTTACCCCTTATGCACTTTTAGTTAGCCTCCCTAGCTCTTCAGTGATCCCTGACATAATTGTTGTATCAGTGGAACCTACCTCAACCGCCTCAGTGACTCAAATCACTAAAGGTGTGAATATCAGCGCCACCACCGCTGAACACCCACAAACTCTCCTACCCATATTCTCCTCCCCTCCATCATTGGTTTCAACACATGTCCATGAATCACCAGTGCCAGTCCTCCCTGATGATGAGACATTCACCACTAGACCCGAGGTAGCTCCTTTTGAGACTACTCAGCATACTGGTGCTCATCTTTATGAGTGCACCATGGAGCGTACCAGTGATAATCCTTCAGATGTCGCAGATGACCCCTCAGGTATTCCATCTTCCTACACTTTCGATTCTTCTAACCCAAAGCTTATTTTTACTCACTCTCCTTCTCTTTCAGGCCCATTCAGGCTCATGTCATGGACGAAGAAGAAGAAGAGTACAACATGGCAATGGATATCAAGCTCATCTTCCCAGCTATCGAGACTGTCCTCATCCAAATGAATGAAGTCCATAAGAACATGGCTCGCATAGAAGATGTTGTTGAAGACCTCTCAGTTGTCAAGGCTGAAGTCCAAGATGTTAAGATCCAGCTCTCCTCTCCTCAAGAGGCTGTAAGAGCTAATGTTGAACCCATAGCTGCTATCACAAGCAGGGGTGATGAAGCACAAGATCAGTCTCTCTAGTAGACGGAGCTTCTACAACAAGTCCAGGATGCTCTTCACCAACCAGCACTAGTGACTCCTCCATCCTTCACCGCTGATGACCATGCTCAGCTGAATGAGATGCGTGAAGTGACGAACAGCCTGGCTAGTGCTCTGACATGGCTGGAAGAGATGGTGGTCCTCCAGATTCACAACGTAGACCAACTCTCTGGCATATGCTGTCAAGCCTTAGCCAGAGAGGGGGAGATAAGGTCCAACGCTGTTGGACCATCTTTTGAAACTGCTGAATCAACAACCCAAGACATTGAGGTTGAAGCTGATGCTGAGGTTGCTTACGATATTCCAACCTCCAGTGAATCTGCTATAGCTGAGGACGTTGATGCCATCTGAGCTAAAGCTCATGATGATGACCTTTCCATCACATGTAGACCCTAACGGAACCAACAGTGCTCATCTTCATGAGTGCACCATGGACTAAACCAACGTTAATCCTTTAGATAACGTTGAACACCCCTCAGGTTCATTTGAGGCCCGGGCCATGGACGATGAGAAGTATGATATGGTAACGGATGTGAAACTGCTCGTCTCAGCAGTCAAGACTATCCTCATCAAGATGAACAAGGTCTATAAGGACATGTATCGTGAAGTTGAAGTTGCTACGGACCTCTCAGCCATCAGGGCTAATGTCCAAGACGTGAAATGCCAACTCTTACTTCTTCAAGAGGTTGTACGAGCAAATGTTGAGACCATCGCTGCTCTCACAAGTAGCGCTGATAAGTCACAGGCTTACTCTCTTTAGTAAGCAAAGCTGCTACAACAAGTCCTGGTTGCTCTTCGTCAACCAGCACCAATGACTGCTCCATCTTTCACTGCTGATGATCGTGCTCAGCTTCATGAAGCACATGAAATGACGAACAGCCTAGCCAGTGCTCTCACTTGGCTAGAAGAGATGATGGTACTTCAACTCAACAGCATCGGCCAACTCTCTGGCTTATGCTCTCAAGCCATCTCTAGAGAGAGGGAGATAAGGTCTAACGTTGGACCATATGTTGTTGCCACCCCTGCTAAACCTGCTGCTCCAGCAACCAATGACGTTGAAGCTGAAGTTCCTAGAGCTGAAGCTGAAGCTGAGGTTATTTGTGAAATCCCACCCTCCACTGAAGCTGCTATTACTGAGGAAGTTAATGTTGTTCAGGTTGAAGCTCGTAACGATGACCTTCTCATCACCTCTGCACCTGTTGCTAGTGATGTGGAAGATGAAGATGATGACGACAAGGAAGGTCATTCTTTTGACCTCGCTAACTCCGACAGCGACCTGGATGACGATGATGATGACGACGACGACGAAGATGACTTCACCATCCAGTACCAGCATCCCGCTACTGCCACCAAAGAAGTTTCCCTCAGGGATTCCACATCCCAGGGGGAGCAAAGGGAAGAAGAGCCTGCTTGAGAAGCGAACCAGGGCTCTATGTCAAAAGGCAAAGGCATCGCTAAAGAAGGGAATCTTAAGGAATTATTCAATCCTCTTGAACCAACTTGTATGAAGATTTCTCGTCTCAAGTAATCATCACTTCCCTGTACCAACTTGATATTCCCTCTACTACCTACGGTCGGGTGGAGGAATGGTCCCTGAGAACCCAACCCCAAGCATTCTTACCGAACATGTTGATCCCAGATCTCTCAATAACACGAAGATTTATGTTATGAAGAACCTAAATCTATCGTATGGATGAATAATAGTGATGAGCAGCTTAAGAGTATTTAAAAGAATTATGAACCTTCAGACGATTTCACTATTATTGCTTGAACGAGAGGAAGGTGGCGTTTGTTTTTTAAGAGGTGCTGAAGTCTGAAGTCTGAATTCACTTCTGAATTTTAAGAGGTGGTGCTGAAGTCTGAAATCTGAATCAGTCAGACTGTTTGTTTTTACGTCTGAAATCTGAAATCTAAATCAGTCAGACTGTTTGTTTTTACATCTGAAATCTGAAACCTGAATCAATTAAGACTGTTTGATTTTGTAAACTGACAGGTGGTGCTGAAGTCTGAAATATGAATCAATTCATTTCAATTAAATTTAACTGAAATATCCAATCATTTAAACCATTTGTAAACTGCCATATATTTTTAACACATTCAAAATTTCAATTGAAATACGTCAATTGATTCAACACACAATAGAAAACACGAATAAAATCTTATAACAACTACAATCAATATTCATTTTGTAATTGTGTCGCAATTTCTTCTCTTAAACTAGAGAGAGATCGAGATCGAGAGCTTTAAATCGATTGATTGCTGTGAGATTGATTGCGTGAGAGTTCGAGATCGAGAGCTTGAAATCTGAATCGAGGGCTTGAAATCTGAATCGAGGGCTTGAGCAACTGCGAGAGAGATCGAGATCGAGAGCTTTAAATCGAGATCGAGAGCTTATAACATAAGAGGTATTAAGTTGCAAAKATGGAAAGAGCTTTACCAGATGCGTGGCTGTGGCTATCGGCGGTTTGATTACCGCTGTTCTTCCAGATGCTGACAAGTTGAAATCCAATCTGATTACCAGATGCAGCTTGAGCAACTGCGAGAGATGAGCTTGAAATCTGAATCGGGGCTTGAGAGTGTACAGGGGCGACAATGGAGAGGTAGAGCGACGAGGTTAGAGCGATGAGGTTAGAGCGACAATCGGGGTTTAATAGGTGTTTCAGACTTTAATTTAGGTCTAACCGATTCAGATAAAAATACACATTTTCAGCTCTTAATTGAAAGAAAAAACAAACGCACTTAATACCTCAAGGTCTGACCGATTCAGACATAAGAGGTATTAAGTGGTTTTTTTGGAAAAACAAACACCCCCGAAGACTTCGATTACAAGAAATATGAAAGCTCTTTAAACTAGTAATCTATTTAAAGATAACTATCTCGAGAAAAGATATTCTATGAAAAGATATCTATCTAGAATTATGGAAATTATCTCAATCTTCTTAGCGAATAGAAATCCAGTTGTCGATGAGTCATCTCTAGCTGTCTTCTAGGAAGTATGTTCAACCTGGAGTCTTTACGAATCTTCTTGATTGGATATCCTTGATTGAACTGTTGTTGATTCTTCTAAGTGTTACTAACCGGAGGGGTTATGGAGCTGCATTGTTTATCGCGCCTATAGACCATTCATCGCATCTCTGGTTGGTCATGGACACTTAGGATTTCTTCCAGCTTTTCTTCCATCGGCCCTTTACACTTTCATACTTGTATATTTATCATTACTTTTACAATAAGAATGATGGTGTCTAATAATCTCCCCCTAAGTAATGAAAAAATAAACAATGACTAGTCTATGAAACATGAAAGAATTGTGAAGAATAAAGACTAATCTAGTGGAAACATCCTTTTGCCAAAAGTTTTCATTACTTGAAAATTGGATGATTTGCTACAATAAGGAAGTAAAAAGGTTAGAAAATTTACATCAATCGTGGTCTACATTATAGATTTTCCAGAAGCGCATCATCAGTCCTCCATAACGAACGATTGTGGAGATCCCATGAATTAACTCTTGACCTTCCTTCATCGGCACATGCTCTCTACCCAATCTCTCACATATGACCTTCTGAAACCATTCAAGTGTATCGGTTGAATACTTGAAGGCCTCAGTTAGTCTAAAAAATTTCTTTGCCTTGAACTCGTTCTTCAAGACCAAGTCAAGCTCTGGTTGAGTAAAGACTGCAACATAGCGCGTCTCCTACAGTCCAGAAAAGTCTTCATTTGGAGACGTGAAGGATAATCTTTTGATGCCTAGTTCAAGAGTTATTTGGAAGTCACTCTTTGCTATAAACTTCACAAGTGTTCCCATCGTCTCTATAATCGCTCGATTGGCCATCCCTTATATTATCCCTTGATCCTGTTGTTGAGTTGTGTGGCCATACAAGTCAATCAAGTCCCATGGATTAAGATTGATGAGGTTATTGTTGTTGAAGACACAGATCATCCCATGTGCACGTTCCTCAGTGTATTCGATGTACTTGATGGCTCTATTCATGAAAGTCCATAGCTTGATGTCGAGGACCGTTTTGATTCTATCGTTGGAGAAGACGGCTTGTGGTGGAGATGTCATATGTCTCACGAGTCTATGCCTAAGCAGGTCCATCGACTCAGGTGATAGGTTGGGAGGATTGAGGATAAGTTTCCTATTGCAATCGTGATAGAGATATTGATGGATATTTTCCATCGTGACGGGTTCCCTTGGTGGCACTAGCGGACGTCTCCTTCATGTCTCCATCTATACGACTATTTCCTCGACTTGATCAATTGTTGGAGGTTGCCTTGATGAGGATGGTATATCTGCAAGCACCTTCTGGGTAGGTTGGGTGATGGGTGGTTCTGGTTGGTTGAAAGGTGGTTCTGGTTGGCCTAGAGGTGGTTTTGTTTAGGTAAGGGTAGGTTCTGGTTGGTTTTGAGTGGATTCTGGTTGGGATGAGGTTTCTGGTTGTATGGTAGAGGGTTCTGGTTGAATGGTGGAGGGTTCTACTTGAGTGGTGGAGGGTTCTGGTTGACTGGTGGAAGGTTCTGGTTGAGTGGTGAAGGGTTCTGGTTGAGTGATGGAGGGTTCTAGTTGAGTTAGTGATGGAGCTGGTGTTGGTGATTGGGTAAATGGATTGGTTGGTTATGTTGAGGTAGATGGTGGTTGTTCAGTGGATGATGAAGAACTCACAAAAATTGGTGAGAACTCATTTGTTGTTGGTAACGGGTTTTGGGTGCATGCAGAGGGAACTTGTACATAATTTACATCATCAGAGGGCTGAGCCTCTGGTTCCCTCGCCTCAGTATCATTGGTAGGTTGGTTGGTTATTGTTTTTATGGTGGTGGTGGTGCTACAGTTCCATCATGGAGATGGATGAAACCTCCCCCTCATGAGGACCAAGACCATGACCATCCTAGTCTGGGTCATCATGTCTTGGCATCTTAAAAGGCCTACTGGTGGAGCATGATGCTCTGCTCCTCTTCTCCTTGACTCTAAGGGAAGCAAGATACTTCCTCAGCGCTTCTCTTTTTCGCGCTTCTTCCATTGAGATGAGGAGGGGGTTGGTGCACAGTTACTTTCGATCAAGGATCGACATGAGGGCCTTGGTGGGCTCCGTGGCTCTGGATACAATTTGGCACTTATCTCTTTGAATTGTGAGGTTAAGGCCTTGGTAAGTGATCGAAGGTCAGCCCGAGTGACCGCCTCTATAGGGGTGGAGGTTGAGGTTGAGTTGGGTGGGGGTATGTTGATGGGAGAGATGAGTGTGCGTACCTTTGCAGCCTTTAAGGCTTGATCGGTTGTGGGTGCTGCAGAGGGAGGTGGACAAGGGGCTATTTGTGGTATACTGGCAATTATGGTGGTGGGTAGGGAGGCAATGGAGTTGGCGATGTTGGTGACATGGGTGGTAAGGGTGGCAATCGAAGCTTCTGTGGCGGTGTTTTGTGCCGAGAGGCGGCTAGGGTGGCGTTGATGGAATCATGTCTGATGGTCGTAAGGTTGGTGTGATAATTATGCTGCTGGACCATCAAACATTGGAACGATTGGATTCTGGTGGTGTTGTCCCTCGATTGACCTTCGAGGGACACGAGAGATTGTTGCATCGATGAAAGGTCGATTGAGGGGTGGATTCAGCAATCCTCGCCAAGTTGAGTTTAAGGTCATCCAAGGACCGCTGAATCGAGTCAGCAAAGGCCTAGAACACTGTAATTAGGGTAACTCCTACAGCAACGGATGCTGTAGGTTGAGCCTCTGTTCCAGAGGCGCGCCCATCGATGCCTTGTGGTAAGTGAGGCAAGGGAGGACTTCTATCTCGTCCTTGATAACCCTCAAGAGAGGAACTATCTCGAGATGTTGCTACATAAGCTTCTTCCTTATCAGATTTAGAGCCCAGTGAAAAGAAGTAAATGTGTTTCCCCGTCACTAGACCTAGTATCGTTGGGGTACATGCATGAAGGGGATACCGCTATGAACGATCGATGGGGATATCAAAGTCAGAAGCAACGAATGCTTTTGTGTGTATGGGAGTTGCGAGCCTTGAGGAGAAGTAGCTCTTATTTCTTCATCACCCCTCTGTTGGGAGAGAGGTGATGGATGATGGGGTTCTTCAGCTGCATCATATCCAGAGGCCAGAAGAATGGCCTCTATATGGCTTGGTTGGGTAGGGATCGTACTGGGCGGTCCTTGTTCAATATTCCTCTGGCCTTGGTCGCCAAGGATAGATGATGTAGTGTCCCGAGGTTGTCGTTGGGGAGATGGAATTGAAGTGGACATTGGGCCGAGGGAGGTGGGAGGAGTGTCTTCATCATTGGATTCTTCATCTGATGAAGACCTCTCATCTTGTGATCCCTCGCTAGTGTCATGGGAGAGTTCTTTGTGCTCTGGGGTAGTTGGCCGCAGTTGTTGGGCGAGCAGAGAGCTTTCGTATGACCTACGGGTAGCAGAAGTGTCTAGAATGACACTAAGCATGGCCCTTGACAAGGGCCTCTCCGCGGGGTAACCATCTTTGGAGATGGTAGGGCGATGACCATTCATGACATATTGCGGGGTGAATGGTACATCGCTGGGTAACTTGTGCATCTTTATCGCGTCCTTGATAAAGAGGGCAGGCAAACGCAGGAAGAGCACCGATGTGACCGGCTTCCTTGCGGCCATGAGCTTGTTCTTCTTCACCACTGCTGCATGGATCTCATTGTATATCAAGAGAGCATAGTCAAGAGGCAAGTTGAAGAAGAGACCATACATGATGGTCATGATAGTGATGTTGCCCTGGTCCATACTCCCAAGTTTGCACGTCAGAGCTCTGTTGAGGACACAAGATGACATTCCACATGGGTGGAAGATACTGTCTTTTGAAGTCGGAGGCATTTCGGAGCTCCCAATTGTAGCCCAACATTCTAATGAATCGCAGAATGTCATGGCTAGTTGGTGGTTCTGCGTATTGGGAAATCCCGAGCTCCTGTCGGGTTGGAATGAAGAGGACCTTTAGGATCTTTGATCGGGAGATCTTGATTGAACAAACCAAGTTGTTGGGAATATCAATGTCGTCCATGATTCCACGGTTCTTCGGGTAGAAGTCGCAAGTCTGCCAATAATGTTGAATATACATGACCGACACCTCATTGTCGGAGAGGGTGAGGGCTAGTTGAAGAATGCAATTTTGTAAGAACTCAATCAAAATAGCAAATCGATCGTCAAACAGTTGGGTACGGAGGTCAATGGCGTGGTTGTTTGGCTTGATAGGGAGTAAGATGATCGCGGGACTGTCTGCGCCAGTCAATTGCACATGGCTGTCGTTGTTGTTGGATCGTGTGAGCCCGAAGACACCATTGTTGCAGGTCGTGACTTGCAAGTTTTTATTGATTTAGTTCTTAAGAATTGTTTGTACGTGTAAAGGTTAAAAGGTTGGAGAAGACAGGTTTATATAGTAAGAGGGAGATTATGGGTGGGTTTTCAAAATAATAATAAAATAATAGGATTGATAGGGAGACGTGTCAACATGGGTTGGGATGGAAGGGTAATATGGAGGGTTTCTAGGGAACATGCTTTTTGGTGGTGTCAGGCGCGTGGAGGGTTTGTCGTTTGGGGTATTTAGGAATAATCATTAAAAATTAATAATTATCCCAAAGGATAACTCTCAAGAATATAATCCAAATAAAAATTTAATTTTAAAATTCCATCTAATTGAAAGATAGATACAAATTACGAAGTTTTGGTCTTCTAAAAACCCAGGTTGTATGGTTTTTAGTCACAAAAGATGCAATTTTATATAATCTTAAAAAGATTATAATTAAAGATGGGTTTTTTTTCCCCAAAAAAATGGATTTGTCATCGAACCAGAGGTGCTCTGGTTGGTCATGACATTTGAATGGTGGGGGGAACCAGAGGGTCTCTGGTTTGGTGTGATGAATAAGTTCATCATGAAATGTTGGGTTTTGATGAGATAGAGGCTATGGATAGACAAACCAGAGGCTCTTTGTCATCATATTAAACCCTTGGAATACAAAATATACCCTTTAAGGACCAGAGGGGCTCTAGTTGAATGTAAGGGATAAAATACGCCATTAATGATTAGGGGATCTAGAGGCTCTGGATAGAGGAACCACATGCACTGGGTGGGAAAATGCGAAGTTAAAGAACCAAGGTATTGAACCAGAGGGTCTATGTTGAATTGGCATGTACAACCAGAGGGATGATATGTTCAATTTGGCTCCTTAATAATGTATGGTAAATGCATGACTCCCCCTCAAACGATGCAAGGGGATGTGAAATGAGTAAAAACTCCGCCTAGAACCAATAAGGGAGAAAAATGGGATGACTAGAAGCTCTGTTCTATACAGCCAGAGGCTCTGGTTATGAAGGATGGTTTAGATAATATGAAAGATGATGAAGATGGAGGATCTATGGGACCAGAGGGTCTCTTGTTCCAAAGACTTAGAATCCAGAGGCTCTGGTCTTTAGAACAAGAAGCTCTGGTTGCATGAATGATATGAAATGCAAGGAAAATGCAAGAAAAAAAGATAACTCATGAGGACCACATTGGACCAGAGGGGCTCTGGTCCCAAAGACTTGGAATCCAGAGTCTATGGTCTTTGGAAACAAAGGCTCTAGTTGCAAAATGAATGCAAAGACCAAGTAAAATGTATGGAAAAGATGGATGAGGGGAGACCAAGTTGGACCAGAGAGGCTCTGGTCTCAAGGACTTGGAATCCAGAAGCTTTGGTCAATAGAAGCAGAGGCTCTGGTTGGGAAAGCGGGTACTTAGTGAAAAAACACCAAGTACTTTATTTGGACCAGAGGGGCTCTGGTTCCAAAGAGAGTAATTTTGGCCAAAGATAAACAAGTATTTCCAATTGACCAGAGGCTTTGGTCTTTAGAACCAGAGGCTCTAGTTTAGAGTACTTGGTTATGAGGGCCATTCGAATGTAACACTTTGGGCATAACCAAGAGATATTGAGAATCTCTAGTTGTAAAGGATGATTTGCCTTAAGTGGTGAAATTCAGTATACCCATCTTCCTGACAAGAAACATAAATCTTTTCTCATATAGTGCTTTTGTAAAAATGTCAGCATGTTGAATCTCTGTAGGAACAAAATACATATCTATTGTCCCCTTTTCTACATGATCTTTAAAAAAATGGTACCTAACATCGATGTGCTTGGTCTTGGAATGTTCCACAGGATTTGTAGAGATGGCTATGGCACTTTTGGAGTCACAGAGGTTAGGGATCTTTTTAGAGCATTTGTGAACACCAACTAGTAGAGATGGCTATGGCACTTCAGCTGGGTTTTCATCCAGAGCATTTGTGAACACCAACTAGTAGCAGCAACATATTCTGCTTCTGATGTAGATGTTAAGACACAGTTCTGTTTTCTGGATGTCCAACTCACCAGCTTGTCCCCCAAAAGTTGACAGCTTTCAAACGTACTCTTTCTATCAAGCTTGCAACCTGCATGATCTACATCTGTATAGGCTATTATATCAAAGCCAGAGTTATTTGGATACCAAAGACCCAATGAAGGGGTTCCCTTAAGGTATCTAAAGATCCTCTTGACAGCAGAAAGATAAAATTCTTTAGGATTGGCTTGATATCTTGCACAAAGACAAGTGGCAAACATAATATCTGGTCTACTAGCTATTAGATATAAGAGTGATCCAATCATGCCTCTGTAGGTTGTTACATCTACAGCTTTGCCTGATGGATCACCAGACAACTTAGCTCCTGTAGCCATTGGAGTTCTCATCGATGATTAACTTGATGTTGGTCCCGTAAGGGTCTACAAGAATAGAAACAGTTTGTAGGAAGGGGGGGGGATGAATACAAACACAGTATTTTCAAATTTAAAATATATATTGATTGAGAAGATCAATACAGATTTTACAAGACTGTTTGCGGAAAGATAARGYAAAGAAAACCTATCTAAACAATCTTTGGTTACACACAGATCTTTAGCAAATACAAGAAAAGAGATTGCTAAAAGGAAGATCTTTTACTTAAGCTAGAAGATGCGTGAAGTAAGAAGAGGATAGCAGAGAGATGCGCGCACTCTGCATGGAGAAGAAACACTTCTATTTATACCCAGTGTATTAAATGAACATTTAATGCAATATGGTAGGTTTAGAGTGCGTGTCAAGCCTTAAGATGAAGGCTTGTCCTTTGCTACAATGAATAATACAAAAGCACTATTTTTGAGCAGACATCTTTGCCTAAAGTTGGTGGACAAAGAGTCGACTAATCAGCTCCGTACCGTACTAACTTTTGCAAGGGTATGGGTTTGTCCTTTGTGTGCATAAGGACAAGACAACAACAATCGTGCTAAGCAAGCTTCCTTTGATCGCTAAATGCTGGAATGACCTGAAGGTC
>NC_037544.1:14930762-14933677 GCF_001531365.2 Cynara cardunculus var. scolymus | reverse complement strand
CAGTCTCTAATCTTCAGTTTCAGTCTTCGATGTTCGCTGAAGGTTCTTTGGTGTGAGTGTTGTCTTCTTGAAGTATTGCTGTCTCTGATGAATTTACAATGCAAGTTCTTCAGTGATCACTGAACATACTCAGTGATGATCGCTGGAACTGAAAATACAGAAACACAAATACAACGTGAAAGGGTAAAGGGATTATCATCAAATCACTGAGAGAGAGGATCAACAATCTCCCCCTATTTGATGATATCAATATAACATAAAGAAAGTTATCTTATCAAATAATAGTAAGGAAAAGTTACATATAACGTACATGTCCCTTTTTACTATTTTGGGATCTTTTTCAGTTTGGTTAGTTTCAACTTGAGAAGTTTTCTTAAGTTATATCTAAGAAAATTACAAGGACGGAAACTGAAACTGAAAGCTTATTCACTGATTTAGAGATTGTCAGTGAATGATGAAGGTAACATTGGAACTCTTAGACTTGTGTCCCTATTACTTTTTTCAGGGATCTTTTTCAGTGAAGTACATGGAATACTCATTTTATTAATTAATGGAAATAATACAAGTATTACAGTACATGTTCAGAATTTACAGAATGTAAATACAATCAATGAAAGAAGATATAGAAAAAGAATTACAAGGAAAAGTGGATTGTTGTTATAAAGATAATCTTATTCTAGAACACTTAGATCTATGTAATCAGGTACATTTTCACCAAGGTTTTTTCGACGTAGGAATTCCCTTCGTATCTTCAGATCGACGAATTTTCCAGGCATGCTATCATCTATCCATTGCAAGAGATACGCCAAGTGATCCATTGGACATAGATGTAGCTCTGACACTCTCTGAAATCTGACTTCACCTTCATAGTCAAGGAATATAACTCCTAACTCAAGTTTAAAATGCACATAGCTGGGTGTATAGGGACCCTTATCTGGCAAGTCAAGATTCAGCATAGAAATGTCAATACTCTGATGACCCTTCAGGACTTCATCTAAGGAGAACCTTGTTTCATGTTCGTTCCTTAGGAATGGTCCTTCATTAGGATCAGAGAGCTTTATTTTCTTTTTCCCACCTTTCTTCAGAGTTAGCCTGTCAGGGACCTTGACATACCTGGACATCCTTTTGATAAGTTCGTTGATGGTGTCCTCGATAAGTGTCTTGTGTCTTGACTTGGATTGCTGAATGCTTGTCTAATCTCCATCCATTCGCTGTATCCATAGCGGCCAAGGTAGGAAGGGTACTCGGTAATGGCATCAAGATTGTCCCTGGTGATGAGCATTGAGACCAGTGTCCCACCGTCTTTAGATCATCCGCTGATGCTGATGCTGATGATTGGGCAGGCACTGAGTCTCTTTTTCAGCTKTGCTTCGCTCCATTGCTTATCCTTGTCCACGAGCTTCAGCTTCTTCTTGCGTTCAGCTTCTGCCATAGAAAGAAGTTTAGCTTGGGCTTGGACAGCACTCACCGTTTTCTTGGACTTTTTCTTGGGAAGAACTTTAGCAGCTAGAGACTTGGCCAGCTTTAAGCTGTCTTCAGTCTGTTTCCTTTGAAGCTCTAGCTCTTCTTCAGCCCTTAATGCCTCGAGTCTTGTAGCTTCAGAAAGGAAGTCAAACTCACCACCACTAGAGGTACGAAGAGGAATTTTTACTCTAGTCTGGTCAAGTGACTCGTTAAGCTGAGACATCTACTTGTCCGTTGGAGTATAAGAGTTGGGTTGATCAGATACCCACTCCAGTCGACCGCAGGTTGTTGAAGGGACATGAAGTTGGTACTATGAAGTGATCACTACCTGAGAGGTAGAGTCTTCAAATAAGGTTTCTTTAGGGCATGAAAAAAGTACCTTCAAGTTACCTTCTTCAGCAACCGCCTTGCCTGTCGACTTGGGGTCCTGGTGCTCTGATGGAGTCGATTCGCCTTGTCTTTACTCCCCCTGGGATTGAGCTTCCCCGAGGGCAACACCGCTGGTGACGGTTGATGGCTTCTAGAACGTGATGGTGAAGTCATCTTCATCATCATCGTCGTCGTCACCATCTAGACCATATCTGGTGTCTGGAATGACAGGTTCATCATCGTCTTCATCATCATCATCATCTTCATCCACATCAACATCATCATCATCACCAGCAGCAGTGACGGTATGGACATCATCCCTAGGGATGGCTTCGTCAACCTCAGCTAGAGCAGCTTCGGTGGACGTGATTACAGGAGCAGCAACTGCTTCAGCTTCAACTGCCTCGGCTTCTACTGCAACTAAAGATGATACTGGATCAACAGCCTGAGAAGTTGTAGGAGCAGCATCTGATGATCCACCAGTGTTGGACCTCATCTCCCCCTCTCTTGCTAAGACTTGAGAGAATTGGCCAGAGAGTTCGTCCAAGCGTTGTCGCTGGAGAACCATGGAATCCTCCAGCCTTTGCAAAGCATTTGCTAGAGTTGTCGTTTCCTCACGCGTCTCATGGAGCTGGACACGATCATCGGCAGAGAATGAAGGTGCACTCACTGGAGCTGGTTGACGGACAGCATCCATGATTTGCTGAAGAAGTCCAAGTTGCTGATCAGCAATCGCCTGTGCATTGTCAGCCCTGCTGTGAAGAATAGCAATGGCGTCGTTGTTGGCGTGAACAGCTTCTTGGAGAGTCTGGAGCTGACTCTGAACTTCTTGAACGTCCGTCTAGAGGGCTAGGAAGTTCGCATCAAGATCACCTTGGCAGGACATCTCTTGGTGAACTTAGTTGACCTTGGAGAGGACGGTATCAACGACTGGAAGGAGAAGTTTGATGTCTGATGCCATATCATAGTCATCATCGACATCCTCATCTCCTCCATCATCTTTCTCTCTTTCTCCCTCTTCCACCTCTTGAGTATCAGGCTGATGCATCAAAGAAGGACCTGCAAAAGAAGAAGTATGAGCT
>NC_037544.1:14928969-14930302 GCF_001531365.2 Cynara cardunculus var. scolymus | reverse complement strand
AAGACCAAGGAGGGAGGA
Source organism: Cynara cardunculus var. scolymus (assembly GCF_001531365.2). NCBI lineage: Eukaryota > Viridiplantae > Streptophyta > Magnoliopsida > Asterales > Asteraceae > Cynara > Cynara cardunculus. The sequence goes on along the minus strand of NC_037544.1, from coordinate 14,930,284 downwards.
GAAGAGAAAATGGTTGAGAAAAGACGTGGGTGTTCAGCGGTGGCGGCGCTGATATCTACACTTTCAGTGATTTGGGTCACTGAAGTGATTGGTTAAGGTGCCACTGATATGACAGTGATGGAAGAAATCACTAAAAAGCTAGGAGGGATAGCAGAAGACGCCTCGGTGTAAGGCTTGTTTCAATAACTGAAGCCTTTTGAGAGGCCCCAGCTAGTGACGTGACTGTCCCCTTTTTGGCTTTCTTGGCCCTCTGAGGAGAACCAAGAGGTGGTTCAGAGGAATCGTTTAGAAGAGGTTGTGGTGACTGGGCTAGACTCGGGGGGGTTTGCCCTTGTCCTTGTCTCTTGAGAGGAAGAAGTAGCGATGGCAATAGAAGAGAGAGGCACATCACTGTCCCTCAGCTTGTGTTYCAGAATCCTRGRCCCAAGCCTAAACGCTGGAAGGTTTCCTTCTTTGGGGTAAAGATTTTTGAAAATCTTAGACATTACCATTGAAAGAAACCTGGTGTAAGGCACCACCTTTTCTCGCTGGCGCTTGTTCAGCTTTTGCACCAGGTTATCGAAAATGACTGCATCATAATTTATATTGCTACGCTGAATCGCATAGATGTCTATGATCAAGGTAATCCTGGAGGCCTGGTCCTGACCACCAGTCTTTCCACCCATGCACTGGATGAAGTGAGAGAATAGGTATTGCCAGACAGCTGACATCCTATTTTTCTCAATSTTTKTCAGTGACTTGAGAGGAGCATCGGAGTCCTTCTTCATTGGCCACTGGTAGCCAATGGCTTCGAGGAAGGAGATGATCTCGACAGTGGAGGGTTCGCTGTCGAAGGGACCCTTTGGAAGACGGACAGCTGAGCAGAGTGTAGAAACCCCGAAGTTCACTTCCATATGGTTGAAGGTGAAGTGGATTTGCTCCATTGTTCGTCCGGTTTCATCTTGGACCTCAACGACCTCAGCAGTGTACCAGAACTGCTGGAGTATTTCCTTAACCATGAGAGGCTCATGGTTGAGAGCGTAGCCGAGATACGACTGTTTGAGAAAGTCAGCCGCCGGTTGGTAGAAGGCTCGTGTAGGAGGTATCTCAAGCAAGGCAAGATGGTTGTTGGCCTTGATCGAGATCTCGTCAATAGCGAAGTTGACGTTCTTGGCAGCCATCTGTATTTTGTGAGATAGAGAAAGGAGCCGATCATTCCTCTGTAAACAGTTATATTTGCAGGCTTTCCATTTGGATCCTTATTAAGAGTAAGAGGAGGATCCATAGGAGTTTTCATAGACGAATTGTTGGATAGATCAAACTTCTTCAGCATGTC
>NC_037544.1:14922518-14924221 GCF_001531365.2 Cynara cardunculus var. scolymus | reverse complement strand
ATTTAGAAGTTTTGAGTTTCATCACAGAGTGATATATCTCATCAGGAAGAGACATAACTATTATAGACCGAGTACGCGTGTCTATAGCTATTTTCTTCTTGTCCTCATCGCTCCACTGATGTGGAAGCTTTGGAATCTGCTGTTAAGGAATCGCAGCAGTCGTAGCTGTTGCTGGAACAGCCGGAACAATAACAAATGGAATATATGGTCCATTTTCTATGTAGTGTGGAATTTCAGGATCCATACCTTCCAGAAAGAGGGACATCTGGTTCTTCCAGAGACTAAAATTGTCACGGACAAACCGGGGTGGTTTGGCAAGTGAGCCGTTATCCTCTGTGTGTGTGTGTGTGTTTGTGATTTGTAAAGCCATTTAAAAGCAGTAAGTTATCTAAGAAGAGATAAATTAATACAGAAAACTAGCTAAACACAAGGAAAGAAAGAAAACACTGCTCTGATATCACCTGTTGGTCCCGTAAGGGTCTGCAAGAATAGAAACAGTTTGTAGAAGGGGGGGATGAATACAAACACAATATTTTCAAATTTAAAATATATATTGATAGCGAAGATCAATACAGATTTTACAAGACTCTTTGCGGAAAGATAAGGTAAAGAAAACCTATCTAAACAATCATTGGTTACACACAAATCTTTAGCAAATACAAAAAAAAGAGATTGCTAAAAGGAAGATCTTTTACTTAAGCTAGAAGATGCTTGAAGTAAGAAKAGGATAGCAGAGAGATGCGCGCACTCTGGATGGAAAAGAAACACTTCTATTTATACCCAGTGCATTAAATGAACATTTAATGTAATATGGTAGGTTTAGAGTGCGTGTCAAGCCTTAAAAGGAAGGCTTGTCCTTTGCTACAGTGAATAGTACAAAAGCACAATTTTTGAGCAGACATCCTTGCCTAAAGTTGGTGGACAAAGTGTCGACTAATCGGCTTCGTACTGTACTAACTTTTGCAAGGGTATGGGTTTGTCCTTTGTGTGCATAAGGACAAGACAACAACAATCGTGCTAAGCAAGCTTCCTTTGATCGCTGAATGTTGGAATGACCTGAAGGTCTCATCATCATTCACTGAAGCTAGAGCAGTCTTCACACATATGTAGTCAGGCCTATAATACTGAATACCGCTTTAGATCACGTACTCGCCAGTCTCTAATCTTCAGTTTTAGTCTTCAACGTTCACTGAAGGTTCTTTGGTGTGAGTGTTGTCTTCTTGAAGTATTGTTGTCTCTGATGAATTTACAATGCAAGTTCTTCAGCAATCACTGAACATACTCAGTGATGATCACTGGAACGGGAAATACAGAAACACAAATACAACGTGAAAGGAAAATGAGATTATCATCAAATCACTGAGAGAGAGGATTAACACTTGAGAATTTGTATTTCTTTAGAAGGTCGGTCATATATTTGGACTGATTGATGAAAATTAGTTCTAAAGTTTGTTTTATTTGAAGACCAAGGAAGAAACTTAGTTCTCTCATCATACTCATATCAAATTTGCTTTTCATCAGTTCTGAGAATTTCGCAAAATTTGGAGTTAGTAGAACCAAATATGATGTTGTTAGCTCTCATATTCTGTTAATGTAAAAGTACGAAAAAAAATATTACTGCAAGTGTTGACAGAAGAGGTTCTACCACAGAAGACAACAGAGGACCAACAACAGAAGATGTTCAACGTTCAAGTCAAAAGTGA
>NC_037544.1:14920422-14922418 GCF_001531365.2 Cynara cardunculus var. scolymus | reverse complement strand
GTGACTATGTTTGTAATCTGCTTTATTTGAACGGCTTAGATGAATTTGTACGTCTAGTTCATGTCAGAAAAGCTGTTAGGAACGAGTATAAATAGCAGCGTAGGCCTTTATAATTCAGTGTGCTTCCATATTGTATTGTTAACATTTTCAATCAATTGAAAATCATTTGAAGCTACACTCTCATTGTTCTTCATTCTTCAACTGTGTTCTTCATTGATTATTTGCTCTGTTTGTTCTTATTGTTTCCGCTGCACTGTTAATGTTTAAAGATCATCCAGAGTATTTGATTAATATCCAAAACTGAGTTAATCGATCCTATCACTATTAGTTGACTCAACTACCCACCAACTTTATGAAAGAATGTCTGCTCATGAATAGGCTTTTGAACTATTCACTGTAGCAAAGGACAAGTATTTCTCTAAATGCTTGACACGTGTTCAAACCGTACTACGTTGCATTAAATATGCATTTAATGCAATGGGTATAAATAGATGTGTTCTATCTCCATGCAGAGATACTACTTATACTTTCTCTTGAACCTTAACCTATGTTCATAAGTAAAAGAATACACATCTAAGAACACAATACGCCTTATCTGCAAGTTAGAATCCCTTTTTAGTATTCTAAATAGTTCTTACCTAGAAAGAACTAACTTCCTTCTAAGTCTCTTACAGCAAATCATTTCTCTTTGCTAAGAACTAGTGTGTAACTTAGATTGTTTAGATAGATTATATTTACCTTATCTTTCCGCAAACAATATTGTAAAATATGTATTGATCATTCTTTATCAATATATATATTTTAAATTTGAAAAGTTTACTGTGTTTGTATTCATCCCCCTTCTACAAACTGTTATACACATCTTGTAAACTCTAACAGGACCAACAGGATGGTTCAGAGGTCCTCTAGCACTTCTTGGATTTGGCGTCAACTTCTAAAACTACGGGATCAGGTTCGGCCTCATTTTATTTTTGTGCTTGGTGATGGTTCCTTAATTATTGCATGGGAGGATTGTTGGTTATCGATTGGGCGATTATCGAATTTTCTTTCATAACCGTGTATGTATTTGAGTGGGTTTAGGACGCTATCTAATGTTCACGACGTTTTAACTCATTTAAATGGGGTTTGGTGTGACAACTCTGCATTGTGGGATTTCAGGTTAGTACTTTATTTCAGGATACTGATTGAAAACTAAGTCTTTTTAGGATTTAGCCTCAGAGATCGTCTTGTTAGTTTGATTAGATCATGTTTCGACGGTAGCTAACCAAGTTAGTTCGTGCAATGCCAAATAGTCTTGAAATATTTCACATAAAAATAAAGCTGATATTTTCGTTTCGTCTTTCTTAAAATTCAAATTTCCAAAGTTTCAATTTTCTTTTATTTATTTAGTTGCCTATCATTATTTTATAGGAGTGGAGTTTTAAAATCTTTTGTCAAATTATTTTGTTTGTTTTAGATTTTTGGGGCCTAGCATTTGAAATTTAACATCTTGGGCTTGGGCCTTGGGAGGACAGCCCATTTTTCTTTCAAAATCCCCATATAAATACCCCCTCCCCTTTTGAAAACTCCTTATTCTTCAAAAAGTTCCAGCCTTTCGTTCTCTCTCTCTCTAACTTCATCACCTTCCAACCAACTTCTTCTTCTTGCAAAAACTCAAGCTTTCTKCTGTTTTGAGTCTGGTTCGAGATTTTCGGTCAAGTAAAAGGTATGTTATACGAACTGTTTTATTCCCTTTTTGTTGTTCGAACTTCTTTATCTTTCTACTCGATTCTTTAAATAAATTTATGAGATTTAAAGAGGTGAGATTAATCATCAAAGACCTGTATGTGTCTTCATTGGGATGATAATCTGTGACCCAAGAATCTTTAATCTCAAAGAAAGAAGAAGAGAGCTCTTGCATGTGAGGTCTGATCGTACTCTCGGATGATTAAATCTTGCATGCATCTTTAAATCGATTCTCTCATCTTGTAGCTTGCTGGAATTAGAATCCTTATTA
>NC_037544.1:14910549-14919342 GCF_001531365.2 Cynara cardunculus var. scolymus | reverse complement strand
GTTGACCTCGTTTTTATTTCCATGCTTTTCAGGTTCTAAGTAAGTGGTTTGGATTTTTAAGGGAGCATACTTGAGCCAGGATCCATTAAGTCAAGTTTTTGATGTATTTGTGAACGTTGTGTAAATTCTAACTCCTGTTATGTCGATGAATCATTTTATTTTGAACATCTTGAAATAGTGTTATTTATGAACTCTTGCTATGACTCGCTTGCCTGTTACATCTCGTGATTCCGCTTTAGCGGGGTGTGACATTTGGCCACATAATTGGGTGCAAAGAGCTCCGAAACTTCAGAATTGCCATATCACAGCTGTTCAAACGAGTGTTAGAACTGTTTGTAAAAATATCAACCCAACCAAATCCTTGTGGCTTGTGGCGGGTTGAGTGTATTGAGCGGGTTGAGTAATTTGATACTAATATTGATATATTTTCTACAAGCTTTCTATGATATCTTAAAATTTATATTTTATTCAAAAATAATAACATTATCGCTTTCTCAAAACCAGAGAAAACCTTATTATATCGATAGAGTTAAAATAAAACGAAACAACAAAATCGAGATGGATCTCGCTGCATTGCGTGAGTATCCTTCAAGCATAATTAAATCCTTAAGTCTTACAATTAATTACTTCAAAGCACCAGTCAAGTACTATAAACGTTTGAATAATAGATGTCCCAAACCGCCCAAATCATCAATCAAGTAGGACTCGCCTTTGTGTGGAAGTTTTTCAACAATCAGTTGTTAAACATATTATTTGTCCGGCCTTCGTTAAATCTTTCCAGTTTAATCCTCTCCCCACAAAATGTCACACCCCGCTAAAGCGGAAACACGAGGCGTAACAGGTAAGCATTTCATAGCTCCATTCGATAGATATCACCATTAATTACATAATCCATGAAAATTTACAAATTCATAACTTTGCTGTTCACAAAGAAAACATTATTTACAAAAAGAGATTTCTAAAACTTGTGAACAGGTGTTATCGCATAAGATCTTCCAAAACTTCCCTTCTTACTTAATTTCCTGAAAAGCATAAAACATAAAACGACGTCAACTACAAAGAGTTGGTGAGTTCACGGGTTTTCATATGCACAAAATACCTACTATGCATAAAACATAACTTGCAAACTTATACATAACATACACATTATAAATGTAAATTTTTCCATCGATGCTTAAAAACTTGAGACGCTACAGAGCCTTACCTGACCAATGTGCCCCATTAGGTTACGAACTACCATAAGTGGCCCATTCATTCACTTAGGTACCACGGTTCGTATCAGTACACTTCAGCGGTGGCCCATTCGTGCACATGAGTAGACTTATGAAAAACATAGGTAATGTGCACCCTTTCTGGGTGGGACTGTCAACACAATAGCAGTTATCCACAATTACCATGGACCGGGGACGTGCCCGAGTTAACTAGTAGCGTGTACGGACGGGGACTTTTTGAAATATCCTCTCAAGCACATCAATTTATCATTTATAGGTAGTGCAATAACAATCAATTTTCATGATTTTCACATCATTTGACTAAACAGTTCTTTAGTCCATAAATTTTACATCTTAACAGCAAAGTTTGCATTCTTTCATGCTTTTCCCCCAGTTAAAAATAACTAAAAGCAGTAAAAGTGGGGCCGTGAAGAACTCACTAGTTTGTAGATGAATATCCAAGGTTTTGATGAGGCTTAGAGCTCCAACGTTCGCATTAATATCCTAAACACCTGAAATCCAATAGTTAGATCACCCATCGGGTCACGATAAAGATAAAGTAAGATTTTATCTTATGTAATGCCAATAAAACCTTTATGGGTTAAAGTTGATACCCTTTTTAATTGTTCTTTAAAAATAACCCATTATTTAATTAAATAAAGGTTTTTTTTTTTGCACAAAAAGTTGTTATTTGGACAAAAATACAGATTTTGTTCCTGGACTCTTGGTTTCAACAATCATTGTCAAGGGAACCTTCCATAAATCATTTTACTTTTAACTTTTATAACCACAAAAGTCACTAAAGTTTTATATTAAACATTTAAATGCTCAAAATACAGTATTCTTGAGTGAGACCCGAAATAGTGAAACAACAACTAATCGAAACAGACTCGAAAAGAAGTCAAATATTTTGTGTTGATATTAAAGAATACGGTCGACAGGATTGTTAGAAGCAACCTGTCAGTTTCAAAATGTCATTTTTATTGATTAACTACTACATGCAATGTGGTTTTATCCCACTTTCTTGAGTCATAAGTTCATAGATCATAGATTATCATCATTTTGGGAACATTTTCATATCTTGATGAAATAATCTCCCATCTTAGATTCTCTAGATAATTTTGAGCTCAAGAAGGAGCAAGAAGTATAAAGATACGAGAAACATTATTGTAAAAGATTCGAAAACAAAACCAATCTTATTACCTTTTTGCTTGATTTTTCTTGAAGACTTGAATGCTCTTCAAGATTTAAAGAATCAAGGAGAATGTTGGAATTTGGATTCGGCTGGTGTGGAAGATGAACGGATTAGAGAGAGAGAGGGAAAAGAGAAATGTGAAGGTGAAATGAAATATTTTTAAAAGAAATAGGGTTTTTATATGAAAGTAGTGGGGTCGCCTCATTCAAGGCCCAAACCACCTCATTTTTATTCTAATTTTCTTATAAATAAATACAACCCAACTTAATGTTAATTTAATTCATCATTTCTTTTATCAAACACCAATAGAATTATTTATTTTTGAATCAAGATTCCAAATTTTGTAAAAAAAATTATTTGTATATTCAAATAAAAATTTAAATTTGAATGTTATAATATCAACTTTATTTATTTTAAGAGTAATTTAATTTTTTTTTATATTTGGCATCACACAAGTTACTTTGTTAGATACCCGTTGGGACAGAGTTTTATGAACTACTAATTACATAAGTCAATTGATTTCCAATCAACATGACTAGATCCTAATAAATTATAATCCTAAATATAAGAACCCTTTAAAGATACTAACCTGATGCTCCAAAAGTGACGGATGTCACAGTCTCCCCATGCCAGAAAAATTTCGTCCCGAAATTTGATTCATCAATTCTTATCTTTGGACTCGTTTGCGAATAAGTGAGGATACTTGTTTCTCATAAAATCCCCTCTTTCCCAAGTGTACTCTGGTCCAAGCCTCGAGGTCCAATGAACTTTTACAATCGGGATCTTACTATGCCTCAACTGTTTGACTTCTCTATCCATGACTTCTATGGGTTTTTCAACGAAGTGCAGATGATCATTAATTTGCACCTCTTCCAATGGTATGACCAGTGTTTCATCRGTTAAACACTTTTTGAGGTTTGATACATGAAATGTATCATGAATGGTGCTTAACTCTTGTGGCAAATCCAGCTTGTATGCCACTGGTCCAACTCTTTCAGTTATTTCAAATGGACCAATATATCGGGGACCCAACTTGCCTCTTTTTCCAAAACGCATTATTCCTTTCCAGGATGAGACCTTTAGGAGTACTTTATCTCCTTTTTGAAACTCTAAGGGTCTCCTTCGATTGTCCGCATAACTTTTATGGCGCTCTCTTGCAGCCTTGAGTCGATCCTTTATAATTACAATCTTGTCAGTAGTTTCCTGAACTACATCAGGTCTAGTTAATTGCCGATCACCGATTTCTAACCAATTGAATGGCAATCTGCACTTGCGCCCATATAACGCTTCGTAAGGCGCACACTGAATACTGGCATGATAGCTATTATTGTACGCAAATTCAACTAACGGAAGGTGCGTATCCCAGCTTCCACCAAAATCTGTGGCACACGCACGTAACATGTCTTCTAATGTCTAGATGGTTCTTTCCGTCTGCCCATCCGTTTGAGGGTGGTATGAAGTACTTAAATCTAGACATGTACCCAGCCCTTCTTGAAGTGATTGCCAAAATCTTGATGTAAATCGACTATCTCTATCTGATATGATGGAAAGAGGTACCCCATGCCGGGTGATGATTTCATTTATGTAAATTTGAGTCAGCTTCTCCATCTTATAATCTTCTCGAATCGGCATAAAATGAGCAGATTTCGTCAGTCGATCCACAATTACCCATATTGCATCATGCCCTTTCCCAATTCTGGGCAACTTAGTTATGAAGTCCATCGATATTTGTTCCCACTTCCACTGGGGAATCTCAGGTTGCTGGAGTAGGCCAGATGGTTTTTGGTGTTCAGCCTTGACCATTGCGCAAGTTAAACACTTATTCACATATATGGCAATGTCTTTTTTCATCCCAGGCCACCAATAGTGTTCCCTCAATTTCTTATACATCTTATCCGCTCCGGGATGAATTGAATACTTTGATCAATGGGCTTCATCCAGAATTACGGATCTAAGATTACCAATCTTAGGAATCCAAACCCTATTTCCCAAGTAATTCACTTCATCAGCCTTCAGTCGAAACTTAGTTTCCATGTGGTGTAAGGTCTCATTTTTCAAATTCTCTTCCTTCAATGCCTCTTTTTGATCTTTGAAAATTTATGCTTTCAAAATCGTGATTACTACTGCTCCCAAAGCTCGTACCCTTGTTGGCTTCACTCTTTCCTTTCTACTCAAAGCATCAGCTACTACGTTAGCCTTGCCTGGATGGTACTTAATTTCGCAATCATAATCACTGAGCAGTTCAATCCATCTTCTTTGCCTCATATTTAACATTTTCTGATTGAAGATGTGTTGAAGACTTTTGTCATCAGTGAACACAGTGTACTTGGTACCGTATAGGTAATGTCTCCAAATCTTAAGTGGAAATACTACGGATCCTAATTCTAGATCATGCGTAGTATAATTCTTCTCATGTACTTTGAGTTGCCTTGAGGCATATGCAATGACTTTATCTTTTTGCATAAGCACGCACCCCAATCCTTGATGTGATGCATCGCAATATACCACAAAGTTTTCCGAACCTTTTGCTAATGATAGAATAGGTGCATTACATAGCCTATGCTTGAGAGTTTCGAAAGCCTCCTCTTGTTTCTCTCCCCAAACAAACTTCTTGTCTTTTTGAGTTAAGGCTGTGAGTGGTTGCACAATCTTTGAAAAATTCACAATGAATAGCTGGTAATAGCCTGCCAAACCAAGAAATTGATGAATTTCTGTCGGGGTCCTTGGGGTTTCCCATTTCTTAATGGCCTCAACCTTCGCAGGGTCTACATGAATTCCTTTTTCATTGACCATATGACCAAGAAATTGTACTTCACGAATCCAGAATTCGCATTTAGAGAATTTTGCATACAATTTCTGGTCCTTAAGTAGCTCTAATATCAATCTTAGATGTTGCTCATGATCCTTCTTGCTTCGTAAATAAATTAGTATGTCATCTATGAAGACGATTACAAATTTATCCAGGTATGGTCTGCAAACCCTGTTCATTAGATCCATGAATACAACCGGGGCATTGGTTAACCCAAATGGCATAACCAAAAATTCATAATGGTCGTACCGGGTCCTAAATGCCATTTTAGGGATGTCCTCTTCTCGAATTCTTACTTGATGATATCCGGATCGAAGATCAATCTTTGAAAAGTATACAGCACCTTGAAGTTGATCAAATAAATCATCGATTCTAGGAAGAGGATATCAATTCTTGATAGTCAACTTATTAAGCTCCCTATAGTCAATACACATCCGCATCGATCCATCTTTCTTCTTGACGAACAAAACTGGTGCACCCCATGGTGAAAAACTGGGTCTTATGAATCCTTTATCTAACAACTCTTGGAGTAGTCCCGACATCTCTTGTATCTCTGATGGGGCCAATCGGTATGGTGCCTTTGCTATTGGAGAAGCTCCAAGAACTAAGTCGATACCAAATTCGACTTGTCTAAGTGGGGGTAATCCTGGTAGATCCTAGGGGAACACTTTTGGGAACTCCCGTACTACAAGGAAGTCTTCAATACATCTCCTTTTAACCTTCTTATCTATAATATGTGCCAAAAATGCATCATAGTTCTTCTTTAAGTACTTTCGCAGCTTTATGCATGATACTATCTTAATTTTTCGATCGGGCTCCTCTCCTTGAATTATAAGTGCTTCTCCTCTTTCTTGAGGAATTCGGATAATCTTTTCCGAACAAACTATTTCAGCTCGATTTTTGGATAGCCAATCCATGCCTATAACTATATCAAAATTTCCTAACTCAATCGGAATAAGATCTATGCTAAAATCCTTCTGAGCTATGCTTAGAGTGCAGCCCATGATTATATCTCTAGTCCTAATTTCTTGGCCATTGGCAAACTCTATTATATAATCTTCCTTCATCCTTTGAGATTTTAAATTAATCTTTGGCCTAAAGTCTAAAGATACAAAACTTCTATCAGCTCCTGAGTCAAATAATACTGATGCAAAGTCATTATTTAAGAGAAATGTACTTGTAACCACATTGGGATCATGCCTAGCCTCCCTTGCTCCAATTTCAAATGCTCGCCCCCGAGCCTGACTTTCTGAGTTTCCTTGGTTGGCTGGTCGAGCTTGATTAATATTTGTTCCTTGCTTTATCTTCGGACAAACATTTCTCATATGATCCGGACTCCCACATTCATAACATGATCGCTTTCGGCAGTCCTTTGTAGGATGGCCCCCTCTGTGGCACCTTTGACAAATGATGCAGTTTCCCCAGTGCGGATATTTACATTTGTTGCACTTAGGTTTGCTTCCTTGATTTATCACTTGGGTCTGTACCCCAAAGTGTCATACCGCCTTCCTATTCTTGCCAAACCTATCCCCAAATCTCTGGTTTCCCAGTTCTTCCACCTTTCTTTTTCCTTTGTTAAATTCCCCAGACCGAATAGCATTATTTGTGAGCTTGGTCGCAATGTCTATTGCCTCCTGAAGGGTCTTTGGGTTTGCTGAGGTAATATTTCCTCGGATTTCGGGAGATAATCCCCAGATATACCTCTCGATTCGGACCTCTTCAGGTGTCACCAGATGTGGCACTAAATTGGCTAACTCATGGAATCGAGTAGTATATGCAGTTATGTTTTCCCCTTTCATCTCAAGATTCCATAACTCTATTTCCAACTTTTGGAGTTCACTTCTTGGACAATACTCGTTCTTAAGTAGTTTCTTTAATTCTTCCCATGAGAGTTGATTGGCTGCTTCGCGACCCCTAGTCTGAACTAATGTGTCCCACCATGTCAATGCTCTGCCTTGCAGTAAGCATGCAGCATATTCTACTTTGTTGGCTTCTAGGCATTTGCTGACATGGAGGACAGACTCCATACCTTCAATCCAAGTTAGTAATCCTACGGCTCCCTCGGTTCCATGAAATTCCTTTGGGTTGCAAGATCTGAAGGATTTATAAGTGCATTCCCGGGGTGTCCTAGTCTTAGAATTGGTAGGTTGGTTAGCATTCAGACCCGTAGCCACCTGACTAACTATATTGGGGAGCGCAGCCAAGAGTTGCTCTGACATAAATCATGCAACTTCAAGGTTTTCTCTTCTTGGCGGCATTTTCTAAGGCATGGCAAAAGAGAATCTTGTCATTTTTATAGCAATGATATTGGCAATAATTTCTAATCAACAGAATGATGCATAAGATATGGTATCATTGAAGCAATCACATGATCAAATAGAAAAATTTTATATTCACCCCAAGGTTCAGTACATTCAAGTGATTTCAACAGATACTAAAGGGATTTTCAAAAAGATTACAATCCTCAAAACAGGTATTAGGTTCCAACAAAATAGTAGTGATTCTGACACTAGTCATCGCTTCAAGAGCAGCAACCAACAGATTAGCATTCCTAGTATCAGTATCATCAATACACTCGCCACCAAACATCTATACAGTTTTCTAATCTCGCGTCTTGCAGCGATGACGGTATCTGAGTTCCTCATCATACCCTGGTGATGCACCTCCATCACATCGGACAGGTTGTTCAAAATGTGATGATGATATCCCAGTCGGGTCTGGTGAGTTTGAGTTTCTAATGCAATTCTCTGCACCCACTCTCGTTCCTCCAGAGTCATGCCCTGGGTGTAGGATACAGGTACTCCAGTCACCACTTGTGAGTCTCTGCTCCCATGTTGAGTTTGGGATGCCTCTCCTCTGGTTCTATTGGAGTTCTCGAAAGTCACCCTTCGGGGTAGTGATACACTTTTCTAGCCGTGACCCTAATCCTTGGGCCATGAAATGTCTGAGGTGGCAGGTCAAGTACTGGTTTCGATGGAGGTAACGCTGATGTAGATGGTAAAGCAGGTGTCTCGCTGGTCGCTAAGTCCTTAAGATCATATGGGTCCACATCCGTATTGATTGATATATTCCTTCTAGATCGACCAATTGCGTACCCAGATTCATCTGCCGAATATTCACTAGGACTAGATGATGACATAGTGATCTGTAACATTGGCAAACTTAATTACTAAACAACATCACCAATGAAGCGCTTAAGGTTAAGACAAGAGTTACTATGTAGAGGCAAAGGATAGAAAACAAATTAGAGCTTCTCGATGACCAGAGCCTCTGGTTTGACTAGAGCCTCTGGTTATATTACCAGAGCTTCTGGTTGAAGTTCCCATACTTGGAACAATATTAGACTATTAGCTCATCGATCTCAGGTTCCACATCCACTTAGTAATGTAAGGGATTTCTAATTCATCGCCCTCTGGTTCTTCATAACTTTGCGAACTGATGGATCACTTTCCATCGATCTCTGGTTCCTCATACTTGGCAAACCGATGGATCACCTTCCATCGATCTCTGGTTCCTCATACTTGGCAAATCGATGGATCACCTTCCATCGATCTCTGGTTCCTCATACTTGGCAAATC
>NC_037544.1:14864301-14909114 GCF_001531365.2 Cynara cardunculus var. scolymus | reverse complement strand
TAGATCACTTATGGGTCCTTGACAAGGATAAAGCCTAGTTGCATCCTATGTAATGCCATCAGATTTCCATAAAATAAAGTTGATATTTTATTATTTATTCTAAAAATAGCTCAATATTTATATAAATTAAAAGAAATCAAAATCCTTTACTCAAAAGCTGATTTTTGGACAGATTATAGATTCTATTCCAGGTATTTTTGGGTTTCACAAATCACTATAAATAGGAACCTTCCAAAAGTCATTTTTATGTCCAACTTTTCACATCATTCAAAATAATGATATTTGCCGATTTTTCCAAATATCAAGAAATTTGAGTGGGTTTAAGTCACTCATTATTACCCTACAATCTAGAATTACACAGCCCCCAAAACAGATTGCACACTCTTCGAGTGACAACCATTTACTCAACACTTTCTGAAGATTTTAAAACTACCAAAAATAGTTAGTCTTCAGAAATTATTTTTCGATTTCATTAAATTTTGAATATGTACAAATCGATTTAGGATGCATGCAAGATTCTTTCATACTTCAAAACATATTTTACATGATCGGACTTCGCATGCAAAGGGGCTTTCTCCTACTTTCTTAAAAATCAAAGAATATGGATCATGAATTATCATCCATTYAAAGACATTTTCATGTCTTTGACGCATAATCTCCCYCTTCTTACTTTCCAGAAATTTAAGTTGGAAGATCAGGATGTAGGAGAAGAAGGATGAAGACTTTTATTGTTTTGCAAAAGTAAGATAACTAGAATCATACATTTGTCTTAAAATCTTGATTATTCTTCAACGATTGACAGAATTTTCCTGAAGATTTGCTTGAAGGAATCGGCTGGAGGGTGGTTTGCTTTAGAGAGAGGTTAGAGAGATGAAATGCTTAGTTTGAGAATTTGGAAATGAAAGTTTTTCAAAGGATGTGGGGTATTTATATAAGGATTTTAAACAAGGAAATGGGCTGGCCTTTAATGGCCCAAACCCAAATAAAACTTTTATTTTTTTCTTAATAAAAATAAACCCACTATAATTAACCCAACATAAATAAAATAACACTATTAGTTCCAAAACTCCACATTTTAATAAATTATGTGGACATTCAAATGGGACTTTTGTATTTTTATTTAAAAGTTTATAATATCAACTTTATTTTATTTGGAGAATTACTAAAATATTTGTCATTACACAAGTTAACTTTATCGATTACCCGTCAAGGTGTGATCTTCCAAATTAAACTTGGGAACTAAGTCAGATGAACTCTAACCACCATGACTAGATCCTAGTAAATTTATAATTCTAAATATAGGATCAATAATAAAGTGCTAACCTGAAACTCAGAAATGACAGAATGTCACACTTCACTTCACAACCAGAGCTTCTGGTTAGTCTAGGGCGATGGATATTCAAAATTCATGCAAACATACAAAATCATACTTTTCATGTTTTTAGATAAATTTTCTATATTTGAGCATACTTTCAGCACAACCTATAAGAATCTTTTTTCATAATACTTAAGTTAAACATAGGTGATCAGGCTCTGTTTAGTTTAAGTATAATAACACGACTTTCATCCTCTGGTTGTACTTAGTAACTTTGTTTTGAAAGCATTTGGTTATAGTTTGGTTTTAAGAAAAACCGATGTTCTCTATAACCGAAGCTCTGATACCAAATCTGTCACACCCCACTAAAGTGGAAACACGAGGTGTAACAGGTAAGCATTTCATAGCTCCATTCAATAGATATCACCATTAATTACATAATCCATGAAAATTTACAAATTCATAACTTTGTTGTTCACAAAGAAAAAAAAATTTACAAAAAGAGATTTCTAAAACTTGTGAACAGGTGTTATCGCATAAGATCTACCAAAACTTCCATTCTTACTTAATTTCCTAAAAAGCATGAAACATAAAACGACGTCAACTACAAAGAGTTGGTCAGTTCACGGGTTTTCATATGCACAAAATACTTACTATGCATAAAACACAACTTGCAAACTTATACATAACATGCACATTATAAATGTAATTTTTTCCATCGATGCTTAAAAACTTGAGACGCTATAGAGCCTTACCTGACCAATGTGCCCCATTAGTTTACGAACTACCATAAGTGGCCCGTTCACTCACTTAGGTACCATGGTTCGTATAAGTACTACTTCAGCGGTGGCCCATTCGCGCACATGAGTAGACTTATGAAAAACATAGGTAATGTGCATCCTTTTCTGGGTGGGACTGTCAACACAATAGCGGCTATCCACAATTACCACGGCCCAGGGACGTGCCCGAGTTAACTAGTAGCGTGTACGGACGGGAACTTTTTGAAATATCCTCTCAAGCACATCAATTTATCATTCATAGGTAGTGCAATAACAATCAATTTTCATGATTTTCACAACATTTGACTAAACAGTTCTTTAGTCCATAAATTTTACATCTAAACAGCAAAGTTTGCATTCTTTCATGCTTTTTCCCCAGTTAAAAATAACTAAAAGCAGTAAAAGTGGGGCCGTGAAGAACTCACTAGTTTGTAGATGAATATCCAAGGTTTTGATGAGGATTAGAGCTCCAACGATCGCACTAATATCCTAAACACCCGAAATCCAATAGTTAGATCACCCATCGGGTCACGATAAAGATAAAGTAAGATTTTATCTTATGTAATGCCAATAAACCTTTATGGGTTAAAGTTGATACCCTTTTAATTGTTCTTTAAAAATAACCCAGTATTTTAATTAAATAAAAAAAAATTGCACAAAAAGTTGCTATTTGGACAGAAATACAGATTATGTTCATGTACTCTTGGTTTCACCAATCATTGTCAAGGGAACCTTCCATAAATCATTTTATTTTTAACTTTTATAACCACAAAAGTCACTGTTGTTAGATATCTTTTGTCCAACAACATTATTTTTGCTCCTAAAGTTTTATTTAAAACATTTGAATGCTCAAAATACAGTATTCTTGAGTGAGACCCGAAATAGTGAAACAACAACTAATCGAAACAGACTCCAAAAGAAGTCAAATATTTTGTGTTGATATTAAAGGATACGGTCGATAGGATTGTTAGAAGCAACCTGTCAGTTTCAAAATGTTATTTTTATTGATAAAGTACTACATGCAATGTGGTTTTATCCCACTTTCTTGAGTCATAAGTTCATAGATCATAGATTATCATCATTTTGGGAACATTTTCATGTCTTGATGAAATAATCTCCCATCTTAGATTCTCTAGAAAATTTTGAGCTCAAGAAGGAGCAAGAAGTATAAAGATACGAGAAACATTATTGTAAAAAATTCGAAAATAAAACCAATCTTATTACCTTTTTGCTTGATTTTTCTCGAAGACTTGAATGTTCTTCAAGATTTAAAGAATCAAGGAGAATGTTAGAATTTGGATTCGGCTGGTGTGGAAGATGAACGGTTTAGAGTTAGAGGGAAAGGAGAAATGTGAAGGTGAAATGAAATATTTTTAAAAGAAATAGGGTTTTTATATGAAAATAGTGGGGCCGGCCGATTCAAGGCCCAAACCACCTCATTTTTATTCTAATTTTCTTATAAATAAATACAACCCAACTTAATGTTAATTTAATTCATTATTTCTTCAAACACCAATAGAATTATTTACTTTTGAATCAAGATTCCAAATTTTGTAAAAAATTTATTTGTATATTCAAATGAAACTTTAAATTTTAAATTTGAATGTTATAATATCAACTTTATTTATTTTAAGAGTAATTTAAATTTTTTTATATATTTGGCATTACATAAGTTACTTTATCAGATACTCGTTGGGACAGAGTTTTATGAACTACTAATTACATAAGTCAATTGATTTCCAATCAACATGACTAGATCCTAATAAATTATAACCCTAAATATAAGAACCCTTTAAAGATATTAACCTGATGATCCTAAAATGACGGATGTCACACAAAATAACTGTCACATATAGAGAAGAAAGATGATGCGAGAAGTTAAATATTTTGTGAGAATGCGAGAAGTCTCAATATCATATATGATTACACTCCTTTGGGTATGTTTAATCATATATGATTAAGCGTTTATGTGTAGTCAATGCAATATGTATTTAATCATATATGATTAAGCTTGTGTATTATGTGTGTTGTCATATATGATATTTAGACTTATCGCCTTCTCGCAAAATGTTTAACTTCTCGTTTGAACCTAACCCTATATATATATATATATATATATATATATATAGAGAGAGAGAGAGAGAGCGCTCAACAATCACTCTAATAGGGACACCAAATTTAGGTTGCAACTCTTTAACAAGTTCTTTAAATCCTTCACCCTCTACAACACTAAAGGGTTGTTCATCCTTCACCATAAAAGTAACCACGACTTTTCGACAATTCTCATTATTAAATGACCTCAATGTCATTGCTAGTATGAAAGCTAATCAGTTTTTGTTTTTTTTATCATACACCCTATCTGAGTATTTCTTACATTGATTTTTTAAGTGATTCCACAAAGAACTTGTATCAATTTGCTTACTATGATAAGCATAGTAATTTTTACAATAATTACATATCTAATTTTATAAAAATTATAAATTAGCGGCAAGTTAGTAGGTTGGATGGGTTGAGCTAGGCCTAACCTAATTTTAACCCTCTTAATTGACGGTTGACGTTTGATGGGTTGGCAATTTGACGATTTGACAAATTGAATTTAATTGGGTTATTAACGGATTGGGTTGGACAAGTTTAACGAGTTCAGGATTCTCTATACACCCCTAGTTTTGATCATATTAGGAATGGATGGTAATCAAAGACGAAATTTCAGCAAATAGGTTTCTTCGAAGGATTTTTATCAAGTAGGTTTCATCCAAGCATTTAGCATGTGATTTCTTTTTCAAAGTTCTAATAAGTACGTTGCATTGTATGTCATAAATAAGATGTTTGATGAAATTAGTTACAGAACTATTGGTTGTTTTTGTTTAGGAAAACAAACGAAAAAAACCTGGTAAAGTATGAAATGATTACACTTAATATAAAAACAATCAAGCAGTTGAAAGAACTTTTTAATTTTTTATTACTTTTCATTTTTTTAATTTACAATATGATTAAATTTTTTCTTCTTCCCAACTTGATTTTCAATGAGAACTTTCCAATCTTTAAACTTTTCAAATGACTCCCTCTTATGCTTCATGACGAATACCCAAGTCATCCTAGAGTAGTGTCAATAATTGAGAAGAAGTAATGACCACCACCAAGTGAAGGAACTTGCAAAGGACCCCAACAATCAGTGTGTAGGTAATCTAAAGTCGACTTGGTTGTATGGACAGCTTTTGAGAAACTCACTCTCCTTTGTTTTCCAAAGATGCAATGCTTACAAAAGCATAATTCAGCAACTCTATGACCTCCAAGAACTCCTTTCTTGCTGAGAAGTACCATGCCTTTCTTACTAACATGCCTGACCTCATGTGCCACAAACGTGTCAAATCTGACTCATTCTCTATAGAATTAATGGATGGTGTTGCTGATCCAACAATCGTGCTACCTTCCAGCACATACAAGGTACCTCTTTTGACTCCTTTCATCACTACTAATGCACACTTATTGACCCAAATTACTCCACCCTCACCGGTGTACTTGAAGCCTTTTTAGTCGAACACTCCCAAAGAGATTAAGTTTTTCTTCAACCCGGGTACATGACGAACATCAGTTAGAGTTCTCACTGTCCCATCATGCAATTTAATGCTCATTGATCCAATTCCAACAACATTGCACGACGTCATTTCCCATCAAGACAGTTTCAGTTGCAATCTTATCATAAGTGTTAGACCAATCCTTATGTGGAGTCATGTGAAAAGGACATGCAGAATTGAGAATCCATACCTCTGACTGATTTTTGGAATGAACCACCGAGAGCACCAAATCAGCCTTCGAACCCGAATCATCTTTTACTACAGTAGTGGATCCTTTTGACTTCAATTTTGGACACTCGTTTTTCCATGACCCGGTTCTTTACAATAGTGGCAGCTATCCCTTGGGTTTCCACTTGGACCTCTAGTCTTCGATCTTGATCGGCCTCTTATTTTCCACTTCCATTTTCCTTACCTCTGTCTCTATCTTCGTTTACCACCGACAAGCCAAAAGATTGAATTTCAGAACTGCTTCCTGAAGCTTTATGTTGCAACTCTCGTGAGTGCCAAATTTGAACGAACATCTTCTATTGTAATTGTGTCTCTACCAACAACGAACGAGTTGACAAAAATTTTCGTATGAAGTGGACAACGAAACCAATAAGATGACAGCGACATCCTCATCTTCAACATTCTTTAAATCCATAAGAATGGAGTTTAACCCGTCAAGATGTTCCTTCAAAGGCATTCCCTCCTTCATTCGTGATGAGAATAACCTTTACTTTAACAACTTGTTCGTTGAAGACTTGGTCATGTAGAGGCTCTCTAGTTCCAACCATGAAGACGCAGCAGTCTCCTCATCAGCAACTTCATAAATCACCTCATCCGCCAAAGACAAGATGGTAGAGTGAGCCTTCTCATCTTGTTGGCAAAGTCAAATTCAGCCATCCCTTCAGGCCTTTCACCAGCCAAGGGAATCCATATGCCTTGTTGTTTTAGGAGAGCTCTCATCTTTATTCTCCATAAGCTAAAGTTGTTCCTTCCTATAAACTTGTCAATCTTGGTCATTTGTGGAGGCATTTTTTGAAAATCTTGAAAGAACTATGGTACAAGATTCAATGCTCAGTAATCAAGAACAGAGATCCGGACTAATCTTCAAAAGAGTCGACAAGTTCAAACACAATGCATTATTGCATCCTTCTCTTCTTCCTCGCCTCCTTCGATTTGTCCTTGTGTTTTGATAAAAGAAATTCTTTCCAAAATCACAATAGACCTATGCTAGTTGAAGTTCTGATAAATTTACCATTTCGAGATATAAGCATTAGGCTTCAAGACATCAAAAATTCCTTCCAGAATCACCAATTTGAACAAAACCAACAGCTTTGGGAAACAAATAATGGACATATAGGCATCAGGCATAAAGTCTTCAAGGAAAGTCATCAGATTAACCTCCAACCAAAGCAACCAAGAGAGACTCAACAACAGATTTAACAAATCAGATTTAAGGAGTTTATCAAAACAAAAATGCCCACAAATAACAACCACTACAACTTGAACACACATCCAAACCATCCTCCATTTGTAATCAAGATGACCAACAGTTTGCAAATGGCCCAATGAGTTGGAAACAATAACAAACATCATGGAGTGGAAGACAATAAAAAACCACAGAAGCAACAACAATTCGAAGGAGAACCTCCAAGGAAAAGGATGGGGAACTACGAAAGTCCACTAAAAGAGTGCAAAATAGATTTGTAAAAACAATATTTTCTCTACTTGGATCTCCAGTCCCGTAGGAATTACTATATAATACCATTAATTTGAGATCACTACAAAATTTCAGCCTATATGATAAATATCCAAATGTAAGCTTTCTTGCTTCTGCAAATGGAGGTGAATTGAGCAGCAACCTAGGTAGGACTTAAAAGTAGTAGACTTGTAGGAAAAAAGCAAGCCAAAGTCCCCATTCTTTATCATGTCCATAATATGTTGTATTTGTAACATGGTTTGGCTCTTTTAATCATCTTGGTAACTATATAATTACAACACTCGTAATAGACACAAGTCATGTTTAATAGTCCCCCAAAACACATGTACAAGCACACCATATATGACCAAGGCAAGGAAATAACCAACATGTCAACATCAATTTCTCTTAAGCATTTCGCTGAACACTAGTAGATGGACCTTGAAATAAATTCAAAGCATGTAAATTGTTCTGTAAAAAACCCATTCTTCATCGATCAAAGTAGCACACAAATAAGAAAGAGAAAAAAAGAACAGATTGCACTCGAACTCAAATTTATCAAACACAATCAAATCCAAAACATGAAGACAAAAAAATAGCAAACCTAATGAACATTGAACATATAACATTTTAAGGAAAAAAGGTGTTACCAAATTGAGAATCGAGAGTGTGCCCCAACGAGGATTGAGAGTGAGGAGAGATCGATTGATGGTGAATGGGAAAAAACGAAAGAATGAAGAGAATCAATTGCTGGTTGAACTTGGGAGAAAACGAGAATGAAGAGGATTAATTGGTGCAGGTGTGATTTGAGAGAATGAAGAAGCTAGAAATGGGCAACGTGGAAAAAGAGGAACTGAATAGTTTGGAGGATGGATTGTTGGTTGAGTGAATCAGACATGTCTAACCATTTAGACCTGTTAATTGTTTTTTGCCAAACAAGATAATGTCTATGTCTGACCGAATCAGACATTTTCTTCTTAATGACATCATTCAGAGGCAAACAAACACACCCTTAGGGGCTGTTTGTTTGGCTCTTAATGGTGACATTAAGAGCCAACCTCTTAATCGGTCAGAGGTGAAATCTGTTTGGCAAAAAAAAAACAGYCCTCTTAATGGTTACATGACCCTCTTAACCATTTTGTGTCTGGAGCTTCACTCAACCATTCAGACATCATTTGTTCCATCTTTACCCCTCCCACCCCTCTCTTCCAGCGTCGCCTTCACGATCCTTCCAGACTCCAGAGTTCACGTCGCCTTCCACGAGTTCACGTCGCCTTCCATCTCCGGCCAAATTCAGCTTCGCCGGTTGTCGCCTTCACCGTCTCCATCTCCTTCTATACTCTCTCTACCCACTACTCCTTCCCACTCCCCTGTTCGTTGCCATTTTCCGTCACCGGCGACAACCGGCCGACAAACAGCCCCTATCTACTCTACTCTCTCTATTTTGACCATCATCGTCTTCACCATCTTTGGATCTGTTGAACCGTCGCTTTCGTCCCCTTCCCAACAATCGGTGGTTGGATCTGTGGGTTATCCTCAAGGTTTTGCTAATAATCGGTGGTTGGATCTGTGGGTTATCGTGGTTGGATCTGTGGGTTATCATGGGTCTCACGGGCACCATTTCATCGGATTTATCTTCGATTAAGATGCTGCAAAGATTGATTCTTGCAGACAATAATCTTACTGGGGTTATACCTAATGAACTACAAGATTTGCCAAATCTTGTAGAGATAGATGTTTCAAACAATCAATTTTATGGCCAAATTCCGTCTTGTAAAGAAACTGTTAAGGTGAAAACCGATGGGAATACGAATATCGGGAAAGATGGTCTCAGTTTAACACCGGTTTCACCTTCTAATGGTTCACCGGACTCGCCTGGTGTTAGACATGGCGCTGGTGGTGGCAAAAGTTCCTCCACTGGGGTGGTTGTGGGATCTGTTATCGGCGGTCTTTGTGCAATTTTATTGGTGGGGTTAAAATGGTAATTTGTTGTCATTCAGAGAACGGTTACCAAACAACATTATTTCATTCAACACTTAATCATTCTGACCACTTAACCATTCTGCACCAAATCATTCAGCAACTGCCAAACAGCCCCTTAGATATATAAAAAGTTAATATGAAGAATTCGAAAATTGATTAAGATCACAATTGTTTTTCTTTTTATACAAATTTTCCTGTAATAATTGATATTAAGTTTTATATAATATTTTATTTGTAACTTGTATCTATATGTTTGTTATAAGTGTAACATAGGTTTCAAAAAGATTGTAACGGCCCAAAGCCGCTTGCAAAAACTTGTTTGCGGAAACCGCATTATGGCTACCAACTTTAAAATTATATGTTTTCCTTGTTCCAAAAATTAAGCATTAAAACATATCATTCTTAACTAGTGGGAAAATGTAAGCAATGGGTCATTTATTAGATGCTTATTGGGTTAGCGTTTACCGGCAAAAGTTATCAAACCCTTGGATTTAAGTACATTTATGTTTTATATACAATGCTACTGGCTGTGCAATGATCGAGGTAACGACAATCAGGGGCAGACCTATGTTTATGATAGGTGGTGCCCCCGGTCGATAAAAACTTAAAATAAAATCCCTCTTTCGGGCCCCCACCCCCAGTTAAATATGTGTGTTTTGCCATAGTCATCAAAGTTTCTGGATTAGTCAGTGACAACAAAGTTCATAGTTTTGATGGTTGAAATGACGAGTTAATAATAACTTCCTATTTTAAACCAGATCAACATATTTGGGGGAAACCGATATAAATAAATGCTTTTACAGATTAGTTTGTATTTTTAATATATAATAATTTTATAAAAGAAAATAGTAGTACCCAAGATGGGTGGAAATGTGTTCGCATTTTCCCCAAAATATAACTAACTTAGTTGTTTGAAACCGGGGAACACCGAACGTGTACGAAATAATAAATACATATTTTACAGAACTAAATGAAGGTTTGCAGAATAGTTTTCAGTTGTTCTTACTCTTTTATGCTGAATCAACCACGTGATTCGGTTTCAGAGAGCTTGTTTCGCAGATCCTTGAGAGCATCAACTACCCCAGAATCAAGATTGTGCTTCAACAGCTTACCCTGTACTGAAGTTGATCTGAACAGTAACACCATAAATTAATTTAAAACCAGAATAATATTGCAAACAGTAAATAGCCACCAGATGCACCAAATTGTCTATAATCTCAACAGCCTTGCATATAATTTTTCTTAATTTATAGAGGTTCACAGACAAGGTTATTTTGGAGAATAACCTCTCATATTATATACATATATATATAGAAGAAAGTTCCGTTAGATACCCAAAATTGATTAAGAACCCGGAAACCATCCACAACGTATAATAATTTGAGAAAAGCTTGTATATAATTTGATAATAAGGAGCTATATAAATAGCTTTACAAAGAGTACAAAACTAAATATGGATACACACAATCATTATTCATGGATGAGGATGTTTGATCTTGATCACATCCCTGCAAGATGGATGTCCTTTGGGCAAGACCAATCTTGTGGAGGAGATGGAATCATGTTCCGGACAGCGGTTTGGTGAGTGCATCCACAACCAATGCAAGATGCTTCATGCGAGAGTGGAAAACGGGATTTCCGAATAATGTGTTGCCCTTGATTGGCACAGTAGCTAGTTGGGGATGGCTTGATTCCAAGTTCAGTAAGTAGTGAATTAAGCCAAACAACCTCAGCTGTAGTATATGCTACTGCTCTGAATTCTGATTCAGTAGAGGAACGTGATAGAGCTTGTTTCTTGGAGCTCCAAAAGATGGGATTTCTGCCAAGATAGACAAAATAGCCGGTGCTAGAGATGTAGTTGTCTTTAACACTGCCCCGCAGTGAGATTCAGCTGGGCATTGCATCTATCGAGATAAATTGTTGACGGCACACAATACGTCGATCGAGTGAAGGATAGGTATTGGAGACTACCTAAAATGGCTCAATAATCGGTGTGGTTTGGAATGGGAGAGCTACTTAGAGGGTTGGATGTAGAGCCATAGGTGTGGAAACAGGTTCACATATTATAACGTGTAAGATCATTAATATACTTTGTCTGGCTAGGAAATAGACCAAGAGAGAGAAAATTGGGGATGACTTCAACACCAAGTAGGACAGACATCCAAGGTCTTATTCGTGGAATTTTGTAGCTAGAGTATTGATGAAGGCATTAAGGTGAGGTAAAGAGTGGCAAGTTACGATAATGTCACAAACCTAGACAAGAAGATAGAAATGATAGGTACCTCGTTGATAGAGGAACAGTGATGGACTATATAGATGGAATTGCGGAAGCCATAAGAAAGGAGAAACTGTTTTAAGTTCTTTATACCAAGCCCACGGGGCTTGTTTGAAGGTGTAAATGGCTTTGGATAACTGACAGATATGGGGAGGGTGAGCCGAATCTATAAAGCCCGAGGGTTGAGCCATGAAGACAGGTCTCAGTTAGGGTGTTTTCGAGAAATGCATTGTTTATATCAGGTTGTCTAAGCGACCAATCATGGCATACAACTAAGGAGCGTATGAGATGAACTATTGTGGGTTTTATGAAAGGGCTAAAGGTTTCACAGTAGTCGATGCCAGGAAGTTGGTGAAACCTTTGCAACCAACCGTGTTGTTTGATTGTGCCATCGGGGTTATACTTGATTTTAAAGACCTACTTGCAACCAATAATGTTGTAGGAGACATGAGAGGGAACAAGTGACTAGGTGTGGTTGTGGGTCAGAGCAGAATATTCTTTGAACACGGTGTGACGCCAATTAGGGTCTTTTAAAGCTTGCTTGATAGTGGTGGGTTTCGGGTAACAATATTGGCGTATATTGGGTTAATTTAGGCCATGTTACTAAGACGTGTCAAACCAATACCCAATTCTTATAACTTCAAGCCTCTTTCTCTATAAATAACTAGAGCTTAAAACTTCTCCCTCATGGCTCACACTTTAAACCCTTCTCCCTTCGGCCTCTATCGAAGTGCTGTCGGTTGCTACACTATAAGTCATGTATAACTATGTGTGTATTATTGTATATATATATATATATATACTCTTTCTTATAAGATGCGCCTCACATTCTGAGGCTCGCACCTCACGCATGCACCTTGCGCCTAGGCCCCGGGACCCGTTGCGCCTAAGTGCACCTTGAGCGTTTAACAACTTTGGTAGTAGACACTTTAAGAGGGAGAGTAGCCAACAAAGATACACGGTGTCGATCGAGGTCCCATTCTGTAGTTTGTGTGAGTCGAAGCCAACAAAGGCACCCAAAGCTTTTTTCAGTATAGAATAGTTGGGAGGGATGGAAAGAAGTTTAAGGGGCCGTTTACCTAAACACTTACCCGGTAAGCGCTTAACGGTAAAATTCAACTCTATATCTTATTTATCGGGCAAGATTTTAGTCTAACAAAACGACATCATTTGTAACAATTTACTCGGTAAGCGCTGACCRTGGTAAGAGTCGTCGTCATCACTTACCGGGTAAGACTTTTTGTTCGTGTCTTCGCTCTTACCAGGTGAGATTCTTGATCCTTGTCATATTCATGCGGTAAGAGAATATGACTTGATAAACGCTTACCCGAGTAAGCATTTGGTAAAGGGCCCCTAAGATATGGAGATTGATGTTGAAGAGTTGGGGTCGGAAGCCTGTTAATGAGGTATGTAACGGTTGTGAAGGCATATGGCCAAAGGGAGAGAGGAGATAGGTGTGAGATTGAAGAGTAAGTCTTGTTTCAATGATATGATGATGTCGCCTTTCAGCATACCCATTATATTCGGGTGTGTGGGGGAAGCAAGTTGAGAGATTCCGTCATGAAGAATTGTGGGAGTGAGTTTAAGGTATTCTCCACTATTATCTGAGAAGAACCGAATGATAGGATGATTGAAGTTTTTATCTATGAGAGAATGAAAAACGAAGGAATGTGGGATATGTATCAGATTTTCTCTTGAAGGATAAAACCATATATACTTGGTGAAGTGGTCAACAAAAGTTACATTAATTATCAAGAGATAAGACGGGTGCAAGTCCATACATTCGAGAAGGGTAATTCTAGATGTAGGGAAGATTGAAAGAAAGGAAGCTTGAGACTTTTATTGATATTGCAAGAGTTACAATGGGAAGATGATACTGATGGAATTTTTAAAGAAAATTGACTGCTAATAACCTCGAGTATGTTAATAAAGGGTGCGTAAGCGATGGTGCCAAGCTTGAGATGAAGTGAAGATGCTAGTATAAATGGAGGGATGATGTTCCATGCATGGACATTGCCGCTAATCGGTCCTTGGAAGCATATAGTTCCCGTGGTAAGACCCTTGACACAAAAAGAAGCCGGTAAGAATTCAACAAGGGCATGATTATCTTTACAAAATTGAGAAATTGAAAGTATATTACGAGAGATTTAGGGAACATGCAAGACATTAGTAAATACGAAACAATTAGTTGAGAGAGAAGAGAAAAAGAATCAATATGAGATAATAGAAGGGTCAACTCACCTCCGATAATAAGATCATCGAAGCCATCGTACGGTACATGGAGGGGGAGGTTGGCAAGGTTGTGGGTCACATGGTGACTTGCTCCACCATCTGGTAACCAAGAGGAGTCGGCACGAGTATGAACGGTTGCAATGTGTGCTTATGGATTATATGTTGAGAAATTAGAGAAAGCTACGTAGAGAGAATTGCAGGAATCTTATTTACGAATTGAGACTAGACTTCACAAAATGAGGATACCCAACTATTTATAGGTAACAGTCAAGATATGCCAAACAGAAAAATAGAACTAACTAATCCAATTAAAGCCACATCTAACAAATCTCCACCTTGGCTTTAATTCTAGTACAAAAATTTTACTTCCAGCTATCAATGTTTAGGAGATCTAAACAATGACTAAAGTTATTCAAAGAAACTGGTTTCGTCAGTGCATCAGCTGGATTGTCATAAGTCTTCACTTTCTTCACTTTAATTCTCTCCTTTCCGAACGTATAAAGTGATAATGAACATATATCTGTTTCGTTCTCTCATAATGCACCTGGTCTTTTTGCAAGACAAAGGGCACTCGGGCTGTCACAGAAAATTACAGTCTGATCTTGATGAAACGCAGGATCTCCAAGCAAACATTTCGGGCAAATCCCTTCTTTTGCGGCCTCCATAAGAGCCATATATTCAGCCTCTGTTGTAGACAAAGCAACAAACGGTTGTAACGTCGCTTTCCAGCTCACTGAGGCATCTCCAACAGTGAATACATATCCCGTTAATGCCCTCCGTGTGTCAAGGTCAGCTGCGTAATCAGAATCTGAAAATCCAGCCACAAAAAACAATCTGTTTCTCCTCCATAAATGAGACCTACATCAGTTGTGCCTTTGAGGTAACGAAAAATACGCTTCACGGCAACCCAATGTTCTTTCCCCGGGTTAGCCGTGTAACGTGAAACAACACCAACAACATGAGCTATATCAGGTCTAGTGCAGAACATGACATACATAAGACTTCCTACAGCATGAGCTATGTCATGTCTAGTGCAGAACATGACATACATAAGACTTCCTACAGCATTAGAATAAGGAACTTTGCTCATATGCTCCACCTCAGCCTTGGTTTGAGGTGCCAAAGCCATTGATAATCTGAAATTTGCCTATGAAGGTGTGCTCACAGGCTTTGCAGAAGCCATACCAAATCGAGAAAGTATCTTCAAAATGCAACTTTTCTATTACAAGAAAAGTTTACGTCTAGATCTATCTCGGATAATCTCCATATCGAGAATCTTTCGAGTAGCCCCCGAATCTTTCATGTCAAATTCAGAATTAAGGAGTCTTTTTAACTTCTTAATTTCAGTCATATCACGAGCCGCTACTAACATATCGTCCACATAAAGTAGCAGATACACATGTGACCCATCAACATTTTTCTTATGATATATGCAGCAATCATAAGGGCTTCTAGTAAATCCATGACTCACCATAAAGCTGTCAAAACGTTTATACCACTCTCTTGGAGATTGTTTTAACCCATAAAGCGATTTCTTGAGCTTATAAACATAGTTTTATTTACCTTGAGCTACAAAACCCTCCGGTTGACTCATATAGATTTCCTCTTCAAGCTCACCATGTAAGAAAGCCGTTTTGACGTCCAAGTGTTCCAACTCCAAATTTGCTTGTGCTACTAGTGCCAACAACACCCGAATGGATGTATGACGCACCACCGGCGAGAAATTTCATTATAACCAACCCCTTGCTCTTGGCTATAACCTCTAGCCACCAAACGTGCCTTGTATCTCACACTTTCAAATCCTAGCAGCCCCGTTTTTCACTTAAAGATCCACTTACAGGTCACAACTTTTTTGCCTTGAGGTAACTTTACTAACTCCCAAGTTCTATTCTTGTGAAGGGATTCCATCTCTTCACTCATGGCTGTTATCCACACATCAGCTTCCTTCATTGTGATTGCTTCTTTGTAAGTAGATGGCTCAAAGAACTCCATTTCTTCAGCAACTTGCAGAGCATAGGCCACCATGTCATCAAAACCATATTGAATTGGCCTACCAACTTGTCTTCGGGGCTTATCTAATGCTATAGATCGAAATGCAGATTGGTGTTGACGTTTAGGCACAAGAAGTTCTGGTTGAGGGGAGTTACTGCGCTGTCCCGCAGTATTCTCGTCTTCATCGGGACCATTTAACTCGTACTTCACCTGGTCGGACACACTCTCCTCTTGAACACTTGGAGTAGATGAACACCTCACCCCACGTAACATGCTCTCCTCATCAAACACTACGTCACGGCTGAGAATCACCTTGCTTTTATGAAGAGACCAAATTCTGTAGCCTTTGCTCCAATTGCGTATCCCATAAATAGCCCCTTTGATCTTGGTTCCAATTTTCCTTCACTAACATGGTAGTATGAAAGACAACTAAATATTCTTAAACACGTGTAATCAGCCGCCTTACCGGACCACACCTCAATAGGAATTTTACAGTCAATTGCCCTTGTCGGGATCTATTCACCAAGTAGCAAACCGTATTTAATGCTTCTGCCCAAAAACATCTATTCAACCCAAAATTTGACAGCACACATCTCACTCTTTTCAGCAGCGTTTTATTCATCCTTTCGGCTACTCCATTCTGTTGTGGAGTGTGCCTAACCGTTCAATGCCTTGCAATTCCTTCATCTTTACAAAACCGATCAAACTCACTTGAAAAAAAACTCCAATCCGTTGTCCGTTCGCAGCCACTTTTTCTTCTTCCAAACTTGATTTTCAATGAGAACTTTTCAATCTTTAAACTTCTCAAAATGACTCTCTTTTGCTTCATGACGAATACTCAAGTCATCCTAGAGTAGTTGTCAATAATTGAGAGGAAGTAATGACCACCACCAAGTGAAGGAACTTGAGAGGGACCCCCAACAATCAGCGTGTAGGTAATCTAAAGTCGACTTGGTTGTATGGACGGCTTTTGAGAAACTCACTCTCCTTTGTTTTCCAAAGATGCAATGCTCACAAAAGCCCAATTCAGCAACTCTATGACCTCCAAGAAGTCCTTTCTTGCTGAGAATTACCATGCCTTTCTCACTAACATGCCTAACCTCATGTGCCACAAACGTGTCAAATATGACTCATTATCTACAGAATTAATGGTTGGTGTTGCTCATCCAACAACCATGCTACCTTCCGGCATATACAAGGTACCTCTCTTGACTCCTTTCATCACTACTAATGCACTCTTAGTGACCCGAATTACACCACCCTCACCGGTGTACTTGAAGCCTTTTGAGTCGAATATTTTCTTCAACCTGGGTACATGACGAACATCAGTTAAAGTTCTCACTATCCCGTCATGCAATTTACTGCTCATTGATCCAATTCCAACAACATTGCACGACATGTCATTTCCAATCATTATGTGGAGTCATATGAAAAGGACATGCAGAATTGAGAATCCATACCTCTGACTGATTTTTGGAATCAACCACCGAGAGCACCAAATCAGCCTCCGAACACGAATCATCTTTTCCTACAGTAGTGGATCCTTTTGACTTCAGTTTTGGACACTCATTTTTCCAATGACCAGGTTCTTTACAATAGTGGCAGCTATCCATTGGGTTTCCACTTGGACCTCTAGTCTTCGATCTTGATCGGCCTCTTATTTTCCACTTCCATTTTCCTTACCTCTGTCTTTATCTCCTTTTACCATCGACAAGCCAACAGATTGAATTTCGGAACTACTTCCTGAAGCTTTATGTTGCAACTCTCGTGAGTGCAAACTTGAACGAACTTCCTCCATTGTAATTGTCTCTACCAACAACGAACGAGTTGACAAAAATTTTCGTATGAAGTGGGCAATGAAACCAATAAGATGACGACGGCATCGTCATCTTCAACATTCTTCAAATCCATAAGAATGGAGTTTAACCCGTCAAGATGTTCCTACAAAGGCATTCCCTCCTTCATCCGTAATGAGAATAACCTTTACTTTAACAACTTGTTCGTTGAAGACTTGGTCATGTAGGTAGAGTTTGGTACGCAGACATAATTAGACAGGACTGGACAGGACAGAACAGGACAGAACAGGACAAGAGGGTAGACCTGGACAAGACTGGACGGGACAAGACTGGACAAAACAGGAGTATGATTGGTGTTTGGTACGACTAGGACTGGACGGGACAAAACTAGACAAGATACCCCAAAAGTTATTTGATGATTTTAAATATTATATAATAAGTATAATTGACACAAATAAAATAAATAATTTAATTTATAAATTTTTGTACATAATTTTCATATTTGTACCAATTTTGAATGACATTCAGATAATTGATGGTAGTGGTGGTGGTGGTGGTGGTGGTGGTGGTGGTGGTGGTGGAGGTGGTTTTGGTTATGGTGGAGGTGGTGGTGGCCGACGGTAGTAGTGGCAACGGGCGGTGTTGGTCGGTGGCCGACGGTAGTAGTGGCAACAGGCGATGGTGGTCGGTGGCCGACAATGGTATGGAGGTAGAGGCAGTGGTGCTTGGTGGACGACAGTGGTTATAGAGGACATGAAGATGGTAGATTGGGGTGGTGGTGGCAATTTACAACGGTGGAGGAGGTAGTTGTGGTTGATGTAGTGAAGATAGTGGTGGTGGTGGTTATGGTGGAGGTGAGGTGGCAATGAATGGTGGTAGCCGACGGTGGTCGTGGAGGTTGTGGAGGAGGTTATTGCAGTAGAGGAGAAGTTGAAGGTGGCGAACAGCGGTAGTGGTGGTGGCACTGGACGGTGGTCGACTATGGTAGAGGTGGCAATAGACTTGGTGGACGGTGGTTGTGGAGGCGGTGGAGGATGTTGTTGTAGTGGAAGAGGTGGTGGCGGCCGAAACTAGCGGTGATGACCATTAAAACAAATACCATATTAAAGTTATATATCAAACTAAGATAGATTAGTAATATTTTAGTTTCTGTCCCATTCTTGTCCGATCTTGTTCCACCTATTTTGGTGGAACAAGAAAAAACCTTTTTTGTCCCATGTTGTCCCATCTTGTCCCAGTTCTTAAATGAACCTATGGCTATATATAAGTGAAGGATTGTGTAAGAATAGGAGTTAACGTGAGAAGTGTAAGAAGGGATTTGGACCCTTGGTCACTTTTAAGCCTAAAACAACCCATCAATTGCGCTTTAGAAGGGAATCGATCCGGTCTATCTCATTAGTGTTGATCTAGTGGTTCTCTTCAATTAGGATTGATCCATGGTGGAGATCCCTTCTTACCCTTCTCACCATAACTTTCATTCTCACTGGAACCCAACACTATATATATAAATGCATGACCTTCTCACAGATTTAAGAGCATCTTTATCTAACAGAAGAATGTTTATTCCTAACATAGGAATGCCTAAAAAACTATAAGAAGGACGTGCATAATTGATGAAACTCACTTGTGTTCTTGAAGCATTCTCTCAACCTCCTTTTGTGAAGTCTTGATCTGAAATGCACAAAATAGCTTAAACAGGATAAAACATAAAAAAACTGCATCTAAATTCGCCGCTCTACTTAATGGGGTAGGTGACAAGTCTGCACACATTCCATCCCTGCACCCCACCCACCCTGCCCATGAGTGGAATTTAGTGGGCTCGTTTGCTTGGAATTCAGAGGCTAAGAAACCTAATTTATTTAATCAATATGTATGCCTATAAACATGAGGTACATTTATTACAGTATTGTGTACAGCTCCTTAGGTTGGAGACATAGGTGACCTAGGAATTTTTCAAGTGGTGACACCATTTAACCATAAGGACGAAAGCTATAAGTATCGTACCATTTTACACAAAATCATTGTGTAAATCTATTGTTTATTCCTTGAACTTAAGGAAAGGTACCGTGTTCGATCCTTCTCACCGATCTCTATTCCATATTTTTCAAAAAGCAAAAGAAAAATTAAAAGCTATGACAAAAAGAAATTAGCTAAACACGGGATTCGAACCCACACTCTTTCAAACATGAACTTAAATCCAGTGTCGTAAACCAACTAAGCTACAACAAACTTCTGTCATAAGTAAATATAGGGAGCATGCAACAAAACATTATCGTGAGACCCTTACGGAACGTAATTTTTTCCTACTATGACAGGACCATGAAGGAGTAGCACGGGACACCATTTGCTCCACCCGTGGTTAGAGAGTTGCAGCATAAATATCTGCCATACTTAACTTGCCACAAATGAAATAGATCTGAATCAGCTACTTCAGTTCCAAATGTGGATTAGGGAGATCTGTTGTGGTCAGTCAACCTCGATGTGTTCATCCCACAAAGAGGTAGGGTCTGGGGAGGTACTCCACAAAGTATCTGGCAACAAAACCAAACAGACCAAGTATATCCCAATCAAAATTAGGGTTTTTGGGATGGGATTAAATCTACAGACCTTTCCTCTAACACAAAAAGGGGATTAATCCAAAAAGACAACCTGGTCTGCGAAAAAGTTTTGGGGAAGACCTGAAAGCTTTGAAAGTTTGAAGCATTTGAGATGTAGCCAAGTTCTTGAGAAAAAAGGGTAAAATACAAAGCCTTTTGAAAAGAATAACCAAGGGGCCGTTTACCTAAACACTTACCCGGTAAGCACTTACCGGTAAAATTCAACACTATCACTTACTTACCGTATGATTTCAGTCTACCAAAACAGCATTGTATGCAACAATTTACCCCGTAAGTGCTAACTGTGGTAAAAGCCATCGGCCCATCGCCCTCAGTGATCGGGTAAGATTCTAGGTCCTTGACTTCGATCTTACCGGGTAAGATTCTTGGTCCTTGCCATATTCATCCGACAAGGTAAAGTTATTTGGTAAGCGCTTACCAGAGTAAGCGTATGATAAACGGCCCCAAGACCAGCCAGTATACAAAAAGGATTACACAAGTAATTTACACAGGTTTTGAATAGGGCTAAAACTTTTAGAGTTTAGACTATTTCCATGTAATTCAGTTTTCTTATTATGTGCATTCATCTACGAAAATGCAAAAACAAGAATGTGTAACCTAGAAATAGAAACTACAATTTAAGATATTTGAACTGAAAATTATATACATGAGAGAGACAAGGAAAAAAAATATATATATATATATATATAAAAGAGGAAGAGAAAGAAAGATTGAGATATGTATATAAGAGGGACAGATAGACAAACAGATGGTAAAAAAAATCGAGAGTTAAAAGAAAATTTTACCCCTTGGAAATACATAAAAATGATGGTGCACGAATTAGTCAAAAAGTAGAATGTTATCAAGTGCAAGAAGGGAAAAAGATAATGTTAATTGGTACATTTTACCGGTGGCTTTCTAAAAAGGATTGGAAGATAAATATTGACGCTTCTGGTTCAAATTACATTTGGATGTGCATTTAAATCTTTTATGCAAGGGGCTGTTTACCAAGCACTTACCGGGTAAGCGCTTAGCGGGTCACTTACCATACCGGATGAGAATGGCTAGGACCTAGAATCTTACCCGGTAAGAGGCATGGCAACAACCGAGGTTCTTACCCGGTTCGTGCTTACCGGGTAAGAGATGCTTGCAAACAATACATTTTGATGGCCAAGAATATTACCTAACAAGATAAGAGAGCGTGACGACTCTTGCAGGTAAGCATTTGGTAAACAGCCCTTATGTGTTAGGTAACTTACCAGATATCAAGAACCTTCTAACAAACACAAAAAAGGGAAATGAATTCTGTCTACTAGTAGAAAACTTTGAAAAAAGAAGAAAAAAACTACACACTAAAACATCCCAAGGGAGTATGTATACGATGTCTATAAGTGTGTGCAAACACATAAAAATTAAAATCATAATGTTTAAGGAAATAAGCAAGTGCAAAGACTCATGTCGGAGTTTAGCATGAATATGGAACAGGTGTTGTACCTCCGAGACCAATGCCTTTGCACTCCAAACAAAAGCTCCCTAAAAGCAAAATTATACTTGTCAGAAAGCATTCTAAGAGCATCCACAGACCACAATGGTATGCATGTTCTTGAGAGCTTTTTCAATGTGGAACCCAATTAGGTGGGTAAGTAAAATGACTTATTGAAAGCTTGTGCAGTTACAAGCAAACGTAAGTTTTTTTGTCAGGGCTTTTTCAAAATACGAGGTGGCCAAAGATCTTTTGTAGTCTTTAAAAAAGCTTCCATTGTGGATACTCTAACTATTGCAAAGAACAAAATAATAACAATAAATGATAAATAAGAAGGCTAAATATCGTGAGAAGGTAAGAAGGGAAGGTTAATGGAAGGTTCATATGTGAACTACTGAAAAAATCCAAAAAGATCTATTTGAAGATGTATAAATGAACCAACGTTACAGATTATTCATATGGGTTCACATATGCACCTTCAAATGGATTTTTTCAACAATTCACATGTGAACTTTTCCTTAACCATCCCTTCTTACCTTCTCATGATATTTAGCCTTCTTATTTGAACCTCCCACTACGCAAGTTATGTAGTACAAGATATGGATTTTACTTCCTCATAAATGGATGAAATATAAGGATAATGATGGAAACAAACTGTAAATGTTACTAAAAGACATATTTATGAGGGGAGACATACTGCTCCATGTGCTGCATGTTGCTGACAACGATCAGAGGTGACAACCCATACTCTTGGGCAACCATCCTCCCTCAAGGCTGCAACCTTTCAAAAAGTTCAGGATTATATTGAATATAGAACCATTTCCTCTGTTCCAACTTCAAGATTTCATCATAAAAATTTATGATTATGTCAAATGATATGAAAAAACGCTACCAATATAAAAACATTGTAAAAAAGCTCTTAACAAAATCCATATCAACTTTAAAAAAAGAAGGTGATGGATATGATATTAAAAGTCAATGAACATCTCTTTTTTGGATAGTAAGATTGCAAGGAACCTATGTTTTCCACAAATAAATATATACAGGGGTTTTCTTTCGAAGTTGTTGATGGGGGGAAATACAAATAATTAGATGGAGTTTAAAATGATTTGGGATGTATCCACTTAGTTGGAATCCAAAAATCCAATATGATATCTGAGGGGGTTCAATTAGACAGAACTAATGTCCCTTATGAATAGTCAATACCCACCCATATGATTTTGTTCATGTTTAAGGCTTAGACGCGGATACAAGCTACGAGGCACATTGAGGGTAGTGAAGACACTGGAGAAATATAAGTTCAATGATAAATAACCAAACAAGCCAATATATCCCGCTCAAAAGCAGGGTCTCGGACGGGTGAGATATATGCAAACTTGACCTCTATCTCTAGTGGGTAGAGGGCTGTTTCTGGAAAAACCCTCATCTTGTGCAAAAGTAAGAGTGAAAAGTAAAAGACAAGAGCAAGAAGAATAGTTAAGAGTAGCACAAAGTAAGCAATATTAATTGAAGAAAAGGAAAGAAAGCACAAAGAAAGTCGAACAAAGTAAGAGAACACACATAAACCGGCAAACCGCCCCTCTATTCCCAGCTATCTAAACCTCCCCCCTTGCTACCCTCACCCTCCCTAACTCCCTTCTTCCTATCCACAATGATGAATATATATATAGATATATATAGATATATATATAGACATATATATAGATATATATATATATAGAGAGAGAGGAAAGTTCATTTGCTTGTGAACATGAGAACCAATCTCGGTCCTCCATCTTATTTGATCCAACAACTCACATTAAATAGAGTTTTTAATTATATTTATTAATTAAGGTGATTAGGGGTAAAAAAAGGAAGTTATTTCAATCCCACGCCTACCTTATTTGACTTTTTATTTTCTTTTTTAATTAAAAACTTTTACCCCCTTACAGTTTAAAATAATATTTCGTAAAAATTACTAATATTTTAATTAAAAAAATTACATCAAAAAACGAGAATTTTATGCTCTTTGATATGACATCCATCTCCATATACTTTTTCCCCACTTTAACCATTTTTTACGTGAAATGGTACGTGTTATATTCATTATGAAAATTTATGTACGTTCAAGTGTACAACAGCTCGACACCATAAGTTTGTAACTCAACATCACCTTCTTCAACACTTTCTTCAACGGCGTAAGGCACAGCGTTCTTCATCACCATAATCCAACACCCATCGAGACTGATCGAGAACCCATCAAGACCGAGCGAAAACCTATCGAGACGGATTGAGAACCCATCGAGACTCCATTCATTGACTTGGTATGTGTTTATGTGTGCTAAACCATAACCTACCACCTTCATTTTCCATCGAGAATCTATCAAGATTTATTATTTGTTTGTGTGTAAAACCATAGGCTACCACTTTCAGCTTTTATTGAGACGGATTGGGAATCCATCGAAACCAATCAACATATCGAGATCGATTGACAACCTATTGGGACCTATCAAGACCAATCACGACTAATCAAGAACCTATCCATCGACTTTGTATGTGGTTGTATGTTAAAATCATAACATAATACCTTCATTTTTCATTAAGACCAATTGAGAACCTATAGATTAATTTATTGTGAGTTTATTTGTGTAAAATCATAACCTACCACTTTTAACTTTTATTGAGATGGATTGAGAAATCAATTGAGACAAGTCAGAAACTCATCCAGATCAATAGATAACCCAATAAAGAAAAAGAAAGAAAAACTAATGTATGTAGAGTTGAAACTGTAGAGTTATTGTATACACGTGATCATACATAAATATTCATGATGAATGTTAGAGTGAAAATGTATATTCATGACGAATATCATACTGATGTATGAATGCTGAAAAGTTGTTGTATAAGCGTGAACAAATATAAAGATTCATGATAAATAGCATGCATATTAGTGATGAATGTTATAGTGAAATTGTATATTCATGACGAATATCATACTGATGTATGAATGTTGAAAAGTTGTTGTATACACGTGAACATATATAATTATTCATGATGAACAGTATGTATCATATTGATGTATGAATACTGAAGAGTTATTGTATACACGTTAACATATATATATATATATATATTCATGATGAATGTAATAAAGATAATGTATATTCATGATGAATGTTATAATGAAAATGTATATGAATGATGAATGTCATAGTAATGTATGAATACTAAAGATTTGTTGAATACACATGAAAATACATAACCATTCAAGATGAATGTTATACTCAGTTTTTCATTTTTTTGAGGTTTTCCCCTGAATCTAACCCTATATATATAATATTTTGTGTATTGTTTTCTATATCGTGTCCCAGTGCATAATAGTTATGTGTGTATATATATTACTTTTGCATGTATATATACATATATATATTAATTAGTGCGTATACACTATTCTTTGTTTTATTTATTTTCCATGTATATATACATATTAATTAGAGTACAGATTTATTATTTTTAGTTTTATTTATTTTCCACCTCGACACTTACGCCTCGTACCGCCTCGAGGCTGACGCCTCGCCTCACCAAATGAAAAACGCCTCGCCTCGCGTTTCCGTACTTTAAAACCTTGGTAACAACTCAAGTTGGTTGTGCTCTAAACCAATCATTCTTCCCTCTTAACAATGGAAACATTCCAGACCCTCTCAGGAGCTTCTTCCTCAGACCTAGTGTTCTTCAATGGCTCAGATCTTGTGGACTTCATTTTCATCGGCTTATCATAAAGCTTGATTAGTTTGTTCATCATCTTATTCACAATCTCCATATCCTTCCTCAAAAATTTAAATCTTCCTTTAACAATTGCACGCCTTTATGAACAGAACCGATGCCACCCTCCGATTCTTACCACACAAAACAATGGTTTTTGTCATCTCCAGGTTTGATCTCGCTCTGATACCAGTTGATGTACCCTCGATGATTTGATGAACACATAATTGAATCAATATGGAAGAACAGAAATTGAACGGTTACAATAGATTTCCAGGCACTTTGAGACTG
Organism: Cynara cardunculus var. scolymus; assembly: GCF_001531365.2. Taxonomy (NCBI): domain Eukaryota; kingdom Viridiplantae; phylum Streptophyta; class Magnoliopsida; order Asterales; family Asteraceae; genus Cynara; species Cynara cardunculus. Next base: position 14,883,371 of record NC_037544.1, on the reverse strand, counting down.
TCAGATGTCTCCCGAGGCTCTCGTCCGAAACACACAAAAATGATCGATAAACTCTAATGACCAAAACCCCCTATTTATACTACGCCACTAAGTACAATTCTTGCATTACTACTTGTACTAGTGCATTAGGCAATTGTACTTTAGCCTACCATATCTGACTATTTGACCCACTACCTACGGTATAACAAAGTAATACTAAATAATCATGAATATTATTCATCATGAATATCTCACTAATATCATGCATTTTCATTATTTGTGATTTAATGTTTTTTAATCATTAATTTTATGTATTTTTATCATTAATATCATGTATTTTCTTTATGCATAATTTTCGTCATGAATATCTATCACAACATTCATCATGAATTTTCATTATACTAAGTTATTTATCATGAATAGCTGGTTCCCTGGGTTCTCAATGAATTTGTCTCTCATTTGAACCCACCCCTTTATGTACATATATATAAGGGCAGGTTCGGTTGCGAAGTGGGAGACAAACGAGATCATGCCATGTGTCCGGACATTCATGGGATATACATCATGAATGGTGTAACATTCATCATCAATGTTAGTAAGAATTTCACCAAAAATGTTATTAAATATTCACATTCATTATTCATGATGAATACTTGAATAGGGACACATGTCGAGCTCTCATTCGTTCCTTGGTTCGCAATGGGAATCAGGCAACTGAATTTTCCTCCCTCACTCTCTGTTTACACACACACACACACACACATATATATATACATATGTATGTATATGAACATGTGCCACATCCAATTATAACTGATTGGCTGTGAGTAACACAATATCAATTTATAGGTCTAGTAGTAACAACAAAATCATATATTACTACTCACCTCTTTCTCTATCCATGCGTCAGCACAGGTTTCAGTTGAATAAACTATATCAACACTGCAAAATATAAAATGTCAGAATGCATCGGAACTCGTTGAAAGTATCCCAAAAACACAAAAAAGTTAAATGTTGAAGCTCGGCCAATGTAGTCAGCAGACAACCTCTAATTACGACTACATTTTGTTAAAAAATTAAAACAGAAAAATATAACCAGAAGGTAATGAATATAATTAAGATGCATCTTGAATATATAGGTAATGCTAGTATATATACAGCAGAAGCCAAAAAGGGAAACATGTTTACAATTACTTATTATTCATTTCATATACATCATTACCAACAAAAAAAAATTGGGAGCCATGTACTAAGAATCTGTGGACTTCATACCATTATTCACTATGCAACACCATCTAGTGGACAATTAAAAATCTCAAAAAAGGCAGCAAGAGTACTAAATATTAGGTTATGAGTGATACCCAGCAAAATTTTCTTTGTGCATGGGAAGCCCAGACAGCATAGCATCAAAAACAACCACCACTTTCACCTCTGTAAAAGTCCATAGGCAATAAGGCAAAGTAAGATAAAAACAGGACAAATAAAGCAATGTAAAATAATTTTCCGTGTGAAAACAAGTATAAAATAACAAAGGCAAGATATCATTCTGCACAAATTTTCAGTGGGAAGACATTTTCATAATTTGAGAACATGAAAATAACATTTTGAGAATACAAGAAATAGCTAGCAACCAAACAACTAACAGTATTCTTCCACCCAATCCAATAGAAGAAAGAATTTAGGATTTAAGGTCATGCGTAGTACTCTTAAAACTTAAACTTGAATGGATTTAATTACAAATTTAACTCTAAATTTTCTATAAATATACAGTATGTGATGAAGTTCAATATAGTTTCTTCAATATTTCACTAAAATTTAAAGAATTCTTAGCAATTTTTAGAATTAAAAGTTAGTTTATTGGACCTGTGAATGCAAACAGTGTCCCTTTGTGTAAAACAGGAGTGGTTCTACTAACACTTCAAAAAATTTGATTGCAGAAGACATTCGCCCATCCTGGACTGTTATAAGTTTAGTGACCAACTGGAGAACCATAAACTTCTAAAGAGTTTGTTTTTTTTTTGGGAGAGAAAATGGTGTCAATCAGTACAAGATTAATCCAACCACTAAAGCATTCCCGACAAGGCCAATCTTGGGATATCTGGACAATTATAACACACTATACGAAGATATTACTACATATTTTGAGTGTTCGATGGAGTAGAACTCACTAACTCGGATCTCTCCAGACATTTCTTCTTTTCTTTCATTTTACATGGAAGTTCTATTACTCTGGTGAAGGTAAGAATCAGCCAAATCCTTGCATCGAGTACTTTGAAGGTATAGTTCATGGAGGATGTGGCAGGGTATACACCCCGGGCTGTTTGGTTGGTGTGTATGGATGAAGTTGTCTGTGCAGATTAATTTGTCTGAATAGATTGGGAAGGTTTTTGTTTGGGAGGGTTTTTTATAGATGGATGAAGGTGCATGTTTTTTAATTTGGGAGGGGCAGTTTTGGAAAAAACTTGGATTTCTGCATAAAGCTCTCCCCTAGAAGTTTACTTAAGCCACTTTCTATATCATTAAGCCACTACCAAACTGTCATGTATAGCTGACCCAATAAGTTGCGAGTCCCATAAGCTCATTAAGCAGCTAACAAACAGGCCCTTATTGACTAACAAGGGATGAGCATGGGGATACGGAAGGGCTCTTTCTTTTACAGAAAACAAATAGAAGATGAAAACTTGCAATTTACATAGCTAGTTGGTCACCTTAGGCGTAAGCAAGGTTCCAAATAGCGTGAGGTGTGGCGTGGCGGCGAGGCCAAGCCTCAATCCTTGGAAGCCATGGCGAGGCCACGAAGTTTTTCAAGGCATGATTTATGGCGGCAAATCTCTATATCATATATAATGTTATATACATAAACATATGTTTTCTACTGTTACTCAATGAATCAATGATAATAAACAATTTATATTAAGTTATATACTAAAAACTAACAAATAAGAAACTAAAAAGACAAGTAAAATCAAATATTGTGTTACAAAAACACCGGATTACGCCATGGCGTGCCTCAGGCTTAACGTGGCGTGAGACAAGAGCCTTGAGCCATGGCACGCCATGGCGCGCCATGGCAGCTGTTCCGGTGAGCCTTTTCGAACAGTGGGCGTAAGCCTAGCGTTAATTAGTTACAAAGCAAGTTTTGGTATTACCATAATTAAGGGGGTTCTATAAGAAGGGATTAAGAGAAATTAGGGGAGAAGCTTGGTTGGATCATACTCTGGATCATACTCTAGAACTAAATTAAGCATAGTGTAAGAGATGCATACCTCCAGAAAATAAAGCAGGCCAACATTGTTCGATGTTAATTATTCCGCCCCATAAAACTCCTTTGGCTTTTCTCAAACTGGAGATAACCAAGAAGATCGAAGAGCTAGTGGATTAAAGGGCTCTAGAATTAATTATTTCAAAGGCGACTTTGCTTTTTCCATAATTAAAGGGCTACGCTTAATTTGATCAGAATACTCGAGAATTAAATTGTGCATCATGGGCAAGCAGCCTACCTCTCGAAAGCGGGCCAACATTATTCTATGTTAATTGGTCCATTCGGTGAAACTCCTTCCTATTCTATCAGACTAAAAACAGAAATAAACCTAAGCTCTATGATTCTGAGAGAGATATGAGGCACACAACAAACTATTTTTCTGATGCATAAAATTGATAAGTCCTAGGCTTTCACGTTAACTTATTTTTGCATATTCAATGTACAAATTGTGAAATAATTCATTTCTTGTCTATATACATTCTCTTTGGATCCTTTGATCAAGACCCACTTGCTGTTGTGCAAGCTGCTTAACAATCATTTGATGAATAACTCAACTTTCCGGCAGAAACATGAGTGCCATATAGTATAAAATAACACAAACCTCTTAGCATTCCAAAGGTTATCAGCTCATCAACAAGCTTTTGGCGAGCAAGGTCAAGTCTTCCACCCAGGAAATGTTTCTTGAGCTTCGGCCAATAGCCACAGACATTATAGCCATCAACAAGCAACACAGGGACGGCAGTGTCTACACCCTGGTTTGTACTGTTCAATAATTTAGAAAATCTCTGATGCTTTTCCAATTAGTTATTTGATTTAGATGAATTAGTCTTGGGATTACGTGAGACCAGCCTGTTTTCGTGAGACCCGTGAGACCAGCTTTTTACACTTGAAACTTCACAGCAAAATGCCGTGAAGGTAACCTTCACAGTGTTTGCTGTGAAGGTTCGACTTTTTTAAACTTTCAGAGTGTTTTTGCTGTGAAGTTTCAAGTGTAAAAATGTGGTCTCACGGGTCTCACAAAAACAGCCTGATCTCACGTGAACCCAACCCAGATGAATTAAGTGTACAAATTTGTATCAAAAACAAGACCGGGAAAGAAAATTACTAATAAAGGGTCAAAGTAGGGTCACGATAGAGCTCGGAATCATCATCTGGAAGGTCGTCTTTCTCCACCTTCTTCTTACGGTAACTAGTAGCAGGCTTGGGTGTGCTAGATTTCCTCTTTTGATACTCCTATAAGTACAAAGTTTCATTCAAATTTTAACAGATGGTACACACTTGATTCTGGAAAATGAATATGACCACCATTTTGTAAGTCACCTTCCATAATCTCAAGAACTGCAAATTCTGCTTGACATTTGATGTAATCCTGGCAGGTGGTTCAGAACCCTATTGAAAAAAAAGGTTGTTAAAGAAAGAACTTATTGTGATACATGAGTTATTTATACCAACAATTATGGTCAAAAAGAGGGTAACCCAATTATATGTATAAGAGCATCTCCAACAGATTCTCTAAAATAGAGAAAATGGAGTTTTTGTTCTTCTCTATATTGCTCCAACAAATTCTCTATCATGTTCTCTAAAATAGAGAAGCATAGATAAAACTCCAAATATAGAGAATTCTCTAAAACTCACTAAAGGATAGAGAAATGAGTTTGTTATTCATTCCACCAATGAGATTTGATAATATTATTTTATATAAAGTTTTCTTTTAAAAGTGTATTGGGATCATAAAGTCATGGAATATTTAAATAATATAATCATCAATGAAATCTCTAAACTAAAGAATCTGTTGGAGTTGAATATAATTTTTTTCGAGATTTTGATTTTTGGTTCTCTATTTTAGAGAAGTTACAGAGAATTTGTTGAAGATGCTCTAAGAAGTTAAGGTGGGCCATTGAACTCAGGCACTTGCTGTATTACTCAAGTAAACAGACAAGACATGTATTTTGGTGTTTCCCTTGAGATCTGCAACATTTTTATTTGACATTAATAATTGAAAGGAATTTTTCAACGGAAAAATGGGACATGAATATTTTTGTCTTTATCATAAAAAATATATTCTTGATCAGAAATCTGTTTAGACAAATACAATTGGTCGTCTAAATTTAAAAGTTCTTCATCACTTTAAAACATATTTAATTCTTTTGGAAAAATAATTTTGCCGGTATCATTACCAACTAATTCAAGATGTACTAAATCAGTAAATTAACCTGTGTCTTATAAATTCTGAAAAAACAATTTGTAAAGGTCCTTCATGGTAAAAGAATAACATTCTGATAGATTTTTTTTAAATGCATGACCCAGACTCTAACAAAAGAATGCCTCTTTCTAACACAAGAATGTCTAGAAATCTGTCAGAAGGTCATGCATTTAAAAAGATTCTACCAAAAGGTTTTTCTTCTAGATAAGCCCAGAGCAGTGTTTGACTTGAAATATTAATTGCTGTGCAGATATTTGACACATTCGAATTCACAACCAAATGTTTCTTTGTCCCAACCAAAGTTGTTAAAGGCTCAAGGCACACTTAGGTGCAAAGGGGTCCCGGGGCCTAGGTGTGAGGCGCAGGCATGAAGCATGGGCCTCAAGAAAGCTGCCGGAGACGTCGACAGTGCTATGGGCGTTGGCTTATGTAGATCAAAAATGCTTGCGAGATGGACTCTTTCGTCGGAGGGTGTTATTCACCTCCCACATCTTATCAATATATCTATACTATATTATAAAGAATTTTAAGGTCAAGTCTTAGAACCATTTTTTATGCATATTACTTAAAATTTCATGATATTACTTAAAATTCAAGATTACAAGTAAATAGTGCATGAGTACAACTCTTTAAAGCTGCATGTTTGAATTAATATAACTAACTGATAAACATAATAATACAGGATAAACACTTCTATTTTATATATAAAATATCTAAAATATAATTAAGATAATCATTGAACTCAGAATACTTCATCATTATCTTTATAAAAAACATTACATTACTAAAACTGAAATAAATTAAATTATTATAAAAAATTGAAGTAAGCAAATTATACAAAAAATGAGAATTTTCAACATCAAAATACTCCATAAAGTTGAAAAATAACAGAAAATATTCCGCCTTCCTCAATATCACACAAACTGTATTATAAAATCGACAGGGACAAAGAATAAGACATGCATTAAAATTGAGATGTATCCCGCTTTGTCAATATCACACAAACTATATTACAAATTTGACAGAGACAACGAATAACATATACATTAAATCGAGATGCATCGCGTTGCATTTGCGGGTACACTTCTAGTATATATATACACACACATACATAGTCATACACAACTCAAATATGCGACAAGTAAAAGCCCCTAATGTAACCACAAGGGTGGTGCCTGATTGGTTTGAGTCTGGCTCCAAAGGTCAAAAAGTACCTGGAGATCCCAAGTTCAAATCCAAAGAGGAATAAAAATCCCCTTGTGACCACGGAGGTTCAAACGCGGTGACTCCAGGCTATCTGCAAAGCAAGTGGTCGCCCTGGGATTAATCGGCTCGCATAGCGGGTTGGATATCCAGGTTAATCAAAAAAAAAGAGCCCCCAATGCAGCAACCAACAGCACTTCGATAGAGGCAGAGGGAAGAAGGCTTGAAGTTCTAAGGACTGAGTATTTAATATTAGGTTTTGACTTGCTTCATCTATTTAGTAACTATAGAAGATGAGAAAACTTATCCAATATTAGGGTTTGACTAGGTATTTAATAACCCTTTATGAGGGGCACTAGGCCCACAAGGCGCCTCAACCAAGGCGCAGACCTTTAATGAGCCTCGTGACTTCACAAGACCTTGAGCCTTATGAGCCTCAAAGCCTAGGCGCGCCTCAAGTGCGCTTTTAACAACTATGGTCCCAACCATCATGTAAACCCACACAGGGGATACACTAGTCCGCTAGAAGAAAATGTTTTCTATGATCATACATAAGCAGGTTCCTAAAACGCATTCACTTCCTCCACATTATTGCAAATATACAATACAATCCTCATGAAAGAAGGTCTAAAAGGAACAGAGATTAGGTTGCAGTCCATCTCCAGGCATGGGAAGAATCTTTTGACAGAATCTTTTGACAGAATCTTTTAAGGGGGTCTTTGGTTGGAGGTATTAGGGAGTAAGGAATGAGAACAGGAATGAATAATGATACATGGTTAAAAATAATGCAATGAGTGATTACTTACAAGGTGGGTAATCATCGATATCCCAGTAAAATGAGGGAATGACTTTTCATTCCCCAACATTATCATTCCTTATTATACCTATTTCCAATTCCATTCCATTCAAATGAATCAAACCTCCCTTAATCTTTGAGAAGCATGAAAATGAATCAATATTGCAATACAAACAATCTATCTTGACCGGGAAGAGGGGAAGGCTCTTGCCGACGACATTTGGGTCCCCCCCCCTTTCTTCTTGGCAAAACTAAAAGTCAACATGCTTCCGATTATCATTCATTTTGATAAATGAATGAAAGAGAAATTATCTCTTAATTGCAACTCCAGTTAACGTCTTTTGAATTGAAGTAGTGTGGAAATTGCCACCAACTGCCAAAGTAATCGTTGTAAAAAGAATTTTGAGAAAACAACTACGTTCTTCTACATTCCTCGTGCATCCCTTCTAAATTGGAAATTTGAAAGAATGGTTAGGCACACTCATGTTCTAATAACTTGGGTCTCAGAATTTAGCAGCTCTTGTATTAGAATTAACAGACTGCCTGAAGTCAAATATGGGCAAGCCTTGGAGTAAGTCGTAAGGTTATGAACAAACAAACAAATTATTTTGTGAACAAACAACCCATTTGATGCATTGTTACTGCACTGCATATATAAGTACACTTGTAAAAAAATTCTCATCTCCCTAGAAATACTGCATTTTGAGTGTCCACCATCTGATAGGGGCACGCCCAGGAGCAAGTAGTAACGCTAGTCCTTTCCAACCCTGATGTAACCATTCATAAGCTAAGCTTCAAGTACTAAATTTCATTTCTGTATACAACTTGTTATCGTCGTGGACTACTTTCTCTAACAAGAATCAAGAACATTGATTGGCGCTGCCAAAAGCTAAACCATAACTAATAATTCCAGAAGGGGAGTTGAGAAACATGACATAATCTCTATTTATTCTCTGAAAAGAGGATTTCACCCGGGGTGGCAAGGGATGTTAGAATTCATTTCTCATCACTTTAATCTTGAATAGTGTCCTTAATCTGATATAGTTAGTCAATTCTCCTTTAACTACATAATGTTGCTTTGCTACTGCTGGCGATATGGTGTCTGTGAAAGGAGTATGATCTAGGTTCATTCTACCGAGCAGTTGCCACACTATTACTTAATACACTTGAAATTAAAAGAGCCTAGAAAAAAACAGAACCAAAAGGACAAAGTAAAACCAGTTACTTCTGATCTCAAAGAGTATATAGTCTATAGTAACAAATGAATTCACAAATTCCATCCAACAAAAAACCCTAAATAATCTTGTATTTTATCAAGCCATCCATTCTTAAATTTCAAACTAAAATGAAGACATATTGACCATATCTATACCACCAAATACAATGACTCAAATGACACACTCTTTAATTTAGAAGTATACAATGCTGGAAATTCAACAAGTTGCTGAGAGGCAAAGAAGCTTTAAGAATAGTGGTAAGCAAATAATAATCTGTAAGAACATTTGTGACAGCCGTATGATTTCACAACATCCAGTGCAGTAAAAAACGAAAAAAACTGGAAAACTCTCACCTTAGGAGACTGGGAATTCTTATTCTTCTGGGCAACAATCTTGGAAGATGAAGCACAACCATTAGCGTATGGCGATACAAAAAGTGACGATGAAACTGAGTTTGAGATTGCGATTGGTTTCATGGATAGCCTCTAGTTCTTTTTCAATCTTCTTTTGCTTCTTGATTTCCATGAGCAATCCATAGCCTCTTCTTCCTATTGTTTGAAGTTTTTCAGATCGAAATAAACCCCAGATACTTTATTAAGGTTTACTTCGTCAAATCCAGCATAATTCTCTGTTAAAATTAGTAGCTGAACGATGGTCCGTCGATGATTCTTCAGCGTATGTAAACCATGATTGCCTTCTCTTTTATGTTGTTTTTCCCTCCGTGGCCTCTACTATGCCTCTTGCTCTTGCAATGATTTATCTGCTCGAAACACAAATTACAAATAGCGTCCCTCTACCTATTTGAATGAAAATGAGTTTACAATAAAAACAACATTTTGGTAAATGGAAAATTGAACCAAAATAAACCAATTTTTACCTAATTTTTATTTTTGAGAATCAATTTTTAAAATATTTATTTTGGGAAACTAATTTGTACTTGATTTCTATTTTAGGGAATCAACTTTCAAAATCGTCATTTTGGGGAACCAACTTGCACTTGATTTCTATTTTGGGGAACTAACTTAAAAAATCGTCATTTTGGAGAACCAACTTGCATCTGATTCATATTTTAGGGAACCAACTTATAAAATAATTATTAGAAAAATAACTAAAATTCATTTTTTCCAAAAATCAATGCAGTAAAATCTATTTTTCATTTCAAATCTCGTTTTTTATAATTCCGATATCAAATTGAACATTTTTTAAAAAAAATCCAAATTACCACAATAAAAATTGCTTTTTACTAATACAAAAAAAATCAATTTAATAGAAAAAAATTAATTGATGCAATAAAAAATAAATATTAAATATCACATTCAAGATTTTTATATCTAACCAATTACATCAATTAATTTTTTTCTATTAAATTGATTTTTTTTGCATTAGTGAAAAACAATTTTTATTGTGGTAATTTGGATTTTTTTTTTAAATGTTCAATTTGATATTTGAATTAAAAAAAATGAGATTTGAAATGAAAAATAGATTTTATTGCATTAACTTTTGGGAAAAAAACGAATTTTAGTTATTTTTCTATAATTATTTTGCATGTTGGTTCCCCAAAATGACGATTTTGAAAGTTGTTTCTCTAAAATAAGAATTAGGTGAAATTCGGTTCCATTTTGATGCAATTTTCCCTTTGGTAAATTCTAAAACATGGAAACTAATTTTTTCCATTATTTAGGGCCGTTTACCAAACACTTATCTGAGTCGTTTACCAAGTCACATTACCTTACCGGATGAATATGATAAGGACTAAGAATCTTACCCGGTAATAGCGAGACAAGGACCATGAGTCTTACCCGGTAAGTAAGGGCGAGCTTACCGGGTGAATTATTGTATACAATGTCGTTTTGATGGATTAAAATATTACCCGGTAAGTAATAATAGTATTAAATTTTACCGATAAGCACTTACCCGGTATATGATCCTTCTAACACTTCCTTTTTTATGTCAAGTTTAACTAGTAATGGTGCATAATTTTTGTCTTATTCAAATCTTACGCTAACTTTATATTCTCAAAACCTTTTTTGACCAAAGAAAGGAAAGGAATGAGGGGAAAGGGAAGGAAAGTAAAAAAAACCTTATGTTCTCGAAACTTTTTTAGAAGGGAAAGGAAAAGAAATGGAAGAAAATTAATCATCCCAAAACTTTCCTTCCAGATGTGGGAGAAAAATGAAGGAAAGAAATTAAAAATCATATAAACATATTATTATATTACAAAATTACCCAACATTTTATAATAAATGACATATTTTTTAAGGGTATATTTTATAAACTTCTGTTCAATAACATGAAAAAAAATTCTTTTTTTCCTTTCTTTCCTCTTTCTTTCCTTTCGAAAACACAAATAAAAAAATTATCTTCCCTTCTTTTCTTTTTCGTCCCTTTCTTTTCTTTTCTTTTCATTTTTTTTCTTACCAAATTCGAGAACACGACGTAAGGAAACAAAGTCAGTGAAAAAATAAGAACTTTAGACGAATGAAAAAATACAAGACACCAGTAAATAATTTATTTAGTTTACTATCCTTCTTTATTCGTCCATCAATCAAAAGGTTTAAAAAACAAGATAATATATAAATTGTTGTCTCACTAACACCTTACAGCAAGGAACAAAATCTAGTGGGAAAAATAAAACATTGAGCGAAGGAAAGAACACAACTCATTAATAGAACATGTTTAGTAGACAATTCATTTTCTCTATTACTCCCCCTGATTTCTACATCAATCAAGGGAGCTTAGAATGTCTTTGCATTTCAATGTTTCTCAAATGTAGACTTGGCAATGATCTGGTACACAAATCTACCCCATTCTTCTCGAACCTTACTTGATTCCCTTGAATAATGAGGAGAATTTGTTGTTGTTGGTTATAGAAAACTTTGCCAAAATATGATATGTATCAATACCTTTGATATATCATACTTTCATTTTTTATAGTAGCTGCATTATCTTCATATATGCATGTATAAGGGTTTGCTTGGTTGAACTTGTCTCACATAGAGCAATAAATCTGAGAATGGTTCGAGAAGGTAGCTACAAGCGTCTGCTTGGTTGAAATCAATACAATCGTTGTATTCCCCTGAAAAATCTTTATCCAGTTTGGGAAAAACATTTATATGCGTTAGTGAGGTACCAAATATCCAAAGAAAACTAACAAGACATTTGTTTGGTGTTTTGTACAAGGGTTGATACTTTGTCTCTTACATTGTCTATATGTATTGAAATTTCATTATCAATTCCACTTTTCTCTATGTAGAAAAAGAAGAAACCCAATTCAATGGTTTCTTTAGGTATCTTTTTAATAATATTGTGTTGGCACTAAGCTAAATCTAACTAACAAGTTTATTGAGAATACAATATACAGTTGTGCTTCTTATGGTAAGTATGATAGGTGTATTATTGTACTTAGATACAGATTTCCAGCTTTCAACACCTCTTCGTCATCACCCTTTGTACGAAATGGAACTTTTCTTATATCCAACACTTCAATCAATCATGGGTGTGCTAGATGTATGCTCTTTGTCCATATTAAATTTCTTGATCATTTTATGGACATATGCAAATAGGCGGATCAATATTACACAAGCTTAGTGTCCTAGTTCAAATAACTAGTAGAAAACTAAGTTTTCTCTAGATCTTTCATCTAAAAATTAGATTCTAAGTAGCTATGATATCTCTAGGCCAAAGGCCCTTTGGTATTTTTTTTCTTTGACAAATCTTCAACTGAGCATGGTTCGATACCATCGTGATTTATCTTCTTATGAGCAACAGTGAATGTGAATATATCATCAATGAGCATGTATGATTTGTCAATCGACTCAAATGCACTGTTATAGTTCATTTGAGATTTTTTCTTCTTTAGAAGCGATATTAACTTCAAAGAGTCTTCTAGTGATGATTCATAGACACAGTTATATTTAGAGAAAATCTTGTGAGAGGCCTTTTGTATGGATAATAAATGGTTCTGCCTTCCTCTTCTCTTCCTTTAGAGTAGTATTAATCGAACCTAGTAGCTTCTATCACTTCCGTTTGGTAGCTACAACCTCAACCACGCCTCTAGTATGTGTGATTGATAATCTTAGTTTAAATCAGATAATAATAAATTAAACAATCAAGAACAACAATCTGAGCTCAGATCATCATGTATATTGATAAACCCTCTCAATACATGTTTCTCTCTTTACAATCTCTCTCTCAAAGCTAGATTCTCAATGTACGCATCTATCTAACAATTACTATTACAAAGTTAATTTATGTGATTGACTAAACATACAAGTCAAACTACAATTAAGCACAATGTTGACTTCTATTGACTATGTTGGCTTTAAGCTTTGACCTCTTCAGTCTTTAAGCTCCGTGATCTCGGATACAATAATATTTGACCTAACAATCTCCCCATTTGTATTCGAGATCAATTCTTTAAAACAAATCCCTTTGTTTTTACTTCAATCAATCTTTGATTTCAGCAATCTCCCTCAATAAAGATGATCAGACTTTTGAATCAAATGAATCTAAAAAGATAACAATTTCCCCTTTTAACAAACACCCTTCACATCAACATCTTCATCTTGAAATAATCTTCAGAATCTTCAGATGCTTTCTTTTAGAATCTTCAACAACCAACAAATCTTCAAGAAATCCTTTTCAGTCAATAAATAAGTTTTAGACATTTAGGCTTTAAGATTTGACAATACGTGTACTAAGCTCATTACTATTATTATCATGAAAGAATCCAATTTTGTCAAAAACTTTTTTTAAACAAATTTTGATTCAATCATTCAAAGAATCTTTCACGGATAAGTCAACACAAGTCAGTAACTCAACACCGAATTCTTCAAATTAGCATCAATCTTTTCATCACATCTACAATCTTTAAATCCAATGGATTTTCAATCTTAGATTCAAAAGATTTAGATTCAAACCATCTCTTTCATACATTGAATCAACAAAATACCCGTTAAAGAACATCAACACTTGTTGATGGAATGTGTTGATCCTCTCTCTCATTGATTTGATGATGATCCCCTTTTACCTTACAAAGTATAGTATTTCTGTTATTCAGTTTCAACGATCTTCACTAAGTTTGTTCAATGATTGCTGAACATGTATTGTAACTCCTTCAGAGACTGTTATACTTCAAAAAGATAAAACTCATACCACAAATCTTTCAGCGATGTCGAAGACAGAAGCTAAAGATTAGAGACCAGCAAGTTCGTGATCTGAAATGGCATTCAGTGATTACATGTTTGTCTACATGTGTGTGAAGTTTGCTCAAGTTTCAGTGATAGTCCTCTATGATCAATCTTCAATCTAAACCTTCAAGAATCAATGGTAGATTTGGATATTCTTCAAGAACATTGAGAGGAGAGATGAGAGAAATAGTCAAACATTCAAAGTTTGGTCAAATGTAACATCTCACTTAAGAAACCCCAAGTTACCAATTTTATAAAATCTCCAATAAAATATAATTTATTGATTGTTAGGACCAAAATTGATCCTAATTATTCTAATAGTTTTATCAAAGCAATCGGGGCCAAAGATAGAAGATCTGAAGATGCTGTTGTGCTAAAACGACTAAGTCTGGAAGGAGACCAGAGCTCCTATAGACGGACCAGAGCCCCTATGAATGGACCAGAGGCTATGAATGGACCAGAGGCTATGAATGGACCAGAGACCCTATGAATGGACCAGAGCCTATGAATGGACCAGAGCCTATGAATGGACCAGAGCCTATGAATGGACCAGAGGCCCTATGAAATGATCAACCCTTTGAAACACACAGATCTGGGCTTAACATTGATTAACCTCAAAATACGTGATATAAATTTTCTAGAAAAACTTCGAAATATCCGTTCTATTTTAGTGATAAAACCACCCAAAACACAATTCCAAACCGGATATAACGAATTTTTTTACTTACAACTCGAATTAAGTAGCAAAAGAATACGGGACATACTTATAACCGGAACAAGACTATGAACAAGCTACACTTACTACATCTATGAGATACGGTAATAAGCTACTATTTACCAAAAGCAAGTTCGAAATCTTCAAGTTCCTCGATAAATCTTCAAGTCAAACAACGGGTTCTTTCTTTTTRTCYRTCTTYTTTYCTRAGAGRGGTTGCCACTTAMATGGTAAGCCAACGCTTAGTGAGTTAAATAGTTAAGTATTACATATCAATATCGCACATGTTTATAAACATACATAATAAACTCTTATCAATAAAAGAGTTCAAGACATCATCCAAATGCAAACCGAGACTTACAAGAAACCGAGTGAACAATGACGTACCGGATGCTAAGATCATAGAATTCCATATTCAAATCACCATACCAATGATGCTCAATACAACAAGGAAACAAGATCAATAACCAAATATATTCAACAAYCGTTAGAATACCAATAAATATCAAGAACCAAGAGATCGAATCGGTAAACATAACGAAGACAGTGCATCACCCCGTCCTTCACCATCCGGGCTCATGCCAAAGTCCGAGTCAGAATCGTACATTACAGGAAACCTCGCACTGTCCGCCTTCCTCTACCGGGTATGTGCCAAGGTTCCCTACTCATTGCTCTTCCTCCTCTTTAAGCAATGAGTATTCATAACCGCAGAAAGTCTCACCCGTCCAACCCGGGATCTTGACTTTGCCATAAACTTTTGGCGTGCCACACAAAGTAGTACCCGTACTATGGCGTACAATTAAAGGAATAAAACAACGAGTCCGGAAAGCAAACCGATGTAACGAGATCATAATATGGAATAGACTCAAGAGACGGAATCAAAGACAAATCAAGATCGTGTGACTCAAATCAAGAACAAAAACATTCTTATGAAAATATATATGTTCAAATCAATATGTCACAATTAACTATATAACTCACCGAGCGACTGTATAATACCGAAAAGCTCCAAAATGAGCTCACAAAGCAAGTCCAAGCTACCACACTTAGAATGCTTCCAAAGCATCAAAATATGTCCTAATTACCCTCGGAGTAAATGTACAAAATCTCATAAGCAACCTATAAAAGAAACTCATGTTATACACATATCCTATTTGAACACTTTATCTAAATTTCTATGTACAGCTGCTGCTTGCAGAACTGTTTTGGCCATTTTTAACTCGAATTCATGATTTGATTATAAATAAGAAATAAACTAGACTCAATTATCTAACTAAAAAAATTTGCCTCACCTCATTTGGATTTTTCTATGATTTTATACAGTTTTTCAAAATCTGCACACTTTCAATGCATTCTTAAGTCAAAATTCTCATTTTCATACATTTTTCTCAAACCATTTCGATTCCAAATTATTCCAATTTCTGAATTTCAACTTAATATAACATATTTGACATAAACAACCAAAATCCAACCTTTATTTTATCATTTATATTCTCTCCCAAATCATTGACTTGATCAAGTCAAAGTTCATATGATGAACTTGCTTAAATCTTGATAATCTATTGAATCTAATGACCATTTCATGCCATAAACACTAAAATATACTCATTTTATACACTTAAGATCAAACCCATATGAAACCCTAACTCTTTCTCAACATGCAATCCATATAACAAGAATGTCAACCAAGAACAAGTGCAAAGATGGATTATACCTTACTTGATGATCAAATCCTTCAAAGATCTTGTAATGCCTCTTTGATTTGAGTTGAATCGAGCTTATATGTGTGAAAATCGCACCTCTAGTGTGTGTGAGTTATGGATTCAAATGACATAAAAAATGGGCCAAAAATCCAATTTATTATGCTAAAATCCGAGTTGGGTTGGGTTCACCCGGCTAGGTACCCATTTTGACTATCAACACTTAAAATATTCATAACTTTTCGCTCGGACCTCCGTTTTCTATGAGGTTTTCACCTACACGTTCATAAAGAGATAATCTATAACATACAACAAAAATATTCCAGAAAAGATGTTTAAAAAAATCAGTTTTACGTATCTATTTGACGTGCAATTTTTCCCAAATCCTCTAATATACTCCTAAGAAGTATAATTCTAAAATTTCAAACCCAAACTCCCAATAAATCATAGATTCTCTTATAAGGATATTACTAAAACACTAAGTACAATTTTTCCACTTTGACATAACATGTAACACAACTTCTGGCATAATATTCTCTTAAACCTAATAATTAAATATACTTAGCAAATAATTTGGGCATATTAGAAATTGGATGTTACATCAAACTCTATAAAACGTATCTGAATATTACAATGGAGCTCATTCAAGAATTACAAAGAACAAAAGCCTTATATAGGTTCAAAGATGAACCCTTCAAAGTCAAAGTCAAAGTCAAACTATCTATACAAAGTCAAACACGATGTTTATTTAAAACAATTATAGGCAAATTTATTTTTTCAAGACGAATACAATTTTACACTGAAATTCAGTCCTAACATTCTCCCCCTTTGTATTCAGGCTTGAAAGAATTTTTGTGCGTTGAATCTCGTTTGAACTTTGTCGCTTTAAGCTCTTTATGACTTCTTCAAGAACTTCAAAACAATCTTCACTTTAAATCTTCAGACGATCTTTTGTTGAGAAAATCTTTTAACATTCTCCCCCTCGAATGTAGAACAACGATGATCTTCTCTTTTGACAATGTAGAACAATATCAACAATAATCTTCAGAAACAATCTACAAGATGTGATCTTCAAATAATCTTTAGATTAAAATTCACAAACTTTCTCTTCGACGAGAAATCTCTGTCAATAAACTTTTGAAACGATGATCTTCACATTCAAAAACTCTCAGACATTTTAGCACAGGAATAATCTTTAGTAATAATTTCCAGTCACACTCCGATTGAATCTTTTCCCGACTTTGATGTTACTCCCCTTTGATCTTTACAATGTATTCCCCTTATATCGTTCAGAATTGAATATTTCATTCATTATTACATACTCTCCCTTATGGTGAAATGAGAATCATTACATCATACTTCAGAATGAATGAAACTTTAGCGAGAATCATCAATTCATAAAAAATGTAAGCAGATCTTTTCAAATCCACTTGTATAATCTTTTCAGATTAAGGGAAGGGGAAAATAACAACCAATTTCAATGAATGAAATTGTTTTCAATCTTATAAAAAGATTGTTCTGTGAGTATAACATATATACTCAGTACAACGAATGTACTTCATATATGAGACTTTTTAAGGTTCATCTCACTAGGTCTTCCATTCAATCATCGATATCTTATAAAAAGTATATCTATGAATGTTTCGGTAAAATAACATATAAATTGCAAAATCTATGTAGTGTAAAAAGATAAAGCAACTAATGCTTTTGTTTAGGCTAAAAAAGATAAACCGTGTGGACTACACAAATTTATCAGACTCAATGCATGATCAAAAAGACTTGAAGGGGGGACATATATCCTTCTGTTTTAATATCAACTTTCTCCGAATGAGAAATTGATAGATTGTGAGCTACGTGCCCCAAGTGTTATTGAAACACTTATCTGTTGAGAGATAAATGAGTAGCTGGTGGGGTTGTGACAAGAATTGGTCTGGGCTTTGCCTTTTTCAATATTAGTCTCGAAAGAATTGAGAACTAATAGATTATGTGGTATGCCCGGTAATTTTAGGTTTGGAACAGGATCTTGTTTATTCTTTTGATCCTGACACAACTCTCATCAATTCTTTTGGCTTACAACAACTACCCCACTATTTTTCATTTTAAGCTCTGCACACAAACCCTTTTGTATTTAAAGCTCACTCAGATATGGTTGTCCTAATGGGTAGGTCTGTCGGTTCTGACGTTCCATTGAGGTATTTCTGATAAGCACTCAGTCCCTCATAAATTTAGCATTATGCTGAAATGATCACAAACAATTGATCAAAAGTATTATTGCTATAAAGCACAATGATCAGATAAAAATTGATCAAAAAATTTGGCTTTAAGCACAATCAATGAAAGGAGTGATACACAAAATCAGATTATTCAGTATGCGAGAGAAATAAATGAAGATTTGTAAGAACAAGTTTACAGATTCTGATTATTCAAAAAAAATTACAAATATGTATATCAATCAAGGTAAAAAAATCAGAAAAAAATAACCTTTGAATACTAACGAGCATATTATCACCAAAATTGATATTATTTAAGAGACGTGATGTTAGCTTCATTCTGAAGCTAATGATAGCTTTGAAAAAGTTTTATTAAGCAATCGGGGCYTAGAAGATGAACTGAAGAAGTTTCTGCGCCAAAACGTCTAAAGTCTAGAAGACCAGCYTCTGTGCTAAAGAGTCCCGGACAACCAGAGCTTCTTTCAGAGACTACAGAGCTTCTGTGAAGACCAGAGCCTCTGTGAGGTTCTGTGCGGAGCAGAGTTCTTGGACTCCAAGTCCCTTGGACCAGAGCCCCTCTGTGAAGACCAGAGCTT
>NC_037544.1:14860586-14862281 GCF_001531365.2 Cynara cardunculus var. scolymus | reverse complement strand
CGTTGTTTCTCTGTTTAATCTTCTTGTTTACTTTCTCTTACAAACTTCTAGTGTAAATCGTTCTACTGTCGAATCTGGGTTTATAACACGTGATAATAACAATTTCAAGAATAGCTGAAACAGGTATTGGAGTTATGATCGATGAGAAATTACGCAAGTAAAATATCAGGAAATACCTGTTCAGAAAATGTACTCGTTTTCCCAAAACAAATCATTTTCCGAAAACATTTATTGAAAAACTTCTATAGACTCCCCCTAGAAAATTTATTTAAGTAATGTTTCAGTTTAGCTCAAAAGAATAAAAATGGAAACATGTTTAGCACGGGTCCTAAACTGGGTGTTTAGAAACCACAAGCATTAAAGCACGGGTCCTGAACTGTGTTGTTCAGAAGCCTTTGTTTGGACAAATTACAACTCCCCCTGAATTAGTGCATCATATGTATGAATTTCTGATCAGCGCAGTAATGACATACCTGCAAAATAAGATCAAATAGATTTTGGTACCCAAACGAACTTGGGTCCTTCTTTGTTAGTATCAGGTTGCAGGATGTTATAACTTCCAAACCATCTATTTTTATTAGATATGTTCTTTTTCGCGCTTTTAACATGATGATTATATACAGAATAAGATCCATACCAGTTATTGTTATCATACCTGTTATTACCTTTCCAACTTTTCTGATATCTATTGTCTGCATTCCACCTGTTGTACCTCCTAATATTCACAAAATCAGTATTCATGCATGTGGAGCACATGATCCTTTTCTTGCTAAGATTTATCAAGTCAAAACTGGATTTCACAAAACAAGGAAGATTGTTAGTAACAACAGAGTTCCGAGATAAAACAGATTCAGACTTATTAACCCAAATGCTTTTAACTTTTGAAGAGTAATTGGGTGATCCGATAACATACCCTTGATAGTACTGACTTGAAGAACGAGAATAGTTCTTAGAAACCATAGATTTAGGACTGCTTGAATAACTGTTAGATTTGGAATAGTCATAAAAGCTGGTTTTACACTGTGAGGGAGAACCAGTTAAGATTTGAGCACAAGAAAAGTCTTTGACTTTATTTAAAAGCTGGTCTCGTTCATCAGCAACTAAATCATACATCTCTTTAAGTTCAGTTATCATCTTCAGTTCAGTTTCAAGTTCTGTCTTCAGATCTTTGAAGTATCCAAGAGTTTACCTTCTAACTTCTTCTTAAGCATCTCAAATTTCTTCTTCTGATTATTAAACTCTCTTCTCTCTTCATCTGAGCTGCTCTTCTCATTTTCAAAGGCGATATCGAGCCACTTTATCTTTTCAGCAAGCTCTTTAGCTATAGCTGCATATTTCTTTGAAGTATTTCTATTTTCAAGCGCAAATAGCTTCTTCTCTTCATCTAAAGCCTTCTACTTTGAGCAATGCTATTAGACAATTTCTGATTCGGGTTCAGACATTCTTCTCTGATGTCGTTCTTTTCTTTATCTATCTTGGCTCGTTCCAAGATAATCAACTGCTCAAAATCAGAGATCTAATTTAAAAGCATTTTCGCGTTCAGCTCTAGAGAGTTTATCTTATTTTCATAAGATATGCGTTTAGCACCAAATCTTTTCTTGTTAGCTTTATTATTCATCTCTTGTAAAAATTTAGAAAAAGTATTCTGCAAGTCTTGACAGAAGGATATCTTCCACAGAAGACAACAGAGGACTA
>NC_037544.1:14854281-14860486 GCF_001531365.2 Cynara cardunculus var. scolymus | reverse complement strand
CGGATAAAATTCAACCAAAAACATAAAATTTCACACTTTTTCCAAAAAAATGGATCAAAACATGAGAAAATATGAGTTTTTATAAACTTTTTCTAGAAAAACTAAAACTCGATTTTGGTCATTTTCAGCATCAAAACTTGTGAAAATCATAAAATAGTGTGAATCAAAGTTGTATAGAATGCAAAACCGAAACTGGCGATGTAAATCTTGATTAATAACACCCAAAGATGAGCAATTTATGACCCAAAAACCAATCTGGTAAAAAAAAATTCTCAAGAACAGTCAAGAACAGTGATGAACAAAGATGAATCAGATCGAAAAATTAACAAAAAATTCATGCAAAATGTGTAAAATGGATATCTTCAAATCCAAACTGCTAAAGCTTGCTCTGATACCAATTGAAAAGTCCAGATTTCATACGAATCTTGAAGTAATCTTCATCAAATCTCAAGAACAAAGATGAATGTAAGATAGATTGGAGAGAGAGAATTACTTTGCTGTCAAATCACCTTTTCTTTGATTATTGACGTAATCAATTGTGTAATTACAATTACAAAGAAAAGACTATTTATACTAAGGAAATAAAACTAAACTAATTACAATTAAGCTAAGTAAATGGAGAAACTTGAATACAACACTTTAGCTCTAATCTTGAACCCAACACATATCTCAAGAATTGATGATTTGTTTGATCAATTAGTTGGGGCTACTTATTTTTCGAAAATTGATTTACGGTCCGGTTATCATCAACTGAAGATTCGGAATGAAGATGTGTCAAAAACAGCATTTCGTACACGTTATGGTCATTACGAATTTCTGGTTATGCCATTTGGACTCACAAATGTGCCTGCAGCCTTTATGGACATGATGAATAGGGTGTGTCATCCTTATCTTGATAAATTTGTAATTGTTTTCATCGATGATATTCTGATATATTCTCGATCAAAGGAAGAGCATGCTCATCATTTGAGATTACTCTTAGAATTGTTGAAACAAGAAAGATTGTATGCCAAGATATCAAAGTGTGAATTTTGGCTGCGAGAAATTCAATTTTTGGGGCATGTTATCTCAAAAGAAGGCATTAAAGTGGATCATTTGAAGATTGTAGCCATTGAAAAATGGGAAGCCCCAAAGACTCCAACGGAAATCAGAAGTTTTCTGGGATTGGCTGGGTATTATCGTAAGTTTATACAAGATTTCTCTCGTATAGCTACTCCATTAACGAAGCTGACTAAGAAGAATGTGAAATATGAGTGGGGTGAAGCGCATGCTCAGGCCTTTCAAGCGTTAAAAGACAAATTATGCAGTGCACCATTCTATCATTGCCAGATGGAATGGAAGATTTGGTGGTATATAGTGATGCGTCAAAGATGGGTTTAGGTTGTGTACTAATGCAACGTGGAAAGGTAATAGCTTACGCTTCTAGACAATTAAAAGATCATGAAAGGAAGTATCCTACTCACGATATGGAAATGGCGGCAGTAGTGTTTGCTTTGAAGATATGGAAGCACTATCTGTATGGAACGAAATGTCAAATTTTTACAGATCATAAGAGCTTACAACATCTGTTCCATCAAAAAGATCTGAATATGCGTCAGAGAAGATGGTTGGAATTGGTAAGTGATTATGATTGTGAGATTTTGTATCATCCAGGAAAGGCAAACGTAGTAGCCGATGCGTTAAGTCGATAAGAGAAAAGTGGAAGTATCAAAGCTGTAGCTTTACGAGTTGAGTTGCTACCCAGTATTCAGGAAGAATTACGAGAACTTCAGAAGGACGCAATGAAGGAGGACAAAGTTAAACAAGAAAGATTAAGTGGTTTGATATCTGATTTGGTGAGAGATGACAGAGAATTCTAAAAATTCAAGAGTAGAATCTGGGTACCATGCTATGGTGATCTCAGAAAACGTATTTYGGGTGAGGCTCATAAGTCATGTTTTGCAATTCATCCAGGTACAAATAAAATGTATCGGGATTTGAAGCATCATTATTGGTGGCCAGGTATGAAGAGGGATATAGCTAAGCATGTTGAGCAATGCCTAACATGTCTTCAGGTAAATATTGAACATCAGCGTCCTTATGGTAAGTTACAATCTTTAGAAATTCCAGTGTGGAAGTGGGATCACATCACTATGGATTTCATAACCAAATTGCCGAGAACATCAAAAGGTTATGATGCTATATGGGTGATAGTAGATCGGTTATCTAAATCTGCACACTTCTTACCTATGAAAGAGTCATATTCAATGGAGAGAATGGCAAAATTATACATTGATGAAGTAGTGACACGACATGGTGTTCCTCTATCAATTGTTTCTGATAGAGATAGTCGGTTCACTTATATGTTTTGGAAGAGTTTCCAAAGAGAGATGGGTTCACAAATTAAGTTAAGTACAACTTATCACCCTCAGACTGATGGACAAAGTGAACGAACTATCCAAACGCTAGAAGATATGCTTAGAGCATGAGTAATTGATTTCAGAGGATCATGGGATAGTCATTTGGCTCTAGTGGGATTTGCGTACAACAATAGTTACCATTCAAGTATTTAGGCAGCACCTTTTGAGGTTCTGTATGGACGAAAATGTCGAACTCCTTTGTGTTGGAACGAAATAGGTGAGAAACAGTTAGCTGAGCCTGATTTAGTTCAACAAACTACAAATAAAATTGGAGTAATATGGGAACGAATGAAAGCGGCACATTATAGACAAAGAAGTTATGCAGATAAATGTCAGAAGCCGATTGAGTTTCAAGTAGGTGATAGAGTGATGTTAAAGGTACCACCTTGGAAAGGAATGGCACGTTTTGGAAAAAGAGGGAAGTTAAGTCCAAGATATATTTGACCATTCCCTATTATTGGAAGGGTTGGGGAAGTGTCTTACAAATTAGAACTTCCTTTAGAGTTAAGAGGAATCCATGACACAATTCATGTGTCAAATTTAAGGAAGTGTCTAATAAGTCCGGATGTGGCAGTACCATTACCAAATATTAAGGTGAATGAAAGATTGTGTTTTGAAGAAATCCCTGAACAAATTACTAACTTCAAAGTAAGGAAGTTACGAAATAAAGAAGTTGGGTTAGTAAAGGTTCAGTGGCGTTATCACAAGGGGCCAGATGCCACCTGGGAATCAGAGTCAGAAATGCGAGTAAGGTATCCCTACCTTTTTGCTTAAATGGAATTCTGGGACGGAATTCTTTTAAGGAGGGAATGTTGTAATATTCGGGTTTTGAGTTTTGAACTAAGATTTTGGAGTATATATATATATATGTATGTTAGAGTTGTGTGGTATGAGTGTGGGTGTACCTTAGTTTAATAAGAATTGTTTGAAAAGAAAAGAGGAGTCGGCTGGAATGCCATCTCTCACAATTTTACACACTCTCTATATAGTAAGGAAATCTTTTAATTTGGCATCCGGTTTTGGCTAAAGAGGGAAGAGATTCAAAAACAAAGGCATTTGGCTTTAAGGTGAGTGTTTTATGTTTTGAGTATCAAAGGTTAGCATTTAATTTTAATACTATTCGAAACTGCCTGAATATGAATATCAATATACTTTGTGCGGATACTATCTTAAACCGGTCAAATGTTGATCGGATTTCATCAAAACCGGTCAAGAAGTGACCGGATTAACTCTAAACCGGTCAAGTGGTGACCGGATTTCCATTAAACCGGTCATGTGTCATCCGGTGAATGTCCTAAATCGCTCAAGGGTTAGCCGATTTAAAACTAAACCGCTCCTATGTTAACCAATTTAGAGCTAAACCGCTCAAATCATGTCCGAATTTCCACATTTTATTCTAAGTCTTTGGCCGGACTTGATATCCGGATAGTGATGACCGGATTCCTTATTCGGCTAAATTTGATTAAAGTTACATTCCGCGAAAGAGATGAAATGACGGTGTAACCGCGAGAGAGATATAATGACGGTGTAACCGCGAGAGAGATGAAATCGCGGTGTAACCGCGAGAGAGATGAAATGGCGGTGTAACCGCGAGAGAGATGTAATGGCGGTGTAACCGCGAGAGAGATCTAATGGCGGTGTAACCGCGAGAGAGATGAAATGGCGGTGTAACCGCGAGAGATGTAATGGCGGTGTAACCGCGAGAGAGATGTAATGGCGGTGTAACCGCGAGAGAGATTGTAATGGCGGTGTTGTAACCGCGAGAGATATGTAATGGCGGTGGTGTAACCGCGAGAGAGATGTAATGGCGGTGTAACCGCGAGAGAGATGTAATGGCGGTGTAACCGCGAGAGAGATGAAATGACGGTGTAACCACAAGAGAGATGTATTGGCGGTGTAACCGCGAGAGAGATGAAATGGCGGTGTAACCGCGAGAGAGATGAAATGGCGGTGTAACCGCGAGAGATATGAAATGGCGGTGTAATCGAGAGAAAAAAAAGATAAATATTTATGTATGTATAGGTTTGATTCTAAACTGTTGGTTTGGAAAGTATAATATTTGTGTGAAATGTGTACACTCACTAGACCTATTGGGTGCTCAGTTGTTGGATTAACCTGTTTTACAGGTCATCATACCTCGCAAGATAAAGACGAAGGAAAATTTAGAATTGATGAAATTAGTTACTCATAAATGTATTGAAGAAAATTTTTGTTAGCTCGTGTTTTGTAAACAATACTATATTTTGTTTTATGAGGTCCGCGCCAATAAACCTTTTATATATATATATATATATTCTTGAATAAAACGATTATGTAACAACCCACAATTTCCACGTACTGATAATCCACATGCACATTCTCATAAAACAAAATATAGTATTGTTTACAAAACACGAGCTAACAAAAATTTTCTTCAATACATTTATCAGTAACTAATATATATAATATATATATATATATTATATATAATACATATATAAAATGAAACATTAAAATCGAGATGTATTTCGCTGCATTGTGTGAGTATCCTTCTAATATATATATATATATATATATATATATATATATATATGGATTTTTTGGGTTTCCGTTAAACCACTAAAATAAGAAATAAATCAAAAAGAAGAAGAAGACTTACAGAGAGTTTTGAGCGGAAGCAGATTTAGAAGCACCAGAGTTGTATTTGCAGCGGGTGTTTCTTGGAGGTTTGGAAGGTTTTTTTTTTTTTTAATATATTGGCAAGGGATATAATATGAAGGACTAAGAAGGAATTGAAGAACTAAATCAAGGAGCTAGAAAGAGAAGATTTAAAAATTCATACTGGAAATGAAAGCTGATTATTATTGCTTGAAGGTCGGATCGTGGATTACAAATGAATTCGATCGGCTATATATACACGAGAAAAAACTATTTGCGGGGCCTACCACTAAAAAATTCAAACTGCTACAGTAATGCTACAGTAAAAAGTTGCTACAGTATTGTTACAGTAAAAGTTAGGCAAATTTTTTCAAAAACTACACAGTGACTTGTCGGCCGCCATGAATTATTGAGGTATACGTGGMTGTCTAAATTATTGAAGGTACGTCACTGCTTTCATCATTYTTGTAGATCATGTGCTGTGTGCTRTTTTATCTAGAAGTCTCTGTGTGTTTCTGGAATTGTTGGTGGTGACTCTTGATTATAGGGTTCATCTTCTGAGTCATCTTCTCTGTTGTTGATGTCTGTGATACTGAGCTGAGTGCTTTCTCCAACAAAGGGTAGAAGCATGTCCCAATTAAAATGTGACCAAATTTGTATGTAGTGTCCTTCTGCTAAAAGTTTATAGTCTGACCACTTGAATCTGTATGGGAGTTCTGGTGTCTTTTGTTCTTCCTCTATCCATGTTTTAAATTGCTCTGTCATTTCGTCTTGATGACGGAATATGAGACTGTTTACGTCTATCTGTGTTGTGCATCCAATGBTTTTGAGGCGAGTTTGATCCTCTGTATGGTGACTGATGAAGATCCTTTTGCGYGCTGGCCTGTATGTTTTTCCTGTTGCTTCTGGGAATGAAGAAAATATTTTGCATCTTATACTGGGCGCATCAGTATAGGTAGCAATATTGCCTGCTGTTAAGATAAACTTTTCTCTGAGCTTGTTAAGCAAATTTTTTGTTCTCGGGGTGAAGCTGAATTCTAAGTAATCTATCATACCATGATGGTAGAAACTTAGAATATCTTCGTCTGTCATCTTGGCATATTTGAGATTTATCTGTAGGCGAAGAGTATTGTTTGGTGTTGTCTGTACAACTGTAACTCCTGGGTTTG
>NC_037544.1:14852554-14854181 GCF_001531365.2 Cynara cardunculus var. scolymus | reverse complement strand
TTTACTAAAGCCCTAGATGAGAAAAGGTTCAATTTCCTTGTAGAGAAAATAGGAATGACATGTCCAGAGTCCTAGTTGATGGTTGTCTTATTCTTTATTCTTTATTGTATATATTTTTCTTTTAAATTTCATTATGTATATAATTTTATTTCTTGAATAACCTTTCACTTGATTTTATAGTTAATAGGTTTAACCTCGCTGAGACTTGCAAGGTTTGAGGGGGAGTATGTTCTTTCAAAATAATAAAACCTCTTGAAGAAGAAAAATRTTTTTAATCACAGAAGCCTTTTCACAGATCCTCTGTGATCGCTTACAGAGGCTCTATGAACGGACTCTCTGTTGATACCTCTTCTAAGGATTTTAAATGGTTTTTTATTCGAGGTGGAGCCATGGAAGCTGGCTCAGAGGGAGAGTTTTTGAAATGAAAATCAAACCACAGAAGGTGCCAAAACCTTTTGAAGTATCTTGTTCTCAGAGGTCAATTCATCAGAACCACTGGCGCTTCTAACAGAGGCTATGTGGATTTGAGCTGAGCAAGTACTCATCTCTCTGTGGATTTTCAAAACCGTTCAGGTAATAAAAAGGTGTAACATTATAAGAAGGCCCGGCACATATCACAGAGGCTCTGTTACCCCTAGGCCTCTGACAGAACTCTCTTAATAGTTCTTGTCTATTGATATGGTGCGCRTGGTTCTGTGGATAAGGGTTAGAACCAACACGCGTGTGTCAAAAAAGGGGGCGCACGTCATTAATCGCGCGTCTTCCCAACACAGAGTGTCATACCTTTTGAGTCGTTTCAACCTAAAACCACTCATCACGACCTTTCGTCAATAAAACGGTTCAATTCAAAATTCCTCACTATAAATACCCCTTCCCCCCAAATGAAAAACCTTTACAATACTCATATTCTCCGACGAACCTGCATTTTGCGAACCTCTCAAGCAAACCCTGCAAAAATGTCTTCCTCCTCAGCATCTGCTCAATCAGTCAACGTCTCCAGTGACAACGAAGTCAACCAGGGCCAAGCTCTAACGTCTCACGCCCTATCCTTCGTCCAAAACCGATACGAGAAGGTCGTGCTCGTGAAAAAGCCTAACAACTACTACTTCGTTCCATCACACACAGGTTTCCCTGAATTTACTTTCCCCCTCCTCGAAATTCTAAGGAATCATCCCTTGTTCTACGCCCTTTCTGCTACCAAACCGACCCCTGAGTCCTACATAACCCAATTTCTCTTAAGTTCTTACATAACAACATTGGACAACTCTGGACTGAGCATTGTGGGTTACGCCTCTCACCCTACCAATAAATCATTGGTACCGATGGAACTAAATGTGGACAAATTGCAAACTGCCCTGCGTTTACCCACCCAGGAATCCCTTAATATGCTGCAACCCCGACAGATGAGGAATTAATTCAATTCCTTGAATTCTATTCCTATGCAACCCAAATCGTCAAACGGACTCAGTTCAAGCGCAAAGGACTACCCCTGTCTGGAATACCCTGTTCTCAATAGTAAACTGCTGATAGCAGCAAAGCTACCTTCTGTGGAGCCCAACGCAAGGTTGTACCCATTCAAAGAATTCCATCCAACTGAGCATGAGCAAGGGTACAGAAGCCCCAGACC
>NC_037544.1:14850517-14852294 GCF_001531365.2 Cynara cardunculus var. scolymus | reverse complement strand
GACGAACGGAGGAGCCAGAAGTGGCTGGTAAGGTGAGTGAGGCTGGCCCTAGAATCCCAAGTCCCCCACCTAAGAAGACCAAGAAGACACAGAAGGGTGTCGACTCTTCCGTGAAGAAGAAGAGGAAGAAGAGGCCTACAGAAGAAGAAGGCCCAAGTAGTCCTCTGCAGAAGCCCAAAAAGAAGAAAACCAAGAAGGCCCAACCAACAGAGGTTGTGGTCATAGAGGCTACTGTTCCAGAGAGCCCCGCAGAGGCTACTACTCCAAAGCGCAGAAGGTTGCGCAAGGTCGTTCAAGAGGAGTCCCCAACAGATCAAATCCAAGACGTTCTTTTTCACATTCAACAAGGATTCAAAGCGCCAATCGATGTGGCAAAGTTGGGGACAGAGGTCGTCTTAGATGACGAAGAAGAAGAAGAGGAAGTGGAGTTAGGAGAGGGAGAAAAAGATACCACAGGTACACATCCTAGCCCTCCTCCCAGTGCTACCTACACTACTAGGGGCCCTGTTCTAGAGGGATCCCCTATTGCACAAGGCACGCACATGCCAAGCCCAACCCAAACTAACCTCGCAGAGGACATTCTTCAGTCCTCTATCGATCGCACAGCCGGGCAACCACATACTACTCCTACATCCTCTCAAAAGGATGAAGGTTTTACTACAAGAGTCCCATC
The DNA here is from genome assembly GCF_001531365.2 of Cynara cardunculus var. scolymus. Taxonomy (NCBI): domain Eukaryota; kingdom Viridiplantae; phylum Streptophyta; class Magnoliopsida; order Asterales; family Asteraceae; genus Cynara; species Cynara cardunculus. Next base: position 14,851,621 of record NC_037544.1, on the reverse strand, counting down.
GCACAAGGACTCGCCACATCCCAGAGAAGCATCTGTTGCCTCTCCACACATGAGTGACCAACCAGAATGTGCTTCTGAGGCATATGTGAGAGTCACCGCAACAGAGGGTCTAGAACGCCCAATGTCCACACTCGATCCCTCGGCCATGTTAGGCTCTGAACCTACAAGGCATGATATCGACAGAACACCAGTAGGCTCTCCTCAGAGAGAAGTCTGAGGATCTGGTGGAAGTCCCCGAGCAGACTACGCAAAATCAGTCGCTGAGGGCGCCTCTCGCTCTGAGGCTACTAGGTCACCATGTGTTGGTGATCTAGGCTCCCAGGATGCCTATGTGACGAAGGGAGAGCTACAAACCTTCACCACAGCGATATTCCAAAAGATGGACGAGTTGAAAAGCTTGTTCATCTCACGCACGATGACAGAAGACCTTTCTCCTATCACAGAGGCTCTGAAGGAGTTGTCATCCACAACCGCAGAACTCAAGATGACTCTTGCAACCCTTCAGAGCTCTGTCTTACAGAAGGATGATCTTGTAGAGGCGTTCAATGCTCTGACCCTTAATCCTTCTTCAATCCAAACGTTGAAGACAGAACTATCAGAGATGGCCGCCCAGTTTGCCACTTATTTCGTCTCTGCGGGCTATACAGACTACTCAACATTCAAAGACGAAATCAAGCAAATGTTCGCTTCTGCAGTCACTTACGGTGTGGATACCAAGTCATCCAGRGCCAATATCAACCATCTAGCCACTCGCAGAGAGCTAGATGTGATGGTTGAAGCTCTGGGAGACATTGTGCGCAAACATACAGACCAACTTCTTAAAGAGGCCCGAGCCTCCAACACAGCGATCAGAGACTGCACTTCCCAGCTCGTGAAATAGGGAGACCTCCTTAGAAGCAAAATCTATTGAAGCGTCTCCAAGTTGAAGTGGTCGACAGAGATAGACATAAGCCACGCAACTGTGCTCGCAGAAGAGGTCATTAAGAAAATGAAGAAGGYGRCCACCAAGATTCTGAAGAGATTGGAGAAGGCTCCCCTGGAAACATGCAAGGCAGAAGCCACCAAACACCATGACGATCAAGGAGATGATGACCATGATCGTCA
>NC_037544.1:14843593-14846722 GCF_001531365.2 Cynara cardunculus var. scolymus | reverse complement strand
CCCCTATCTGGAATACCCTGTTCTCAATCGTAAACTGTTGCTTGACAGGGAAGGTTGGAAGCCACGACCAGACCTCCCACGCAATGCTCTCAATCGTGTATGGGATTTACTTCAACCTGCCTCTCGATTACGCACAACTTATATTTGAGGATATGGTTGGATTGATCAAAAAGAAATGCGTGACACAGAGGGGAGAAAAGTCCAAGGTCAAGGCGCAGAAGAAGGCCAAGGAAGACCTCAACGATCCAAACCTCATTCTACAGAGGTTCTTTGGCCTTATCTTTGGGGATTTGATCGCAGCAAAGCTACCTTCTATCGAGCCTAACGCGAGGCTATATCCCTTCAAGGAGTTCCATCCAACTGAGCATGAGCAAGGATACAGAAGCCCCAGACCACTATCAAAAGCCATGCTCAGGTACCTTAGTCATGAAGATAGGAAATCCTATAGACGTGGATTCAGGAGGCCAGAGCCGGTCCCTGAAACCCCTCCACGAATAGGAATCCCCCTAGGTGAGAGTGTACAAAAAATGAGGGTAGAGGGACGAACGAAGGAGCCAGAAGCGGCTGGAAAGATGAGTGAGGCAGGACCTAGAATACCAAGTCCCCCACCCAAGAAGACTAAGAAGACACAAGAGGGTGTCGACTCTTCTGTGAAGAAGAAGGGGAAGAAGAGGCCCGCAGAGGAAGAGGGCCCAAGTAGTCCTCTGCAGAAGCCCAAGAAGAAGAAATCAAAGAAGGCCCAACCCGCAGAGGAAGAGGGCCCAAGTAGTCCTCTGCAGAAGCCCAAGAAGAAGAAATCAAAGAAGGCTCAACCCGCAGAGGTTGTGGTCACAGAGACTGCTGTTCAAGAGAGCCAGAAGGTTGCGCAAGGTCGTTCAAGAGGAGTCCCCAACAGAACAGATCCAAGACGTTCTCTTCCATATTCAACAAGGTTTCAAAGTACCAATAGACGTGATAGAGTTTGGTGACAGAGGTCGTCTTAGACGAAGAAGAAGAAGAGATGGAGTTAGGTGAGGGAGAAAAAGATACCAAAGGTACACATCCTAGCCCTCCTCCCAGTGCTACCCATGCTACTACGGGCCCTGTTCTAGAGGGATCCCTTATTGAAAAAGGCGCGCACACGCCAAGCCCAACCCAAGCTAACCTCGCAGAGGACATTCTTCAGTCCTCTGTCGATCGCACAGCCGGGCAACCACATACTACTCCTACATCCTCTCAAAAGGATGAAGGTTTTACTATAAGAGTCCCATCGCCCAAGGACTCGTCACATCCCAAAGAGGCATCTGTTGCCTCTCCACACATGAGTGACCAACCAGAATATGCTTCAGAGGCATATGTGAGAGTTACAGAGACAAAGGGTCTAGAACGCCCAATGTCCACACTCGATCCCTCTGCCATGTTAGGCTCTGAACCTACAAGGCAAGAAATCGACAGAACACGGGTAGGCTCTCCTCTTAGAGACGTACGAGGATCCCATGGAAGTCCTCGAGCAGACTACGACAAACCAGTCGCTGAGGGCGCCTCTCGCTCCGAGGCTACTAGGTCATCATGTGTTGGTGATCTAGACTCCCAGGATGCCTATGTGACGAAGGGGGAGCTACAAACCTTCACCACAGCGGTATTCCAAAAGATGGACGAGTTGAAAAGCTTGTTCATATCTCACTCTATGACAGAAGATCTGGCCCCCATCACAGAGGCTCTGAAGGAGTTGTCATCCACAACCGCAGAACTCAAGACGACTCTTGCAACCCTTCAGAGCTCTGTCCTTCAAAAAGATGATCTCGCAGAAGCCTTTAGCTCTCTGTCACTCAACCCCTCTTCGATCCAGAAGCTAAAGACAGAGCTATCAGAGGTGGCCGCCCAGTTCGCTGTTGACTTCATCTTTGCGAGCTACACAGACTACTCAACTTTCAAAGATGAGATCAAGCAAATGTTCTCCTCTGCGGTGACATATGGTGTTGATACCAAGTCCTCCAGGGCCAACATCAATCACCTAGCCACCCGCAGAGAGCTCGATGCTATGGTTGAAGCTCTGGGTGATATTGTGTGCAAACACACGGATCAACTTCTCGCAGAGGCCCGAGCGTCCAACAAGGCCATCAGAGACTGCACCTCACAGCTCGTGAAAGAGGGTGACACCCTTAGAAGCGAAATCTATCGAAGCGTCTCAAAGTTGAAGTGGTCGACAGARATCGATATAAGCCAYGCCTCTGTGCTTGCTGAAGAGGTAATTAAGAAGATGAAGAAGGCGGCCACTAAAATTCTAAAGAGATTGGAGAAGGCTCCCCTAGAAACTTGCAAGGCAGAAGCCACCAAACATCATGACGATCAAGGAGGTGATGACCATGATCGTCATGACCATGATCATCATGAGGGGGAGAAGAAGGCAGAGAAGAAAGCTGAGGAGCCCAAGAAGACTTCTGCCAAACCACTCAAGATAGTGGACTCTACAGCTGCCTTGTTCTCAAAAGGCAAAGAAAAAGCACCAGAGTTTAAGGGGAAAGGCAAGGGCAAGGCTGTAGAGGAATCGCCACAGAAGGGGTCGTCAAGCTCAGAGTCGCTAGTGCAGATAAACGAAGAAGATTATGACGACCCAGAGCTCCTTCAAGCATTAAAGGATTCTTTGGCAGAAGCTCAAGCAAGAAAGGGCAGAACCCGCTTCCCCCTCAGAGCTGGAGAAGGCTCTTCCTCTAAGGCGAAGGAGGAAACATCCACGGGTATGTTCGACGCTTTGCAAGGAACTGTCAAACCTATCCTTGCAGAGGGGTCCACCCAGAGGCCAATACTTGAAGAAGAAGCCAAAGTGCCAGAGTCCGCCACAGTAGGAAGGGTCTCTGAGATCTTTGAATCAATGAGTAGGATTCCCATGCAACAAGTGCGCACAGAGTCTGTTACTATTGTGGAGGAGATTCTGCTGTAGAGATACTCTGCAGTGGACACAGAGCCCCCCTATGATCCAGAGCTCACAAGTATACCTTCTACTGCCGCTAAGTTTCAATTCTCTAAGCTTACAAGGCCACGCAAGCAAGTTTTCTCAGAGCACGTGATTACATCACTTGAAACAATTTCTCCAAGAACCTTGCTAAAGAAGACGGTGCTCTATGCTCAATACGTTGTGAAGAGGGATGA
>NC_037544.1:14840186-14842423 GCF_001531365.2 Cynara cardunculus var. scolymus | reverse complement strand
ATTCTCTCGTGTTCTTCATATTCATCATCTGTGTGTTCTTGATTAATTTCTTACTCTGTTTGTTCATATATTGTTTCCGCTGCACTGTTATTGTCTAAAAGWTCATCCAGAGTATTTGATTGATATCAAAACTAAATTTACAAGTCCTAACAGGTTGTATTTGACTAGGTAATCGATTTATTTTTGGGTTCTCCAAGAGAATTCCATATTTCTTTATTTGAAGAGTTCTGAGTCTGGTTACCGATGGAGGAATCAAGAGTCCTCTGTGTCTCTTGGGAGTGTGACAATCTCATATCCATCTCCGAATTCGCTGAATCGTTACTAGCCACCAGTGAAATTGGACTAGCCATTAACTTCTTAGGCTCAATGGTATCCCTATTGGCATTCATTGGAGAATGCCCACCCATTTTAATCTTCGCTATTTGGCTAGAAGACGAGCCTTTGTTTTGGTTAAAGAAAAATAAATTAATTGTCTTTCTAACATTGAAACTTGTTTTTGGAATAAAAGTTTCTTATTTCTGTGTTGCGTATTGTCATCATTGATGATCTTGAAATTTTGGGTAAGGGTTTGGCAATGATCACAAAACAAAGTATGGCTAGTATCTTTGATAACTGAAAAATCTAGAGAGGGTGCTGTATAACTTTTGAGTGAGGGAAAAATGAAAAAGTTCTTTTTGATCTTTCTCTAGCAGGCCAATTTGAAATAGAAAATGTTGTTTTTGGATTTGTTTAGAAAATTTTGCAAATATATATTGGAGAAATTGCAAAAATATTTAAAAATATCAATATTTGACACATTTTAAAGATACCGATAAGACTTTTGTAATTGTGTGATCTATAAAATAAAATACATATTTTTATTGTATTTTTAGTTAATATTATTAATTCATTAATTAATAGTAAAAGTCATTCTCTTGAGAACAATTCTGCAATTGGAATTATATCTAGGATTGGGATCTTAGGACACTAAGAACCTACTGCCAAAATCTTCCAATAGGCACATTGGAAAAGGTTCTTAAAGAATTGAAAAGGCTTTAAAGAGCAAAAGACTGAAAATCCTTGTGTCAATGGTTCGAATCCACTTCTAAGCGGGCCTTTTAGTTAAGCTAGGCTGAAGACTTTCTCTTTCTATCTAAGCAAGCCCCCAATAGCACGTGTAGTTGGCTAAGCCTTCACTTAGGATGCAACAACGATATAAAATGAGAAATGAAAAAGGTAGGAATAAAAATAAAATAAATAAGAATTTATCATGATATAAGTTGTAAATCTTTATATATTAAAATAAAACCTAACAAGAATGTGGTGGCTTCCTAATGAATGATTATTCTTCATTTCTTGAATTGTGGTTGAGTTTTATGTATTCTATATGATGGAGAGATGAAAGATTAACAACAAATGGTTTGTACATGAAGGGACGTTGAGATGCCTTTGTGATAACTCATGGGGTTGACTCCTCTTAATCGATCCTCTAAATTCATTTTGTTGACTAATCTCGACCAACCCAAACAATGAGGTAGCTTCCTGAGGAATGAGTATTCTTCATTTCTTGAATTGTGGTTGAATTTTGTGTATCCATACTAGAGATGAAAGTTTAACAATGAATGTTTGGTATATGAAGGGAGGTTGAGATGCCTTGGTGGCAACTCATGGGATTGGCTCTTCTTCATCGATCCTCTAAATTCATGTTGTTGACTATTTTGGGCGACCCAAGTTGGGTCATTGGCCAACACTCTTTAACCAAAAAATTAATCATACAAAGTAAAAACTAAAAAAATATTCATATGAATTAAGTATTTTAAAATCTTGAAGTATGGTGTGATTTTGGTCATCCCACGTTGATAGGAAATCTTTAGTTTGAAAAATGGACGTTGGTATAAAACGGTGAAATATTCCTTTGAAGATGAAAAAAGTTAGTTGGCTAAGTGATTACATTCATTTTGTAAAACAAACCTATTTATTTGAAATTTTTATATCTATTAAAGTAAGATTTAAAGATACGTGATGTGGCATTATGAGAGTTAAGTATTTTAATATATTGATATGTGGTGTGATTTTAGTTATTCTATATAAATCATTTGACAAAAACTCATAAAAACCATTTTTTATGCGTAAAGTACTGTTTATTAATGCATTTTACTTAAAACTCAAGATTACAAGTAAATTGTGCGTATTACAACTTATTAAAGCTCCATATCTGAATTCGTGTAACTAACTGCAGATAAACACAATCAAATACA
>NC_037544.1:14828977-14838789 GCF_001531365.2 Cynara cardunculus var. scolymus | reverse complement strand
ATATCTTCAAACATATATTTTATTCAAACATAAAAACATTATCGCTTTATCAAAATCACATAAAACCATATTATAACATTGAATGAGATAAAGAATAAAATAAAATATTAAAATTATGATGTATCTCGCTGCATTGCGCGAGTACGGTTCTAGTAATTGAATAAAAAAGGATGAAAAGAAATGTAAAATTGACAAAAAGTACTTTTAAGTTATCTAATTTTTTTTCAACTAAATTAGTCAATGGCTAAAAAAATGACAACTATGGCAACATTGTAATTGGTTTAAAGGGTTGGCCTCGATAAAAATGAAGTTAATATGACAAGTGTAAGAAGAGTTCTTAATTTTAGAAATACTGAAAATAAGATGCATCAAAATATACCAGATCAATTTTCAAAAAAAAATGAGATGAACAAAGAAATCTATATATATATATATATATATATATATATATATTAAAAGAAGAATCATTAGTGTTTGAGGTGATATCATAAGAACTGTGTATTGAGGTGTTGTTGAATTTGATATATCCTATATTGGTGAAGAGTTGAAAGATTTGAACAAAATAAAGTGTATAAAAAAATGGATTGGATGTCTTTGTGTTAAATAATAAGTTTGCCTCATAGGGTTGTATTTCTTATGATGACCCTCTTTGAAATCTATAACTATGGTTGAAATATATATATATATATATATATATATATGGGCCTAATGAAATGAGAATTAATTAGTTTGTGGTAACTGTGAAATCCAATCTTAACCACAAATTAATAGATTAATTAGAAAATTTATAATTTTAGTAATTTTGAATTAAAATTTTAATGCAAGGACATTTTTGGTATTTTAAAACTATCCTCTCTCCGGCCACCGTCCTTCGGTGATACCACAATGGTATCACAATGCATCATATATGTGTTTAGGTATCACATTGAGATCGTTTGTGTGGTCGATTGAAGATGTAACACAGTGGTATCACAATGCATCTTATATATGCTTGGATATCACACTGTATCTTTTGTTTAACAGTGTCAATATTTTTAGGTATCACAGTGGTGTCACAGGAGGACGGTGGCCGGATGACAGAGGACGGAGAGAGAAGAGAAGAGAGAGGAGAGAGGAGAGAAAATACCTAAAATGTCTTTGCATTAAAATTTTAATTTCAAAATTACCAAAATTATAAATTTCCTAATTTATCTATTGATTTGTGGTTGAGATTGGATTTCACGGTCACCACAAACTAGTCAGTTCTTCCTTGAATGGACCCATATATATATATATATATATATATATATATATACTTGGGATCATGTGAGACCAAAGGTTTTTCGTGAGACCCGTAAGACCAATTCTCAACCCTTGGATTAGATCTACAATCTGACAATTTGAACATTCATAAACGCCAAGAGGCTTCTCAATAATCACAAAATTGTCACCGTACAACTTTAGTCCGTTAGATCATTAGCTTATAAAGTTGATCAATGAACATAAATTGGTCTTACAGGTCTTACAAAAAACCCTTGGTCTCACGTGAACCCAACCCTATATATATCTATACTACATTAATAAGCATTTAGACCTATATCTTAAGTACAAGTTTTTAAGTTTAAAGTACCATCATTTTATGCAACAAATTTAAAAAACTCTTAATTACAAATTATCATGCATAATGTACAAGTTGTTTATGCAATGGTTTTCAAACACCAAAAATTACCCATTTTGGACCGGTTTCTTCTTCCGGTTTCCTTCTTTTATTTCTCCTACCTCTGCGACCACCAAGACCAAAAAATTTCTTCTCTTATGTATCCTTTGTCTGCGACCAACAACATTTTGGGTTAGGAAGCAGAGGGTCTTTCTTCTTCACTGACCTCATTTGCATAACAATGGTGGTGTAGATGTATCACCTCGATCAAAGAACCGATTTCATGTATCAAAGGGATTTGATGTATCAAATCCTCATTGATACATATAGCTCCCTCCTCCCTGTTGATTTAATTTCACAGGTTCTTCAAAACCCTAGAATTTGGAGGTATGCTCTTCTTTTTGGTATGCTCTTCTTTTTGGTATGCTCTATTTCAATTTTGATTTCTGCAACCACTTCTGATGAGAATATAACTTTCTTTCTTCTTTCTGGTTTAACGATCGATGAAGGAATCCCCATGCTATTTACAAGTTATAGGTAAGAATCCTCTTTTGCATTAAGAATCCTCTTTTGCATCGCTTTGAAAATTTGAGGTACTGTGTGTGGTTCGTATTCTTGGAAATAGATTTATATGTTGTTTGGTTGTTATTAAAATTTATGTGTTTTGGTTCTGTGAATTTTACCATTTGCTTACCATATGAACTGGGATTTCGATTTTGTTGTTTTGCCTATTTTGTTCTCTTTGTGTTTTGCCTATGCATATAAGCCTATYATCACAGCTTGTATGCCAGGTGTTTGTAAAAATGCATGACTTGTCTGATGTGTGTAGTAGTAAAATATGGTTCCTCCATCAACAATGGCATGCTGCAGCAGCAGCCTGCTGTAATGCATACATACCCATATGCCTTTRTTTCAATACCGACTAGCAAATGAGAAACAAGAAAGCATGAAGCAAGTAGACTGGTCACTTAGGCTAACATTCGTTTTGGAACAGGTTTCATTTTCTGGTCTTTGATAGCAACATAAAATAAAAAGAAGAAAATGAAACACGACTAATTAATCATTGTTGCCCTCCAACAGGGATCATTGAAATTCTAGGAGTTACTGAAAGGGAACAGGAGTAGTCAGACATGCCTCCTCATGTCCAGCAGGCTCACCGATCTGGTAGTGGTAGCTGGTGGTCAAATGGGTGGCAGAGCTGGTGGACACTGGAGATTGTTCTTAGTGTTAGTTAATTGCCTGGAAAATGTTGTTCACTTTTACCAAAACAGTTTATGCCCAAGTCCTTAGGGCAGTAGCCAATAGATAGTAGAACATAATGTGTCCATATAGTATTGCACCGAGGAACATATTAAAGATCAGAATCATTCCAGACCAAGGTTCTCATTATAACACCAATGTCAATTCAACTAAGTATATATCATAAAATGGAATCTGCAGAAGCTGTTGGTGGATTATTCCAACATAATTTTAGTTAAACTAATACACTTTAACTAAAAGATTAGAATACAATTATACTAACATGGTCAGCATGGTGGATTGATCCTACATCTTTTATTATTTCTTTATATCTCGACAATGATTGGATTATTTTGATTCCTGGTGATTTGCAGAGGCCGTCTTGAATTGAACTAAGCAGCTATATTATCTTCTGTCTGGTGGTTCTTTTTGTCTTAGCCAGCAGCATTTCTGCATTTAGTATGTTAGGAATTTGCACATTTTGAAGATATCATCACCAGGTTGGTTAAAAACATCCCCTTTGTTGTATATTCATATATTATGATGCAAAATTGATTACATAAGTGTTAAAAGATCAACCAACATGATCTTTAWGGCTTTAGAAGAAGCATCAATACATCATTATTTAAGAAAATGKCATTTTGTTGAAGTAATTGGAAGATTGAAAAAAGTTTTATAATTGTATTTAAGGCCAGGGTTAGTGCCTTTGTGGTTTTGAAAGGCAAAGTTATATTAATGATGATGGTACAAAAATAACCTGCACAATTGATCTGTACCATTGAACAACATACTACAAACTGATACACAAGATCACCTATTTAAATGAAAGGATACCATGAAATCTTTTTTTTTTTTTTGGTAGAAAGCTTCTACAATTAAGATCACTTTTTGGTATTTTTTATGGACTCTTAGGAAATTGTATAACGTGGATCCAAATGACTACATGTTTTCGATTTATGGGATGAGGATCTTCAGGAGCTCTATTCTCTTGCAAAAATGGCAACTTTTTTTGCATGTGAATGATGATAGGTATATGATAAAGACAATGAAGAAGGCATAAGTGATTAGTCTTGAAAAAAGTATATTGAGACATGTCATTAAATATAATAGGGTTGAGTAAGTCTTAGTTTGAGTTGGGTTTTGAAGGATGTATGTGGGTGTAAAATTAAGTCTYATTCGAAAGAGTACTCAAAATATATTTTGGATAGARACATTTTTTCGGTTAGATTATGTGTATAATTTTGTAATTTCTGATCATTTTGAATAAAAATTGACTTGGAGTAGTCATGATCCAAAAAATTTATCTAGAACATCGATTTGTTTTAAAAAATGGTTTGTTATTTTAGACATTCCATGTGAAAATTTGTTCTATTTTTACGGATGATTGCAAAAGCTACCAACACCAACGTTATGGATGGATGGTTAGTTGAATCTAACATAGGTATAGATATAGTAGACTTCATGACATTTTGAGATCAATTCTCTAAAGATTTTGTTTAATCTCCACAGGCCCTTCTGCTCCATGTCGTGCTGATATCCCAAGCTTGATTCACATCGATTCAAGGATATCCTTGATGAGGCAATTTCAACGGGTAATTGTTTCTAATTCTTCATTTAATTGAGTTGAGGATAGAAATTTTCCCATTCTATATATGGTTGGGAAGAGATATGTAAATTATGTAAGACTTTGATATCTTTTCAAAATGGAATAAGATAGAGAAACCTAACCTTAAATTCAGTTTGTTGAGTAATTAATGAAGAAAAAATGTAGAATCTCTRATTTTAGAAATTGAGTAATGTAGTTGATCTTCATTTKCAGGAGAGGTGAAGTCAATGAAAGCATACTAGAAATGGGCTAAACAGGTCTTTGAAACAAAACCACCGACAAATCCATTACAACATAGGGGGAAGTGAGCTAATACTTTCCGAAATTTTGTTCATGTGGTGATTATAATGTTTTGGTTCTGACTTCTGAGAAACTAAATCATGATTGTGTTGCAAATCAAAAATAGAGTTAGAAGCAACAAAGGGATTTGTTATTATACAAATTCCACTTAAAAGATTTGTTTTTGTACGAACGATTGCAAAAGCGACTAATACCGACATTTCACATAGATGGTTATTTGACTCTACTATAAGTACAAATGTTGTAGGCTTTATGACATCTTGAAAGACTTTGATATCTCGAAATTGAATAAATTTTAATGAACTTTTACATCCCGCCGCATTGCGCGGGTACACAACTAGTATATATATATATATATATATAAAGAAGAACCATTAATGTTTGAGGTGACATCATGAGAATTGTGTATTGCGGTGTTGTTGAATTGTGATTGAGTTTGATATATCCCACATTGGTGAAGAGTTGAAAGATTTGAACAAAATAAAGTATATAAATAAAGGTGGATTGAATGTCTTTGTGTTAAATAATGGGGTTTGTCTCATAAATTTATCTTTATTTGAATAACCTTCTCTTAAATCTATAATCATGGTGGAACCCAAACAAACTAAATGGTAAGAATTATAATGTAAAATTAATTATATTAAAGATTTAAATAAAATGAAATGTATAAAAAAAATGGATTAGATTCTTTTATATTAAATAATAGGGTTTGCCTAATAAAACCTTCCATGACCCTAGAAATTAAAAATAACCAAGAATCCAGAATTCTTTTGGGCTTACCACGATAACTCTACTTCTCAAAATAGAGAAATGGTCAAATACTAAAAGTTTATGCCAGATGGCAAGTGAGATGATATTAGGTTTTGTAAAACCTTTGCAACACCGCTACTTCCTTCCTGCATTGACAGAATGGCGACCGAAGAGGAGAGCGCCGTGAAGGAGCCTTTGGATCTCATCAGGCTCAGTCTTGACGAACGTATCTATGTCAAGCTTCGTTCTGATCGCGAGCTTCGTGGCAAGCTCCATGTATGTCTCTTTAACCTTCTCTCGATATAGCATATGTTTAGCTTGTTCCTAGTCGTGCTCGAAACGTATGATTGATTTTGCGGTGGATCAGGTTTTGTTTTATTTTTTGAATTTTACAATTGGAGATGTTAGAATCCCCGTTCGTCTTAGGAATCTTAATTTTATAACTTTGTGATGTGTGCTGGGATTAAACTTTTAATCCTTTCTCTTGTCGAGTATGGCTAGTTGAGAATGTATGGAATTATAGTATTGAATGTGTTCTTAACTTTTACTAGAATCCTGATAGCAGTTGGGTTCCCCCATTTCATACATTGAAGCAAATCAACCAATCATTTGCAAAGTGCAGACAACTGAAACTTTCCGAAACCTAGTTCTAAACTACACAACGTTTCTTACTTATTGCCATACTTTTCATGGTTTAAAAGGAAACGTTTCTCGAGATTTGAAATATACTAGCTTTACTTTACAACTTGGATTTTGAAATGTTGTGGATAAAGTGGAATAAATACTGGATGTGAAAGATGTAGCCCTGGTAGGGAGAAGATATAACTCTACGACTCACCGGATAGGGAAGTGAGAGAAGTCTCACAGATAATGCTAAGTACATTGATTATGAAATTGCCAGAGTTTATAGAATTTGGCTACTTGGGTCATAGCTTTAGAGGGGTTGTAAGGAGGAAAAGGATTTGTGATTTGAGGAAGTTGTTACAAGGATTGGGTTTGGATTGAAGATAAATACAGGCTACATTCCTTCAAAAACATACATTGCTGCATCTTATGTGGACAAAACTATGATGAAACCAAACGAGCCCAATATATCCCATTTAGAGGGGTAAGATGTATGCATACTTGACATCTAACCGAAATGATAAAGTGACTATTTCGGTGAAAACGCCCTGTTAGTGAAAAGTGTGTGATAGGGAGAAAGATAAAGTTGAACACAGTTGTCTGTTTGTTGATAAACTTCAGAATATCTGCCCTTCTACCAAATCCCAGATTTGGCAGTTCTTTTTTACTGTGTATGTATTATTTTAACATTTGATCTTATCCAGCCCTGTTTGATCAACTTATCCATGGGAATGGGGGAAGGATTAAGTTCAGGCCCCTGTGGGATTAGTTGAGGTGCGCCCACAAGCTTCCCGGTGGACACCTACAGTTATCCAAGTTATATTTAATTTCTTAAGTTTGAATGATTTGCAGTTACTTTTCAGTAGTTTTCTGCTATAACTAATTACATGGACAATTTCAGGCTTATGATCAGCATTTGAACATGATTCTTGGGGATGTTGAAGAGATAGTTACAACAATCGAGATTGATGATGAAACATATGAAGAGATTGTTAGGGTATGTTGTATTTTATCTCTCTTTTCTATCTTTATGCCTATTTTTAGGTTATACTACTATTAAGCTCATGAGATCTTGAATTTGGGACATGTTTCATGCATTGTGAACATTCTATTCGACTATTAGCCCTTAGTTCACCTTACAATTTTAACTTGTCTCAGACTTACGATATTATGACACATATTTCTGCGTTTATCCATGTTTACTAGTTTCCAACTTTTTTATTTTGTGAAATTCGATTCTTCTTTCAGAGCACAAGGCGCACTGTTCCCTTCCTTTTCGTTAGGGGAGATGGTGTCATTTTGGTTTCTCCTCCACTAAGAACAGCCTAAGCTAGAAGAAGAATTGGAGATTATATCTTGTAATGAACAACATGATGTCACATATATTGCTCTGGCAAGATCGTTCTTTGACGGTTAGGTTCTCACCATCTTCACATTGTAAAAACCCTATGTAATAGAATTACACGGTTTTCGTGTTTTGGTTTGATCATTATGAATCAACCAAGAAGCTTTTATCTTTCTGTTCTACCTACAATACATGCTGAATTGCTGATGCCTTGCAAAAATAACTAAGCAATATCCATTGATATAGATTCCAAAAAAAGAAACCTTGTTTGGTTGGGTGGTTATGATATCTTCAAGTACTCAAAATAAATGCTTAAAATATGAGTGGCTCTAGGATCTTTCCAAATCTTCTCATTCCTTTTTTCTAGCATGTAACACCCGGGACAACAAAAAACCCCGTATCTGATTCGGAATCCGATACCCGACCCCTATTCGACCGGGGAATCTTCAAGTTGACTGGGGGACAGGGAATGGCAATAGGGAATCCCCGAATTAATAAACCGGGGATGGGGATACCTTTATCCCCGAACTCGACGCTGAGTATTAATTATGCATTTCTATATATATAGGGGTGGGTTCAATTCCATTTTCATCGTAAACATTAGGACAATCTCGGCTATTGATTAAAATTTAGAAGACTAATCAATGGTTAAAACATATAATGCTTAATTGAGAAGTGATTAGAGGCAAAATTGTAAGTTCAAATCATTGTCTACCTTATTTGATTTTTTATTTTCTTTTATAATTAAAAAACTTTTATCCCCTTAATTTTTAAATTAAATTATCTTAAAAATAACTAATATTTTAGTCAAACAAATTACGTTAAAAAATTGAACATTTCATCCTCCTCGATTTGACATTCATCTCAATAGTTTTTTTATATGAAATAATATATTTGTGTAATATTTATCATGAATAAATATACACGTTCATATGATTATAACAATTCTTTAATATGCATGCATTAGTATGATATTTATTATGAATATACAACGTAGTATAACATTCATCATGAACAATTATGTATTTTCACATGTATTCAACAAATTCTTCAGTGTTCATACATCATTACAACATTCATTATTAATAAACATTTAATTTAAATATTATTCATTATGAATATACGTTTCTTTTATAACATTTATCATGTATATATATGTGTGTGTGTATGTTCACGTGTATACAATAACTTTTCAGTATTCTTACATCAGTATGATTAGGGCTGTAAACGAACCAAACGAACACGAACAGAGGCTTGTTCATATTCGTTCGTTTAACTTAACCGAACAAACGAACGAACACGAACGGTAAACAAACGAAAATCTTTGTGTTCGTGTTCGTTCGTTTAGAAATAAGATGTGTTCGTGTTCGTTTATGTTCGTTCGTTAACATGCTAAACGAACGTAAACGAACGAACATAAACGAACGGGCTAAACCAACGTAAACGAACAGATTAAACGAACATAAATAAATATTATTTGAATTCAAAGTAAATAAATAAAAGATTATATATTAAATTTAATATATAAACAAACATAAACGAATGAATATAAACGAACGGTAAATGAACGAACGTTCACGAACATAAATGAACGAACGTTCACGAACATAAATGAACGTATGAGACTCTTGTTCATGTTCGTTCGTTTAACTAAACGAACAAAAAAATGTGTTCATATTCGTTTATTTATTAAATAAACAAACATAAACGAACTTCACGCCGAACGGTTCATGAACGGTTCGCTGAACATTCGGTTCGTTTACAGCCCTAAGTATGATATTAATCTTTAATATATATTTTTACTATAACATTCATCATGAATATTTATATATGATCACGTATATATAACAACTTTTTACTATGATATTCATCATGAATATACAGTATTACTATAACATTCATCATTAGTATTTATACTATTCATCATGAATATACATAATATTCATCATGAATATTTATATATGTTCACTTATATACAACTTTTCAATATTCATACTAGAGATGCCAAAATCCGGTCCTTAACCGGTCCCTACCGGTCCTAATCAAGACAAAAACCGGCTTTAATCGGTCCTGGTTCCGGTGAAATAAGTTGTAACCGGTCAAGCTTACCGGTAACCGGTTAAGAAATCCGGTCCTGGTTTCGGTCCCATAACCGGTCAAGGCCGGTCCCATTCAAATTTTTTTTTTTTTTATTTATTTTTTCAAATTTTTGGTTATTAATAAATTTTTAATATGTTATTAATATGTTTGTAATATGTTATTTTTAATATGTTTTATTATAAATACGTTTAAAAATACGTTTTGTTATATAT
>NC_037544.1:14808823-14828682 GCF_001531365.2 Cynara cardunculus var. scolymus | reverse complement strand
TGAATTCTTCTAATAGCCTCTTGGTCTTCAAGGTCATCAATGTCGAGTTCCTCATCATCGTCATATTGGGAGTAAGTGCTCTCGGTATCGGTAGTTGGTGGCGTGCTTAGTCCCATGAAGATTTCATTTTCTTCAAGATTTTCTTTCACCGTTTCAATCTCCGTCTCTAACGATGTCGTGTGTTGAATCCTATCAACGCTATCCAAATAATTCTTCAAGCAAATGCAACACTCCACGGACTCCGGGCTTAGTCTTGTCCGACGTATCTAAATGATCCTGCCACTAAGAGAAAAAGCAGACTCCGATGCTACGGTACTAGCTTGGATTGTTAGTACATCACGTGCGATGCACACCAAAATCGGGAATTGAGGTTGTTTTTGTTTCCAAAAATCTAATAAATCAATTTTTTCAAAATCTTCGACATCATTTGCGGGACATGCGACCATAAAGTTAGTATGCACATACATATTTAGTTCACCAAAATCGTTATCATGTCGACTTTTTTTACTTGATTCATTTAAAACCTCGTTCATTAAATTAGTCATCAACTTTTTACGACTTTGTCGATGACCACTAGAAGAAGAACTAGAACCCGCAAAACCACGTGAGGAAGGTATTTGTGGTTGGTTTCCTCCTCCATAAAAATGTTTGTAATGATCAAATAAATCTTGAAAATTGCGATTAAATAAACGTTTTTGTTCCATTGAAAAAGAATTATCCGTAGCCGTATCCAAACCAAAAGCCACACATATTTGTGTAATTAAAACTTCAACACCAACAATATTTAAGTACGAGTTTAACACCGCTGCACAAAGAAAAGCAAATGGGATGCCCATAAAATATTTTAACAATTTTTTTTTTCCATACAAGACATCAACCTTCCCCAATTGTGATGGTCTTTGTATTAGACAATTTTACTTGCCAAAATATAGATATTGTTTAAAACCAAAGGGCTTGTTGGACAATAAATTCCCGATAAAAGTGTTGTCTCATTTTAAAAATCGCCTAAAATATCGTACAACCCTTCAAGCACGGCCCAATCATGATTTCCAATAGAGTTTTGCGGGTAATGGTATCTATAAAAAGCAAAAAAAAATTGTTTTAATAAATTTTCAATCATAAAATATGTCGAGTTCCAACGAACGGGCATATCGTGGCTCGGTCCCAAAGCTCTAAAACCGACGTCCTCGCAATACTTTCTATAGGCCGCATGCATTTTTTCACATTGTGAAAATTCGCCGCAACATAAGTCTAAACTTATCTATTACGGGTTTACAAGTATTTAAACCGTCTTGAACGGCTAAATTTGTTATATGTTCACAACAACGTATATGAAATAATTTACCGTCTAAAATAGGTGTCAAATGACACTTTAATTTTTTCACACAAGAATTGTTATTACTAGCGTTATCAAATGAAATACTAATTATTTTAGCGGTTAAATTATAAAATGCAAGAGTTTTTTAATAATCGAAAATTGACGGTTCAAACGCGATTACACGTTTGAATAAATGTCATGTTGTAGGCTCAACCCAATGTGCTGTTATGCATATATACGAAACCGACAACCCGTATGATGCGCTCCATAACATCACACGTTGTGTGTCCCAATTAATCAATCTTCTTGAAAGCTTCAAGAACAACAATGGCAGAAAGATATTTCATGTAAGAACCCTAGAAGGAGTAGAGAAAGAGAAAGTCAAGATCTGAATTCCTGGTCAAACTTTACAATACGAATATTGATATTACAATGAAACTTTTTTTTTTACTAAAATTACAAAGCCAACACCCTTTATATAGGGTCAAACTAGACAAAATAGTCAAAGTCAAACTATCATAATAAAAGTCAAACACGATGACTTTTATACAATTATAGACAATTTTATCTTTCAAGACAATTACAATTTTACATTGAATTGCATTCCTAACATTCTCCCCCTTTGTATTCAGACTTGAAAGAAATTTCGCGCTTTGAGCCTCGTTTGAACTTTGAAGCATTAAACAATCTGTCTTCTTCAAAAACAATCTTCAACTTGAAACTTCAGACAATCATTTGTTGAGAAAGATCTTCTAACATTCTCCCCCTCGAATGTAGAACATCGATGATCTTCTCTTTTGACAATATAGAACAGTAATCTTCAGAAATAATGTACAAGATGTGATCTTCAAATAATCTTCAGACAACAAGTCACAAACTCTCTCTTTGATAAGAAAAACTCTGTTGGTAAACTTTTGAAACGATAAGCTTCTCATTCAAAAACTCTCAGTCGTTTTAGCACAAGAATAATCTTTCTGTAATTATCTGCAGTCGCACTCCTTTTGAATCTTTTGCTGACTTGATGTTACTCCCTCTTGATCTTTACATCAAATTCCCCTTATAATGATCGGAATTGGACATTTCATTCATTATTTCATACTCCCCCTTATGATGAAATGAGAATCATTTCATCATACACAAGAATGAATGAAAATCCTCCGGGTAAGCCGTCAATTCATAAAATTGTAAGTAGATCTTTTCAAATCCACTTATTTAATWTTTTCARATTAAGGGAATGGGAAGATAACAACCAATTTCAACGAATGAAATTGTTTTCAATCTTATAAAAAGATTGGCATGTGAGTATAACAAATATACTCAGTACAACGGATGTACTTTATATATGATACTTTTTAAGGCTCATCTCACCGGGTCTTCCATTCAATCATCGATAGCTTAATAATAGCATATCTATGAATGTTTTGGCAAAATAACATATAAAATGCAAAATCTATGTAGTGTAGAAAGATAAAGCAACTAATGCTTCTGTTAAGGCTCAAAAAGATAAACCGTGTGGACTACACAAATTTATTAGACTCAATTAGTGATCAAAAAAACTTGAAGGGTGGGGGGGGGGACATATATCCTTCTGATTCAATATCCACTTTCTTCGAATTAGAAATTGATAGATGATGAGCTGCGTGCCCCAAGTGTTATTGAAATACTTTTCTGTTGAGAGATAAATGAGTAGCTGGTGGGGTTGTGACAAAAATTGGCCTGGGCTTTGCTTTTTTCAATATTAGTCTCGAAAGAATTGAGAACTAATAGATTGTGTGGTATGCCTGTATTTTATAAGGTTGGAACAAGATTTCGTTTTCTTTTAATCCTGACACAACTCTCATCAATTCTTTTGGTTCACAACAACTACCCCTCTCATTTTCATTTTAGTCTCAGCAAACAAACCCTTTTGTATATAAAGCTCACTCAGATACGGTGTCCTCATGGGTAGGTTTGTCGGTTCTGACATTCCATTGAGGTATTTCTGATAAGCACTCAGTCCCTCATAAAATTTAGCATTGTGATCAATCAAAAATAATATTTCAGATAAAGCACAATGATCAGATAAAAATTGATCAACATATTTGGCTTTAAGCACAATTAATGAAAGAATGATGCGACAATGATCAGATTATTCGATATGCGAAAGAAATGAATGAAGATCTGTAAGTACGAGTTTACAGATTCTGTTTAAAAAAATGTATATCAATCAAGAAAAAAAATAAAAAAATCAACACTTGAATACAAACGAGTGTATTATCACCGAAAATGATTTATATATAAGAGACGTGATAATAACGGTTTGAAGAATAGCTGAAACAGGTATTGGAGTTATGTACGACGAGAAATTACACAAGTAAGATCTCAAGAAATACCTGTTCAGAAAATGTACTCGTTTGCCAAAAAAAATTATTGTCCAAAAAACATTTATTGAACTTTCTAGAGACTCCCCCCTATAAAGTAGATTATAGTAATGTTTTAGTTAAGCTCAAAAATTAAAAAAAATTGGAAACATGTTTAGCACGGGTTCTAAACTATGTGTTTAGAAACCACACTGAGTAAAGCACGGGTCCTGAACTGAATTGTTCAGAAGCCTTTTCAATGACTTCATCAAAGAAGACGCTCACACTCTCATTGATGATTTTGGTTCTCTTATTGTATACCCTATATGCAGCAGATGTCTTGGAATAACCAACGAAGACCGCTTCATCAGCTTTAGCAGCGAATTTTCCTCTGTCCTATTTGTCATTTAAAATAAAGCACCTACAACCAAAAACTCGAAAGAATTTAATATTAGGTATTCTTTTATTTATTATTTCATACGGAGTTTTATCAAACCTTTTGTGAACGAGGGATCGGTTCTGGGTAAAACAAGCAGTCGCCACTGCTTCAAACCATAAGAATAATGGAAGCTTTGAACAAGTAAGTAATGTCCGCTCACCAATGTTCTGTTCTTTCGCTCAACGACACCATTCTATTGCGGTGCCCGGCTGCTGAAAACGTATGTGTAATATCGATGGATTCAAGGAATGAGCCGAGTGTATTGTTCTTGAATTCAGTTCCGTTGTCAGTTCTGATTTTCTAAGCTGGCAGTTGCAAATTATTTTGACTGTTTTCAAGAATGAGATTATTGTCTCGGCCGCTTCATCCTTTGACCGCAGAAAATAAACCTAGGTATATCTCGAATAGTCATCAACTATGACCAACATGTTCCGTTTTTACTTTAGAATTTTGTAAATCTTCAATTTTATTTAAAAATTCTTGTTGATTAAATGAAAGTCGTTCTTCATTTAAATTCTTTTCCCGCTGAACCACTTGTTTTTCTAAAATTAATGTTGGAGTATAAAACTTTGGTTCAACAAGTTTTGATTCAAGTTCCGCTTTAGAATAGCTGTGAAAATAATCTGTTGAAAGTAAGAGTCTTGATATTTGTAACTATCATTTAAGTTTTTATAATCAAACGGAACCTGCATTTTGTCTTTTCTTTGACGATTAAAATCTTCTTGATGTTCTACCTCAACAGAAGACTTTGTAAATTTAATTGAAAACTCGGGTCCGCAATCAAGATATTCAAATTTATATAGAGTCGGGGTATAATATAAAGCTTTTCCTAAAAAAATTGATTTTCGTACCCCAACCCTTCCCGAGGGTTAAACAATCTTGTTTCAGATGGTTTGTTCAAAAAAATTGTTTGATCAGTTTGCCCTCTTTTATATAAAATTTCTTCCTTAGACTTCGGTTTTTCATTTAATTGAATTATTTGTAAATCAAGCTTACTTATTTTAACCATTAGTTCTTCATTAACCAATTCTAACGATTTATATCGTTCCTTGGAATCAGATAATTCGGCTTTTAAGATATTGGATTTTTCATTAAATGATTTAGATTCAGATAACAAAGTTTTAGCCCAGTCCAAGTTTCCAGCATTTTCATCAAATAATTTGATTTATTTTTCTTTTTGTGTTTTTAATTCTTTTTCAAAATTATTTGAATGCATTTTTTCTGATTTTAATTCTTGCTGGAAAGATTGGAGTTTAAACATCATCTTTTGCATCTGTTTTATGCAAGATTGCTCCACTACCTCTTCTTCCATTTCAGCACTCTGTTCTTCTCCTTCATCTGAAGAACAATTTTCAGTTCTAGCCATCAAGCATATATGTGCAACAGCTTCAGATTCTTCCTCCTCATTGGTTAAATTCAACCAATGATCATCTTCTGCCATGAGTGCTTTCCCCGCATCTCGTTGTTTTAAGAGAAGAAATATGTTTTTGTAGTAGTCGGTATTCCTTGTTACCGGCTTTTTGCAGTTTACAGCAAAATGGCCTAACTTGCCACAGTTATAGCACTTTGTGTGCTCATCTGCTACGCCTTAAACAAACTTCTTATTCTCTTCTGACTTCTTCTCGTATTTCTTCTCAAAACTTTTTTCTTCATATTTCTTCTTCTCGCCAAATTTATCTTTAAATTCGTATCTTGAGCCAGACGAGAATATTTGATTGTTCGAGTGCTATAATATCCGTGTTCCGTTAACTTGTACAAATTGGGTGAAGTGAATTTTTAGTAAAATTATGCATAATATATTTGTACCTTATGCTTAACCAACTTGTACCCTAAACTAGTTTTGTGTTAAAAGTAGAGTTTATACCTATATTGTCATAAGATTGATAATCTAGACTTGAAGGGTCAAAACCGTCAAATGGTTAAACTTTATATATAATATATATATAAAATTAAATAAAAGAAAAAAAAAATAAAAAATAATTATTATATATACATAAGCATATGGGAGGCGGTGATGAACCGCCAACTCTCACGCCTCATTCTCTCGTCTCAATTCTCTTTCAAAAATTTTCGTATTCTTTCTAAATTTGGCGTCAAGTTACTAAGAGGATTGAAGTAACGATTATATATTCGGAATCCATTCTCCGAACTCTTCTTAAAGGTATAAATTTCATTCAATTTTATTAAGGTGTTTATGTTAGGGTTATTAAGACCGGTTTATAAANCCAGTGTATCTCCGTGGGGTGCACCGGTCCTATTCGTTAAAAAGAAAGATGGATCGATGCGGTTGTGTATTGACTATCGGGAACTAAATCGGGTTACGGTACATAATAAATACCCTTTACCCTGTATTGACGATCTTTTCGATTAACTCCAAGGAGCAAAGTATTTTTCTAAGATCGACTTAAGGTCTGGATATCACTAACTCCGGATCAGAGATCAAGATATTCCTAAGACTGCATTCCGTACTCGATATGGTCATTACGAATTCATTGTTATGCCATTCGGGTTAACTAATGCTCCAACAGTTTTTATGGATCTTATGAACCGAGATTTCAAAGATTATTTAGACGACTTTGTTATCGTTTTTATTGACGATATTCTCATATATTCAAAGTCGAAAAAAGATCACGAAACTCACTTGCGTATTACTTTAGAAACTCTTCAAAATAAGAAGTTGTACGCAAAGTTTTCTAAGTGTGAATTCTAGTTGTATCAAGTGGCATTTTTGGGCTACATTATCTTCGGCGAAGGCATTAAAGTCGATCCTGCAAAGGTTGAGAGTATCACTAACTGGCCAAAACCAACAAATGTTTCTGAAGTCCGAAGTTTCCTAGGTCTGGCAGGTTACTATCAACGGTTTGTTGACAACTTTTCCCGGATCGTGCTCCCTATGACTAAACTTTTTCGAAAAGAATTTAAATTTGTTTGGGGTGAAGAATATGAAAAGAGTTTTGAAGAACTGAGAAAGAGATTGATTACAACACCTGTTCTTGCATTACCATCTGGATCGGGAGGTTTTCAGGTTTATAGTGATGCTTCTAAAAGTGGTCTTGGTTGTGTTCTAATGCAGCACGACAAAGTGATTGCGTATGCCTCTCGCCAGCTCAAACCTTATGAAGTAAACTACCCTACTCATGATCTTGAGTTGGCAGCAGTCATTTTGGCACTCAAAATATGCATCATTATCTGTACGGAGAGACTTGTGGATTTTTACTGATCACAAAAGTTTAAAGTACATCTTCATGCAAAAAGAGTTGAATATGCGTCAACGACGATGGCTCGAACTTCTTAAGAACTACGACGTCCGAATTCAATATCATCCAGGCAAAGCCAATGTAGTAGCCGATGCCCTTAGCCGTAAAAGCATTGGTAATATATCGTCTTTAACCGTTCAGTCCCATATTGTTTCAGATCTAGAACGTATGGGTATCACTTTGTGTTATCGTTGTGCAAATGAACTTTTGGCTAGTCTCACGGTTGAACCAACTCTTGTATCTCGAATCAAAGAGGCTCAACAAGAGGATGGAGAACTATGGGCTCTCTTACAAAAGGCTAAAGATGATTTACAGTCTAATTTTCGAGTTGATGATAAAGGTATTATCTGGTTCTCTAATCGACTTTGTGTACCCGACAATCCTGAACTCAAAGAAGCAGTTATGAGTGAAGCTCATAATTCGCTGTTCTCAATTCATCCCGAATCCACTAAGATGTACCAAGATCTAAAACAGTACTTTTGGTTGAACGGTATGAAACGGGATATAGCCGAATATGTGGCAAAATGTCTTACTTGCCAGAAAGTGAAGATTGAACATCAACGGGCTAGCGGATTGTTACAACCATTAGATATTCCAATTTGGAAATGGGAACATATCTCTATGGATTTTGTAACAGGACTGCCGAAAACTCAAAGACGATATGATGCTATATGGGTAATAGTTGACCGTTTGACAAAATCGGTTCATTTCTTACCTATACAACAGACGTACCCTATTAGTAAACTGTTCGATCTATTCCAGCGGGAAATCGCGAGGTTGCATGGCACGCTAGTTTCTATCACATCGGACCGAGATCCGCGATTCACTTCTCGATTCTGGAAAAGTCTTCACCAAGCTTGGGGTACGCGATTGACTATGAGTTTAGCTTTTCATCCACAAACAGATGGTTAGACTGAACGAACTATTCAAACTCTAGAAGATATGTTACGAGCTTGTGCTCTTGAGTGATCTGGTGGTTGGGATGAGTCCCTATATCTTGTGGAGTTTGCGTATAACAATAGTTGGCAAGCTAGTATCGGCATGGCCCCGAACGAAGCTTTATATGGTCGGAAGTGTAGAACACCGATCTGTTGGAATGAAGTGGGGGAACGAGCTATCGAAGGACCCGAACTTGTCTGTATTACTACTGAACAAGTCGAGATCGTAAAATAGAAAATGAAAGAGGCTCAAGCAGAAAAGTTACGTTGACAAGCATCGAAAGCATTTAGAGTTCCAACCGGGTGATCACGTCTTCCTAAAAGTTTCACCGTTACGAGGTATTCTTAGGTTTGGAATTAAAGGTAAACTTAGTCCGAGATATATTTGGACCTTTTGAAATACTGGAACGGGTTGGAGAGGTGGCGTATCGCCTAGCGTTACCTCCTCAACTTTCACATATCCATAACATTTTCCATATCTCGTCGCTCTGCGGATATCATTATCACCCTCTCCATGTGATTGATTATCCGTTGGCAAAGTTGAAGAAAATCTCTCTTATATTGAAGAACCCGAGGAGATAATTAATCGAGAAGAGAGACAAATGCGACGAAGGTCAATACCGTTCGTTAAAGTGTTATGGCAAAATCATTCTGAGCGAGAAGCCACATGAAAAACGGAGGAATCTATGCGGAAGGAGTACCCTTATCTATTCGAGTCATGTAAATCCTCTAACCCTATCTAAATTTCGAGGACGAAATATTCTTTTTAGGAGGGGAGGATTATAATATCCGTGTTCCGTTAACTTGTACAAATTGGGTTAAGTGAATTTTTGGTAAAATTATGCATAATATATGTGTACCCTATGCTTAACCAACTTATACCCTAAACTAGTTTTGTGTTAAAAGTAGAGTTTATACCTATATTGTCATAAGATTGAGAATCTAGACTTGAAGGGTCAAAACTTTCAAATGGTTAAACTTTATATTATATATATATATAATTAAATAAAATAAAAAAATAAAAAAATTATTATATATACATAAGCATATGGGAGACGGTGATGAACCGCCAACTCTCACGCCTCATTCTCTCGTCTCAATTCTCTTTCTAAAACTTTCGTATTCTTTCTAAATTTGGCGTCAAGTTACTAAGAGGATTGAAGTAACAATTATATATTCGGAATCCATTCTCCGAACTCTTCTTAAAGATATAAATTTCATTCAATTTTATTAAGGTGTTTATGTTAGGGTTATTAAGACCGGTTTATAAATTGTGTTTATATCGAAGATTACGATTTGATATTGTCAAAATTATGATATATTTGATACTTAGAATGCTAGGACTGGTTATATTGATGTAGAAATAAAAAGGGTATATTATAGTTTCAATATGGTTAGATTGTGGGTAAATATTTAACCGTACACCAATTGTTCGGTTAAATATCGAAAGGAGTAAAAATGCACGATTAAGCTTAGGTTAACGACCATTGGACTTGTTTTACTGTTTAGTATGTTGAAGTACGTTTATAGCATGTAAATGTAGCCAATCATGAAAGTTGGATCATAAAAGTTAGTCGGAAATTACGGAATCGAATTTAACCGACAATGTAACTCCCATACTTTGACAGTGTATAACTCACAAACCGTAAGTTGAATTAAGCTCATATTTTGCAATCTGGAAGTTCATACTGCATACTACAACTTTCATTAAGGGTCAAAATTCTAGTTATGACTCTAAGTGGCTCGAAATAGTGTGTTTTTGAGGCTGTTTATACTGTATCCGGGATTAATTTGCAGTTTTGTAAAATTCATATAAAATAGATGGATGATCCAAATGAGATGATTTCAAAAGCAATAGACTCGTTTGACACCAATCTACAACTTTTATTTTGACAATATAATCAGGATTGGTCTCTAGGTAAGGTGAAAATGCTTAGAAATAAGAGAGACGAAAGCGATTGGATCGAAAGAAAATAAGGTTAAGTTTTACGTTTGAGTTTTCAATTCATATCCGGCTGTCCTTCTTGAGTCTACGTTATTTAAGTACATTAAGATCTAAGTGATTTTATTAGAATAGTTATATTATGGTTTCTATGCTTTATAAATAGTAACTCGTTTATGCATTTGTTAGGCACGCGRAYAAATCAAACTTGATCGTGAATTTCCGTTTGATCGTGCGTTAATTGTCAAATTCGGTTAAGGTACGAAATTCATATTTCACTTGACTCGGGGATAGCCATTTGCATAAGGCTTCCTAATCCGGATAATCTGTGATAAATTCCGAATAATTTGTTTTGAATTTCCTTTATGCTTATCAAATGTTATTGAATTTTGTTTCCTTTTGAATTACGACTTATATTTTTATTYGGAATATGGATCATTTTGATCACTTGACTTGTTTGTTTGCTTTATTGTGAAACATTTTACTATAGACTCAATAACTGGAGCACCGGTATTGAGATGTTTCCATGGTGACTAAAACGATCATGGCGTCCTTATTTTTATAGTCCTTAAAAGTGGACTTGATTATGTACCGGTCGAATAGAAGGCGTATGGATCTGTCCTAGGAACCGTTATCGGATATTGAATTGTGGCCGTGGTTAAATTCACGGAGAGGATTGCTGTGTTGTGCTCATACCCCTTTCCTCACTTGTGCCTGAATGGACTGATCATCTTTTGGGAACAATGCGTCCTTGTGATACGGTTTGGTCTTCGGACCCTTGACATGCTTTTGGGGCATTTTGACTTTCTTTTGGATTATCATTTGGCGTTATAAATTGTTTTTCAACTTGTTATCTTATATTCATTGTTTAGTTATATTATTATCCTTTCACTGAGCATTAAGCTCAGCCGAAATTTTCTTGTCCTCGGCAGGTACATGACTTAGCATGGATTTTTGGGATGAGAGCTACGGAGATGACAATATTGAAGATAACCCATTAAGTCATACTTTTGTTAAACTTTTGATGACTAATGTAGACATACTGGTATTTTGAAACCGTATTTTGAGACACGTTATCTCCGTCTATGGTTATGAAATTATCTTTTGGTAAATTTTATTAGCTGCTCTGTTTTATATAGCGCGTTGTTTTTATCCTAATTGTGGCATCTCCCGTCTTTGACCACGCGGGACGGGGGTGTTACAAGTGTGGTCGTTTCTGAAACTTCTTTTGGAATGCTTTAGTTAGCATCGCCATGGCATGTTTTATTTCAGGCATTTCAGAGTACGAATCCGAGCTGTTACTTTCTTCATCTGCTGATTCGCTTGATTGGCTTATTTCTTTCACTTGCTTCCCAGTTCTGCTCTTTCCTTTCTTCTCAGACACGAAAGCTAAAGGATCAGCAACTTCCTTCTCTTTCTTCTTCTTGGAATCTTTGATCTCCAAAACTTCTTCCTCGTTCTGCTTTAGAGTTTCATAAACTTCATGTATGCCAATATCAGATAATGATTTGTTAAATCTGATATGATTAGCATAAGGTTTCCACTCTGGTTGAAGATTGCTGAGGAATTTAACATTTATTTCTATGACAGTTTTAGAGATTCCGTTCTTGGTCAGCTTATTAAGCAGTCTGGTAAGCCCATCATAGACATCGTCAAGGCTCTCTCCATCTTTAGCCTTGAACTCTTCATACTCAGATATGCAATTAGTAATTTTCAACTGTGTTTCCACGTTGGAACCCATCATAATCTTTTCAATTTGAACCCACATGTTGTGACCAGATGATTTATGGCTGTCAATACTGGTATAGATGTCGTTGGTCAGTGCTTACATCATGTAGGACTTGCAAAGCACATCAGCATGGGCTCTCTTCTTTTCTTCAGCATTATATCTGAATTTTTCTTTAATGACTCGTTGCGTAGGTCTGCCTTCTTCTGGAACAGCAGGGTCTCTCTGTAAAACACAACATGACCTTCCATCAACGATTGCATAATCAGATCACCTTYTTTCATTCTCTTAATGAAGTTGAGGAATCTATCCCTCCATTGGTTATAGTCCCCTCTAAACAGCACAGGTGGCTTGGTGTCTGTACCAATAGCCATTGCTTCTCTTGAACTCATTTTCTCAGTTATGTATGATATAGGATCAACTGCAGTTCAAAATTTGTATTAAAGGATTAGGATTCAAAAAATATATCAATTAAATCTCAAACAAGAATTTGCACACATTCAAGACTTAGAAAATATAAGCACACAAACTTATCCAGATTAGAAATCTGGTCAAGCTTATCCGGATTAGAAGTCCGGACAAAGAAGATAGACTTGAATTTCCAACTAAAACAAGTTATCCGGATTAGATATCTGGACAACAAAGAATTTTAAATCGCACAAGGAACAACAAATCCGAATGAGAAATCCGGTGAATTCTAACACTTAGTCAAATTTCACACAAATAAGAAATCTCAAATCAGATGTTTTCAACACTTAGTCCAAATTACAAAATGAAATACGGATGTAAAAAGTCAACAAGTCAAGTCAACTAAGTCAACCAAGTCAAATACGATCAAGTCCGCTTAAATTCAAATCGCTCAAATAGTCAGAGATTAAACCGCTCACAAATGAAAGTCAATATCCGATCAAGAAGTCAAAGTCAAAATACGGTCAACAAACTGTTCAAAAATTCAAAGTACGATCACTTAAATCGCATATAACAGATCAATTAAATCGCTCAAATTAAATCGCACAAAACTAAATCGCACAAGTGAAATGATAAGGAAACAACCGAATTACAAATAAATCGACCACCAAAGAGACTAAATCGCTCACTAAACCGCTTAAGAAGCAACCGGATTATCTATAAATCGTACAACACATCAATGCTTTATCATACGGATTAACTAAACAGTCACTTAATCAAACAAGTATCAAGCGATTTACCTCTAAATCGTGCAAACCTTACCCGATTTAACCTAAATCGTATAACCAATTCACAAGACTTAAACCGTACAAGCTTTAAGTGATTTACACTTAATCCGATCAAGAGTTATGCGGACTAGATTCAAGCAAAAACACAATTTTTAACACTTTTTCACCAACAAATGGATCAAAACTTGCAAAAATATGAGTTTTTGAAGAACACGAACATATTTTGAAAACTCAAAAATCGATCAAAACAGGTTCAAATCTTGATTAAAAACTAAAAAGATGTGAATCAAAGTTGTTCAAAAAGTGATTGCGAAATCAGTAGTACGAATTATAACCAATAACGATCAAAGTCTAAGCGATTCAGGCCAAAAATTGCGATTCTGGACCGAAGAACATCAAGAACAGATGAAGAACATGATGAACAGTTCGTTAAATCCCCTAAATCATGTGCAAAATCCTTGATAAAATTGTTTAATCCTCTAAACAAATTGTTTCAGTTTGCTCTGATACCAATTGTGTGTCCCAATTAATCAATCTTCTTGAAAGCTTAAAGAACAACAATGGCAGAAAGATATTTCATGTAAGAACCCTAGAAGGAGTAGAGAGAGAGAAAGTCAAGATCTGAATTCTTGGCCAAACTTTACAATACGAATACTGATATTACAATGAAGCTTTTTTTTACTAAAATTACAAAGCCAACACCCTTTATATAGGGTCAAACTAGACAAAATAGTCAAAGTCAAACTATCCTAATAAAAGTCAAACTATCCTAATAACTTTATACAATTATAGACAATTTTATCTTTCAAGACGAATACAATTTTACACTGAATTTCATTCCTAACATACGTTAAAGAAATATTGTTAGGCAAAGCGGAAAACATTTGTTGCATTTCGGACTGACACATTTTCCACATTTTTATAGCATCACGTCTAAGGGTTTGAAATTCCCAAATTTCATACAAACATGATTATGATCCTCAAGAAATAAGATGAAGAGAGAGTAGATCAACAAATGTATCTTGATTGATTGAGAGAGAAATTTCAATGCTAATTTTAGATTACAGAATGCTAATGACTTACTAATTACAATTACAAAGGAAACTACTATTTATACTAAGGAAGGAATAAAGCTATTCTATTACAAAACATGTAAAATATGGAGAACTTGAATACAACAATAACGCACATACTTGAACCCAACATTCTCCCCCTTTGGATTCAAGTTCGGACTCTTGTAAATTTTGTCTTTCTAAGTCCAAGGAGTTTCTCCAACCTCCTAAGAGCGTTCCGGTATTGAATCTTCTCCTCGAGAAGATTTATGGCATTGATCAACATATATCTTTATTTAGAGCTCATTCTCTCCGACTCCGCAGCCCTGTCATTGTTCACCCTCTTTAAGTTAAGTGCCCGTTTTACTAGTCTTATCGTACCATCTGAATACTTGTTTAGCTCGCCAAATCTCATAAACTTCTTCACTTGATGCTCAGCAAAGTATATGACTCCGAACTCTGGTTTTTCAAGGATCATGTAGACTGGATAATCATCAATATCTTCTAAGCCTTGGTCAGGTCTCTTCAGATTGATGATTCTTTGACTATCTTCAAGACCCATCTGAACATCTATAACCATAACCAACTTTACATGCAACCGCATATATCTTTTAATTGCATCAAGAGCAACYAGAGCTCCATCTTTCCTATTGGTCATATTTCTGATCTCGCAATACATATATTCCAAGTCTTCCAAATATAAATTCGGGAAATCAGCTTCACTGAACCTCCAGATTTGCCCATCTTGTCTAGTTAAAGTAAAGACTGGATACCAGACTCTCAGAAGTTTTTGAGCATCGATCTGTTTGATTGAGACAACCCGATGTTTGGTACGAACTTCACTAACAGGCAGACGCTTGGCTTTCAGAAAGTGCTTGTACTCCAAGCGATAATCTTTGGTTTCCCGATGGATACCAAGGATTTTATCACCACTTAGAGCCTTACGGTGTTGGAGGAAGATTCCAATGTAGATATCTTCAAGATACGGCTCTCGAATCCTTGCCCTATCATACCCTGGAACATTGGCTCTGATTTCAAATGGTACATAATTCCTCGTGAATATCTCTGTAGGATCAACAGGCTCTCTAGGAGCARGAATATYAGATGTACCGGYTACAGCTGCAGTGGAGGATTCTGGCMTTGTCTRACGGTCACCCTRAACTRGGAAAACTGGATCTTCYTCATTGAYATCTGCTTCAAAGTCAAAGTAYAGCCCAGTTGACTYRTCAATGTTCTCGATATCCTCTCCAAAATCTTKCTCTCCACCCAGCACAGTWGAAAACACATCATTGAAASCAACRTTGGCAGACAAGTCCAACAACAACCTTATCCCTACTGTGAAGTTTGCCGGCTTTTCAACCATTGGCTCGATCATAGGACTTGTCTCCATTTYYTYCYYMWYYTYYWMMAWWAWWRSCTTWAWTWWYCYTTYCCSKKKWRRAYYYSGGGSMRRAWYYTYMRSMWTYMMMWYYTKRRSMASYKGSYYMMYYTYMAMMMCYWRRWSCYKGRSMRRWWKYYYMRSCMMCCYYYKKYWYYTYCYYYYCCYCYYMWKRWKRMYTKGRWYMWYCSGGKYMWYMWKSCYTYYTTTKYGARAGGTGGCCTGAGATCTGCACRTYTCTTCTAGAGTAGATACCCGTTCAAAGRGGRYATCCATTAAGCTTTTAAGATCTTGGGTGTTCRATGTGATTAACTTACTAACTTTGGTGAARCTAGAAGTAATCACATCTTGAAAGGCCAAAAACTCTGAGGCTCTAACRGGAGGGTTTTCATCAACTTGTTGTCTTAAGAGCCYAACCAGATYTGCATCTTCRRCGTYAGGATTTTGAGATGCCATCAATTTTGCGTACAACAGCGATTTAAGTTCATCCACCGTTTGCTCTTGTACCGACGGCTCAGGTACAGGCGGTGGTGATGGCGCAGATGGTTGCTCTTCTTCWACCTGTTCTTTCYCCTTYAGAAGTCTTTTCAGACTTGCAATCTGTGCATCCATRTTTTCTTGAACAGCCTTTAGGGCGCCGTCCARATACTCCCRTGACASAAAGTCTGGTAARCTAACACCTGRATCACTTAGACTACCAGTTGAAAMAACAGTTGAATAAACTGTTGTGCCTACGTTYARTGTTGGAATATTGATAGCACTGGTAGGACTTCYGACYTGTCCTTGTGAAATGTCAAACGACACCACTCTGGTCGTTCCAACAAGTTCACTAAGAACTGTAACTGGAGCAACAGATGCTCGCGACTCATGTGTACCTATGTGTATCGGCTCTATACTCGAGGTGCACTGAATCGAAGTCTTAGGCTGGGGCAGCGGCCTACTTGTTTCAATAACTACGTTCTCCAAATGAGAAGTAGATAGCAGATGTGCTATATCTCCGTGTTCAATTGAAACAACTAGTTGTTGAGAATCAGTTGAGTGGATGGGTGGGGTGTGCATTTGCATAGCTGGGATAGCTATGTCTTGTTCAATACCAACATTTAACGAATGAATGTCAGTAGTAGATGTGGGTACCCGGCTATGTGTATCGGCTAGGTAAGGAGCTTGATATTCTTTTTGTGCTCCACTCACACCCTCACCATGTTCTTTTTCGTCCCTTTCAGACATCCTCTCTTCATTTTCAACTGATTCTCCCTCATCTCCTTCTCCGATTGAAATTCCTTGTAGAATACGGTCATACTCATCATATGTTGGTCCATATTCTTCAACATCAAACGACAATGAATGTAGACTTGGACAAGTCTGTTGAGCAGAAAATTATGGAAAGATGTCGTTGATATCATCAACCAATGCTCCGACTGGAATATTTTGTGAAGAAATAGTTTGAGCATGGTCATCGGCTCCATCATCATTATCATCATCATCATCATGATCACCAAGAGCTGCCTCGTTGTCAGTTTCAGTATCTTCCGAACTTGAAGAAGTTATAGAAGTACTATCAGATGAAGTACTTTGCCGATCAGACGCTCCCCCTCCTGTCCACCCCTCTCTATTTCATTTTCCCTCAGCACACTACCCTGTTCAGGTAACCCTTGTTCCTGAACTCTCTCATCTATCTCTAACACCTCTTTAACAACTGAGGCATGGGGTGATCCCAGGGCAAGTTCAACCGGTTCTGGTTGAACTATAAGATCTATCACTCTCCTATAATCTATCACACACTGAGCAGTCTGATCAGCCAAGGCAATGAGCTCTGGTGGTATTTTCATTATGGAGTCCAAGTCCTCAACTTCAGTATGCTGCCGAATTCTAGACATGACGAATGTCGGCCCCATTTCAGCATTGGATCTAACCGGAATGTCTTCATTTGCATTCATCATTGCCTTAATAAAGAGTTGTAGAAATCTCTGGAAGGGCACAAATTTTTTGGCTTTTGACGGGAATCTTTTTACGTTGACAAGCTCTACTAATTCATTCCAGATGACTAGAGCATAGTCATAGTGTCGCGAGAATACTATCCCGTGAAAGAATTTGAGAAACGAACTACTGCATGTATCTATCCCCGCAGTCTTTGACGTCAGACATCTATTCAGAATTGAGAACATCAGGTGCCAGATAGATGGCAGAAACCGTCTTTTGAACTGTGTCGGGTTAGTCAACTCTGCCAAGTATCCCAACCTTTTGATGTCTAGGCATAGTTGGTTATCTGTTACAAATTCTTCATATCCGGTAGAGCCTGATCCGGGGAGACGGAGAATCCTTCTTAGTTGTTTTAATGTCAGACGGCTGACATATTCATCAACTTCTCCTTCAAAGTACATGTTGTCGCCGTCTTTTTCCAGTGTAAGCGTACTCCAAAATTGTTGTAGATACACCATTGTAACAGGTGTATTGGCTAATAAGGAGTAGGCTATAGGGTGTCCTTCCAGTATTTCAGAGATGATTGGATATTCAGCTGGCATATCAAAAGAAATGGAATGGTTGTTAGGCTTTATGTCTAGGTATTTTATTTGGGGAAACAAGGTTTCGGAGGGTATGGGTTGGTTAGGCGGGGGGTTTGGGATATTATCGGATCTGACCAAAGGAACGTGTGATTCCTCGTCAGATTGATGTTTTGTGTCTGCCATTAACCTATAAACAATCTAAAATATTAAAACCCATATTGTTCAAGAAATTCAAAAAAAAAAATAAAGTAAAAAAATGAACTTAAAGCAAAATAATCTTACTAAAAAAAAATTTAAAAACAAAACAACAAACAAAAAAAAATCTAAAAAATACTCATCACTAAAAAAAATAAACTAAACAATTCTAAAAAGTAAAAAAATGACTTAAAAAAAATTTAAAGGAAAAAATATTTGGTGACAGGATTTCATATCCGGTCAACAAAGAAAGCAAAAAAAATTCCAAGTCTAAAAAAAAACCTAATCTGGACAACATCAACCGGATTAAGGTTGATCGGAGTAAACTCCGATCACCTTCTCCGGTGAGAAATCCGGTCAAAACAATCACAACTCTAAAACCACTAAAAAACCCACTCTAAAGAAAAGTTAACCTAAAAAACTTGTTTTATTAGAGCGATTAACTATGATAAGTCTGATTGTGGTTGTTAAGCATATGACATTTCGAATCAGATTTCAAGATTTTAGATTTAATATTAATCGGTATAGAGTTCAAACAGTCCAAATTTGTCCAATCGAGTCAATAACAACAAGAAATATTATTCATAGAGATCGAATAATGTAAACCTTATAAAGAATAGGGAAGAAACAGATGAAGGTTCGAAGAATTTTGAGGTATTTGAGCGATTTAACAGAGAAGACAGCCGGAGACGATGAACAGTAAGAGTGAAAGTAAAAAATGAAAGTAAAAACTGGATCGATATTTATAGTCAAAGTCAAAACCCGTTCAAATTATAAACCGCTCAAGGGTTGTTTGGATTAGAATAAATCGGCCAAGAGGTGTCCGATTTATGGAATAAGAATCAACTAAGTGTTTATCCGGACAATAAATCGCTCAAGGCATAGGCGATTTAGAAGAACACCGGTTAAGACTTGTCCGGTTTAAGAATAAATCGCTCATGGTTCAAACGATTAAGAAATAAATCGCTCAACAAAGAAGACTTAATCGCTCAAAAGAAAGGTTAAATCGCTCATGAAATGAACGATTTAAGGACTTGAAAGAACAATCAAAACAAGCGATTTAAGAATCCGGTCAAGGCAAAACAAGCGATTTACTAATCCATTCAATCTCTTGTATAACATATATAACCTTATCCGGATAAGAGTTTATCATATAGCCTTTTGTCCGGATTAGTCTAAATCGGACAAGTGTCGTCCGGATTAGACTAAATCGGCCAAACACTTATATTTCTAAACTCTACATCTTTCAAAAATTAGATAATGCTCAAAATACCTGTAAGAAAAATATAAACTGTTAGTTCAACACAAATAAAATTCACTCCCCCTCAAAATATGATCAGTTATTCAAAAACAGATAAACTTTCACACTCCCCCTCAAATATAGATTTCCACGATCAAGAAATTTAAAATCAGATAGAAAAATTGAAAAACTGACTTGTATTTATGAAATACAGATATTTGACTAAATGAATTTGAATTAAATACAATTCAATAAAATGAACTGTTTTTAATAAAAATTCAAATTTTCAAATTTAACATACCTAACTTAGATACAAGAAAGCTAAAGCGTTTTTC
>NC_037544.1:14806714-14807858 GCF_001531365.2 Cynara cardunculus var. scolymus | reverse complement strand
TAAAGAGCTCGATCAAGGATGTAGACATGATTCGGCTTTGACTGATCAACAAAACCCTCCGGTTGTGAGACATAGACTTCTTTTCTGAGAAGTCCATACAAAAATGCTGTCTTGACGTCCATCTGGTACACCGTGAAGCTCTTGTGTGCCGCGTACGCCAAAAACATTTGTATTGCTTCAATCCTTGCAACTGGGGCAAAAGTTTCATCATAGTCAATGCCTTCTTGTTGATTATATCCTTTAGCAATGAGCCGAGCCTTATTTCTGACCAGAACACCATCTTCGTCCTTTTTATTTTTGAATACCCATTTAGTACCGATAATCGTCTTGTTGTTGGGACGTGGTACCAATCTTCAGACTTTGAGTGCTTCGAACTGGTTCATCTCTTCTTGCATTGCTAATATCCAATCCGGATCAGCTAAGGCTTCAAAAACCTTAGTCGGCTCAATAGTACTCAAGAATGTGGAATAAAGACACTCATTAGCTGTCGCAGACCGTATACGAATGGGTGCTGATGGATCACCAATTACTTGATGTATTGGGTGATTTTGGGTCCACTTCTTGCTATGAGGTAGGGGAATATAAGAGCTTTGATCCGTATAGGTACTTGGGGAGTTTATAGGAGCGGGTTCAGGTGAAG
The DNA here is from genome assembly GCF_001531365.2 of Cynara cardunculus var. scolymus. Taxonomy (NCBI): domain Eukaryota; kingdom Viridiplantae; phylum Streptophyta; class Magnoliopsida; order Asterales; family Asteraceae; genus Cynara; species Cynara cardunculus. The sequence goes on along the minus strand of NC_037544.1, from coordinate 14,807,218 downwards.
GATCAATATTAGGAACTAGAATAGGTTGAATATCTGGTTGACGTGGATTATTCTCATCTTGTTCGACCGATACCTCTTGCACTTCAGAATTTTCACCTTCTTCACACTAAACGGGATTGTTCAGATTTTTCATATCTATTTTTTCATCCACTACTTCCGTTTCCTCTTCTGTTTCAGTTACTGGCACATCGGGAGATGGACCAGATAACTGTTGTTCACTTGAATTTTTCCTGGACAAAACATTAGACTCATTAGATTTAATTTCAAAATATTCTTCATAAAAGTTCTCAAATAAGGAATCTGTTAGCTCTCATATTTCATTTAATGTAAAAGTATGAAAAAGTATTACTGCAAGTGTTGACAGAAGGGTTCTACCACAAAAGACCACATAGGACCAACAACAGAAGATATACAAAAGCGTACAAGTCAAGAATGACATAACCTCTGTTGTATCTCACAGAGGTTCTGGAAACTGATCCTCTGGAATCAAGTGCTTACAAGTCA
>NC_037544.1:14805537-14806614 GCF_001531365.2 Cynara cardunculus var. scolymus | reverse complement strand
ACTTATTAGGTTGTGTTTGAGTCCATCCACGTACGAGACTTGATTCATCTTTATCTCTCCCTTAACGATCATCCCATAGCCTTTGATCTTCCCCTTCTGATTTCCACCAAAAGCTATAGAGCCTCCTTCTTGCTTTAAATAAGACGACAAAAGCTCTATGGTACCAGTCATGTGTCTCGAGAAACCTGAGTCGACAACCCAAGTAGACATATGCTGCTGCTTCTCCAATCATACAACGTTTAATTTAGGTACCCACTTCCAATTGGGTCCTTTAACATTTGCTTGTTTAAGGTATGCCACAGCATCCTTTGATTTGGCCTTATTTTTCTTGGAAGAAGAATTGCCAATTTGTCTATTATTYACCCCAGAACCATGACTCTTGGGATGAGAGACTAAACAGGAAGAATGGTGAATGTGATTAGACAGAGAATGCATGATATTGAAACAATCACAGAAGGAGACATTACAAGAAGCTTTCTTAAAATTTTCATTAAAAATGTCAAAGAAGGGTACCAAGTTTTTATTTTTAAAGCCCTTATTGGTATGGGCTTCTCATTACAAGATTCCTTCCCTATTCAAGGCTCTGTTTTGAAATCCTTTTTAAAACTCTTCTGTATTGATCCCCTATTTGGTTTTCCTGCAATCACTGAGACAGCAGCATTGTTAGATTGAGGCCATTTTCTCAATTGTTGCCAAGTATAAATCGGTCTTTGAGTAGCAGAGGAAGAGCATTGAGAGTTACTTTGTCTTTTATTTTCCTTCTTTCTTTTCTCAATATCAATATTAGTTTCTACAACTTGTGTAGGCCTATCTTCATGATCTGAGGCATATTCATGCTTAGAAGTATCTTTTTCAGAGAGCTCTGTGACAAAAACCTTTTCAAAAAGAGACTCATTTTCAGAAGGCTCTGTGATGTGTTTAGGAAAGAATTTAGGAGCCTCTGAGGATAATTTTCTTTCAAGAGGCTGGATAGAACAAACAAAAGCACAGTTTTCTTGAGTTTCTGGTTGTCCAAACTTAAAGATTCCAATCTGACTCTGTCTCATAAATCTCCTTGGAATGGAATCCTTCTTTTCA
>NC_037544.1:14799109-14800653 GCF_001531365.2 Cynara cardunculus var. scolymus | reverse complement strand
TGTTAAAGAATTCTTTCAAAAGGAAAGAGAATTTTTGCACCAAGATGTTCTTGACAGAGAGCTTAAAATTAAAAAGTTTCAAGAGGCTCAAAATGTTTTCAAAAAGATTAAAGTTAATTTGGGCATAAGAGGTCTAGGTTTCTCATAATTTGATAACAAACCTGGTGTTAAATCCAACAAAACTCTTGAGAGTACCTTTAGATCCTCAAATAATTTGAAAAGTAAAATTTCTAAAACTAAGCCTATTTTCAAAAGAAGAAAGCTGTTGGTTGATCCAGACACAAAAACATGTTTAACAATGGAAATTATTGCTTATGAAGACTACATTGACTCTTTCTCACCTTCTGCAAAGAAGGATTCCATTCCAATGAGATTTTTGAGACAAAGTCAGATTGGAATCTTTAAGTTTGGACAAGCAGAAACTCAAGAAAACTATGCTTTTGGTCAGCCTCTTGAAGAAAATTATCATCAGAGGCTCTGGAATTATTTCCTAAACACATCACAGAGCCTTCTGCAAATGAGTCTCTTCTTGAAAAAGTTTTTGTCACAGAGCTCTCTGGAAAAGATATGTCTAAGCATGAATATGCCTTAGATCATGAAGATAGTTCTACCTCTACAACTCGAAGACCTATTTACACTTGGCAACAATTAAAAAAATGGCCTCTGACTAACAATGCTTCTGTGATTGCAGGAAAACCAAAGAGGGGACTAATACAGAAGAGTTTTAAAAATGATTTCAAAACAGAGCCTAGAATAGGAAAGGAATCTTGTAACGAGAAGCCCATACCTAAGAAGGGCTCTAAAAATAAAATCTCTGTACCCTTCTTTGAGAATCTTAATGAAAAATTTAAGAAAGTTTCTTGTAATGTCTCCTTCTATGAATGTTTCAATATCATGCATACTCTATCCACTCACATTCACCACTCTTCCTGTTTAGTCTCTCACCCCAAGAGTCATGGTTCTGGGGTGAATAAGAGACAAATTGGCAATTCTTTTTCCAAGAAAAATAAAGCCAAATCAAAGGATGCTACGACATACCTTAAACAATCTAATGCTAAAGGACCCAATTGGAAGTGGGTACCTAAAATAAACGTTGTATGATTGCAGAAGCAGCAGCATGTGTCTACTTGGGTTATTGACTCAGGTTGCTCGAGGCACATGACTGGTACATTAGAGCTTTTTTCCTCTTATTTAAAGCAATAAGGAGGCTCTGTAGCTTTTGGTGGAAACCAAAAGGGGAGGATCAAGGGCTATGGGATGATCGTGAAGGGAGAGATAAAGATGAACCAAGTATCGTATGTTGATGGACTCAAACACAATAAGTGTTAGCCAACTGTGTGACAATGGTCTGGATGTGCTCTTCAAGCTCAAATACTGCATAATGTACAAAGCAGATACATTGATAGAGGTGATGAGAGCCAACAGAAGAGGAGACTTGTACCTTCTATGCTTTGATTCATTAGAAGCCAAAGAAGAAGTAAGTCTGGTGTCCTCTGTGAAGAACGAAGAAGCTTGGCTCTGGCATACCAGGTTCTGTCATCTAA
>NC_037544.1:14787536-14797440 GCF_001531365.2 Cynara cardunculus var. scolymus | reverse complement strand
TGCTGCTCACAGAGGGTTCAAAGTGTTCCAAATGGATGTAAAGTCAGCCTTCTTGAAYGRCAAACTCAAGGAAGAGGTATATGTCAAGCAACCACCAAGGTTCGAAAGTGATAAGTATACAAACCACGTCTACTTCTTAGACAAGGTTCTGTATGGTCTCAAACAGGCTCCCAGAGCATGGTATGATCGCTTATCCATCTTTCTTACGTCCAATGATTTTCACAGAGGTACGACATATATTACCTTGTTTTATAAGAAACAGAATGATGATATCTTGCTTGTACAAATATATGTTGATGACATTATCTTTGGTGCAACTAACATTTCTATGTGCAAAGAGTTTGAATTCTTCATGTAGAGTGAATTCGAAATGAGCATGATGGGAGAGCTTACTTTCTTCTTAGGTCTACAAGTAAAGCAATCATCCGAAGGAATATTCATTAACCAATCCAAATATGTTCATGACCTATTAAAGAAGTATAAATTGAATGAAGCCTCTCCCATGAGGACTCCCATGGCCCCAGGCCAAAAACTTAATAAGGACAATAATGGTCCATCTATAGAGTGCAAGCTCTACAGAGGCATAATTGGATCCTACTTATATCTAACTGCTAGCAGGCCTGATATCATGTTTTCCACGTGTATAAGTGCCAGGTATCAGGCAAATCCTAAAGAATCACATCTTAGTGCGGTTAAGAGGATCCTTTGCTATTTAAAGAAGACACCAACTCTGGGACTTGGGTACCCTCTGCATTCAAATATTGATCTTGTGGCTTATACGGATTCAGACTATTGTGGATGCCAAATTGACAGAATGAGCACCTCCGAAAGCTGTCAGTTTCTTGGAGGAAATAGGAACGACATGTCTAGAGTCCTAGTTGATGGTTGTCTTATTCTCTATTCTTTATTGTATATAATTTTACTTTTAAATCTCTTTTTGTATATAGTTTTTTTTTAAATTGCATTCTGTTTATAGCGTTAATTTCTTGATTAACCTTCGCTTGATTTTTTAGTTAACAGTTTAACCTCGCAGAGACTTGCAAGGTTTGAGGAGGAGTATGTGCTTAAAAATAATAAAACCTCTTGAAGAAGAAAAATGTTTTTAATCACATAAGTCTTTTCACAGATCCTCTGTGATCATTCTCGGAGGCTCTGTGAACGGACTCTCTGTTGATACCTCTTCTAAGGATTTTAAATGGTTTTTTATTCAAGGGGGAGTCATGGAAGCTGGCTCATAGGGGTAGTTTTGAAATGAAAATCAAACCACAGAATGTGCCAAAACTTTTGAAGTATCTTGTTCTCAGAGGTGAACTCATCAGAACCTCTRGCGCTTCTAACAGAGGCTCTGTGGGTTTGAGCTGAGCAAGTACTCATCTCTCTGTGGATTTTCAAACTGTTTAGGTAAACAAAGGTGTAACACTTTTGAAGGCCCATCACATATCACAGAGGCTCTGTTACCCTTAGGCCTCTGGCAGAACTCTCTTAATAGTTCTTGTCTATTGATATGGTGCGCGTGGTTCTGTGGATAAGGGTTAAAGCTGATCACACGCGTGTCAGAATCGGGGGCGCACGTCATCAATCACGTGTCTTCCCAACAACGCGTGTCATATTTTTGATTCGTCACACCCTATAGCCACTCATCACGTTATTTATCCCAACAAACGGTTCAGTTCAAATCCCTCACTATAAATAACCCCTTTCCCCCCAAAATGTAAACCTTTACAATACCTTTCTTCTCAGACGAACCTGCAACTCTCAAGCTTTACAAAAAAACCTGCAAATATATCGTCTTCCTCAGCCTCAGCCCAATCTGCTAACGTTTCAAGCGACAATGAAGTAACCCAAGCCCAAGCTTTAACATCTCACGCCTTATCTTTTGTCCAGAATCGATACGAAAAAGTCGTCCTGGTAAAGAAACCAAACAATTACTTCTTTGTTCCTTCTTCTACTGGTTTCCCTGACTTCACCTTCCCCCTCCTAAAAATTCTTCGAAACCATCCCCTGTTTTATGCACTTTCAGCCACCAAACCTACCCCTGAATCATATATCACCCAATTCCTCCTAAGCTCATACATTACAACCATGGACAACACTGGTTTGAGCATAGTTGGTTACGCCTCTCACCCAATCAACAAATCTCTAGTGCCAATGGAACTTAATGTTAATACTCTTCGAACTACCCTGCACCTACCCTCTCTGGAATCACTTAATTTGGATGCTTTCGCCCCAACCCCAACAGACACCAAGCTAATTGAGTTTCTCGAATTTCATTCCTATTCCGCCAAGACCAAAATTACCAAAAGGACTCAATTCAAACGCAAAGGACTACCCCCAATATGGAATACCTTGTTCTCCATCAGAAACTGCTGTCTGACAGGGAAGGTCGGCAGCCATGACCAGACCTCCCACGCAATGCTCTCAATCGTATATGGGATTTATTTCAACCTACCTCTCGATTACGCACAACTTATATTCGAGGATATGGTTGGATTGATAAAGAAGAAATGCACGACACAAAGGAGTGAAAAGTCCAAGGTTAAGGCACAGAAGAAGGCCAAGGAAGACCTGAACCATCCAAACCTAATTCTTTAAAGGTTCTTTGGCCTAGTCTTTGGGGATCTAATCGCAGAGAAGCTGCCCTCTGCCGAGCCTAACGCCAGACTCTATCCTTTAAAGGAGTTCCATCCGACATAGCATGAGCTCGGGTACAGAAGCCCCATACCTCTTTCAAGAGCCATGCTAAAATTCCTTAGTCATGAAGATAGGAAATCATATAGACGTGGATTCACGAGGCCAGAGCCGGTCCCTGAAACCCCTCCAGGCATAGGAATCCCTTTAGAAGAGAGAGTTGAAAAAATGTGGGTCGAGGGACGACAGGAGGAGCCAGCAGAGGCTCGAGAGGTGAGTGAGGTACGACCTAGCGTAGCAAGTCCCCCACCCAAGAAGACTAAGAAGACACAGAAGGGTGTCGACTCTTCTGTGAAGARRRWAGGGAAGAAGAGACCCGCAGAAGAAGAGGGTCCAAGTAGTCCTCTGCAAAAAACAAAAGAAAAAGAAATCGAAGAAGGCCCAACCCGCAGAGGTTGTGGTCACAGTGGCTGCTATTCAAGAGAGCCCTGCAGAGGCTACTCCAAAGCGCAGAAGGTTGTGCAAAGTGGTTCATGATGAGTCCCCAACAGAGTAGATTCAAGACGTTATCTTCCAAATTCAACAAGAGTTCAAAGTGCCTACGGAAGTAGCTGATTTGGGGATAGAGGTCCTCTTAGACGATGAAGAAGAAGAAGAGTTGGAGCAAGGAGAGGGAGAAAGAGATACCCAAGATACACATCCTAGCCCTCCTCCCAGTGCTACCCACGTTAATAGAGGGATCCCCTATTGAAAAAGGCGCACACACACCAAGCCCAACCCAAGCTAACCTCGCAGAGGACATTCTTCCGTCCTCTGTCGAATGCACTACCCAGGAACCACAACTCACTCCAACATCCTCTCAAAAGGATGGTGGCTTTAATATAAGTGTCCCATCGTCCAAGGACTCATCACATCCTGTTATAACCCAGATCTGACAATAGAATAATTTAATAAGGAATTCAAGAGAAATTTGTAGAAGAAGAAGATGAAATAGAAATCGACGGCGCTTTCTTTATTGAAATTGGAAATTACAAACTCTCAAGAACCCTAATCGACTCTCATTGGATGTATCTAAATCTATATTTTACAAACAATTTTCTATTTGCTCTCATACACATTTCTCTACCTGAAACACTACTTATATAGGCAATAATTCATGATAATCTGAATAGGCTTAGCCTTATCCAAAATAGGATTAGCCTTATCCAAAAATAGGATTTTGAAGATAGTCGTCTTGAAGGACCAGAGGATAGACAGACTAGAGAGGCTCTGGTCCTCTAGAGGCTCTGGTCAATACAACCAAAGGCTCTGGTCTTCTTCACAGAGGCTCTGGTTCTTCTTACAGAGGCTCTGGTCGTCCATACTTGGTCGATTTAGCACAGCGGCTGGTCTTCTTCCAGACTTAGACGATTTGGCACAACAGCATCTTCATATGATCCATTTTTAGCCCCGATTGCTTAATAAAACTTTTTGAGATAATTATTAGGATCAAATTGATGCTAACAATCTCCCCCAAAAGTTTTATGAAGCAAGCATCTTCATGAAGTCCTCAGGTCTTCTCCCCTCTTCTTTCCTGATTGAAGCTTAGTGTGCGTTATCAGGATGGAAAATTCAAGCTCCCCCCTGAATGTAGCTCTTTGTTCTTCATTTTCAACTCTTAGATCAAATCAGATTCAATGTGAATGCAGAACCACTGATTGCACAAGATGCATCTTTAATCTGCTCACAATCCAGCACATTCTTTGAAGCACAGAAAAGCCACTCACCCCAAAAGTAGCAAATTCATCCAAAAAGGGATAGATAAATGTGTGAATTACTTGACAAAACAATGCAAACAGTCTTATGACAAACAAAATTTCATTGAACCGCAAGTTGAGTAGGAATTCAKCTTTAGAGCTTGATTCAATTGAAGAAAACTTGAATAACCGAAGCAAACACCATTGTTATTGAGAAGATAGAAGATTTAACGTTTAAGATTTATGACTTCAAGGAACAGCAGGTCAATTCAAAGAAAATTGACAGAATGGCTTTTAAGGGCAAAACATGAAGGAAATTGCCATAAACATGTAGGATTAGTGATTACAGGCAAAGAAAAACTTTAAGCTATTATAGATTCAAATCCACAAAGAGAGAAGATGAAATAATACTCAAGGTATTGGCGATAAATATATGTTTCACAAATAAAACACCAATTGCCTTAGGCTGAGTACCATGAACCCTTGCTAAAACGCCTACGCGTAGATTTGACAAAATCAAAGTTCAATAAGTTGACTGACTCCAAGAAACTCTATAGACCTAAAGATTCAATAAGTCGACTGACAAAACCTAAAGTTCAATAGGTTCAAATTCATCCAAGAATAAATCCCTTAAAAAGGAATTTGATTAAACGTTTAAACATATGATGAAATCAGAGTTTTTGAATCTACTGCCAGAAAGATCGTATCGATAGAAATTAATCGATTTGGCTCTGATACCAATTGTTAGGACCTGTAAACTTAGTTTTGATAATAACCAAATACTCTGGATGATCTTTAAGAACAATAACAGTGCAGCGGAAACAGTATAAGAACAAACAGAGTAATTAATCAAGAACACACAGTTGATGAATATGAAGAACACACAGTTGATGAATATGAAGAACACGAGAGAATAGCTTCAAAGGTTTTTCAATTGATTGAAAATATTGACAATTACAATACGGGAAGCACACTGAATTACAAACACCTAGCTGCTATTTATACTAGTTCTAACGGCTTTTCTGACACGACCTAGACGATAGAAACGATCCAAGCCGTCCAAATAAAGTCGACTACAAACAAAGTCACGTGAGAAGCACATGCAGCTAACTAACCTAAGTAAAACAGTAAGAAGTGGTTCTTCACAGAAGATAAACCGCAGACCCTCTGTGAGCCATCCCAGAGGCTCTGCTGCATATGACTTGTAAGCTCTTGTTGCCAGAGGACCAGTTTCCAGAACCTCTGTGATAGACAAAGAGGTTCTGTCACTCTTGACTTGTACGATTGAACATCTTCTGTTGTTGGTCCTCTGTGGTCTTCTRTGGAATGAACCCTTCTGTCAACACTTGCAGAAATYTTTTTCATACTTTTACATTAATGAATATGAGAGCTAACAATCTCCCCCTAAGTATGAGAAAGTAAAAATTGAAAATTGAATACAAGAAATGACTAATAAAAAGAATTACAAGAGGAGATTAAAAAAATTCATCATCTGAAAAGAATTACATGATGAAAAAATTACAAAATTGTGTTGCATGGGCCAATACAATTACAGAGGTTTATCACACAACAAATTCTGGAAAGTCATCTACGGCATATAGCATGTCTTCCTTGATGGTTCTGTAGACATTGAAAATCCATTCTCAGAAGTTGATTTGTACTTTGATTGCTTCCATAATGGCAGACACTTCAACCATCCTTAGATGCCCTCTTTGCACCTCTGTCGCTGCTCTGTTGAATACCCATTCAAGGGTCTCTGTGGAGTACTTGTTCGATTCTGTTGGATCAAAGMACCTTAGGATGTCATCCTTGTCCAAGAACACAAACCCAAAAACGGGGTTGTGGATGATGGAATTTGGATGATACCTAAGTATCCAACCTGGCCTGTTATTCAGAGGGGAGATCTTTAGATCTTTTTGGACTAACCTCATCGTGATTTCGAAGTTCTTCTGGCTGTAGTATCTCACTTGTGCACGCATAACCTCGACAAGCCTTCTGAGCGATATAGAATAGCTTGACCTCCTCTCCATGTATTWGTTGAGAATTTTGTGCAGGTAGATAAGATCAAATACACAGAGGTTGTGGAGGTCAGCATCTGTGAACGTGTATAGGTTTCCATCATCCCTCCTCACAACGTATTCAGCGTAGAGCACCGTCTTCTTCAATAAGGTCCTTGGAGAAATTGTTTCAAGTGATGTAATCACGTGCTCTGAGAATACTTGCTCGCGTGGCCTTGTAAGTTTAGAGAATTGAAACTTGGCGGTGGCAGAAGGTATACCTATGAGCTCTGGATCATAGGGGGGCTCTGTGTCCACTGCAGAGTATCAACACAGCAAGAATCTCCTCCTCAGTAGTAACAGGCTCTGTACGCACTTGTTGCATGGGAATCCTGCTCATTGATTCAAAGATCTCAGAGACCCTTCCTACTGTGGTGGATTCTGGCACTTTGGCTTCTTCTTCTTCAAGTATTGGCCTCTGGGTGGACCCCTCTGCGAGGATAGGTTTGACGGTTCCTTGCAGAGCGTCGAACGTACCCGTGGACGTTTCCTCCTTTGCCTTCATGGAGGATGAGCCTTCTCTAGCTCTCGGGGGGAAGCGAGTTCTACCCTTTCTTGCTTGAGCCTCTGCCAAAGACGCCTTTAACGCTTGAATGAGCTCTGACTCATCGTACTCTTCTTCGTTTATCTGCACTAGCGACTCTGAGCTTGAGGACCCTTCTGGGGCGATTCCTCTACAGCCTTTCCCTTGCCTTTCCCCTTAGGCTCTGGTGCTTTTTCTTTTGAGAACAGGGCTGCTGTAGAGTCCACTATCTTGAGTGGTTTGGCAGAAGTCTGTTTCTTGGGCTCTTCAGCTTTCTTCTCTGCCTTTTTCTCCCCCTCATGACGATCAAGGTCATCACCTCCATGATCGTCATGGTGTTTGGTGGCTTCTGCCTTGCAAGTTTCTAGGGGAGCCTTCTCCAATCTCTTTAGAAATTTAGTGGCCGGCTTCTTCATCTTCTTAATCACTTCTTCAGCAAGCACAGAGGCGTGGCTTATATCAATCTCTGTCGACCACTTCAACTTTGAGACGCTTCGATAGATTTCACTTCCAAGGGTGTCACCCTCTTTCACGAGCTGTGAAGTGCAGTCTCTGATGGCCTTGTTGGAGGCTCGGGCCTCTACGAGAAGTTGATCGGAGTGTTTGCGCACAATATCACCTAGAGCTTCAACCATCGCATCTAGCTCTCTGCGAGTGGCTAGATGGTTGATATTGGCCCTGGATGTCTTGGTATCCATACTGTATGTGACTGTAGAAGAGAACATTTGCTTGATTTCATCTTTGAACTTTGAGTAGTTTATGTAGCCCACAGAGACGAAATCAGCAACAAACTGGGCGGCCATCTCTGATAGCTTTGTTTTCAAAGTCTGGATTGAGGAAGGATTGAGGGTCAGAGCGCTGAAGGCGTTGGTGAGATCGTCTTTTTATAGGAAAGAGCTCTGAAGGGTTGAGAGAGTTGTCTTGAGTTCTGCAGTTGTAGAGCTCAACTCCTTCAGAGCCTCTGTGATGGGAGAAAGAACTTCTATCATTGAACGAGAGATGAACAAGCTTTTCAACTCGTCCATCTTATGGAATACCATTGTGGCAAAGGTTTGTAACTCCCCCTTTGTCACGTAGGCATCTTGGGAATCTAGATCACCAACACATGGTGACCTAGTAGCCTCGGAGTGAGAGGAGCCCTCAGCGACTGATTTTGCGATGTCTGCTCGGGGACTTCCACGGGATCCTCGTACGTCTCCAGGAGGAGAGCCTACCCGTGTTCTGTCGATTTCTTGCCTTGTAGGTTCAGAGCCTAATATGGCAGAGGGATCGAGTGTGGACATTGGGCGTTCTAGACCCTCTGTCTCTGTGACTCTCACATATGCCTCTGAAGCATATTCTGGTCGGTCACTCTTGTGTGGAGAGGCAACGGATGCTTCTTTAGGTTGTGACGAGTCCTTGGGCGATTGGACTCTTATATTAAAACCACCATCCTTTAGAGAGGAAGTTGGAGTAAGATGTGGTTCCCGGGTAGTGCATTCGACAAAGGACTGTAAAATGTCCGCTGTGAGGTTAGCTTGGGTTGGGCATGGCATGTGCGCGCCTTTTTCAATAGGGGATCCCTCTAGAACAGGGCCCCTAGTAGCATGGGTAGCACTGGGAGGAGGGCTAGGATGTGTACCTTCGGTATATTTTTCTCCCTCACCTAACTCCATCTCTTCTTCTTCTTCTTCGTCTAAGACGACCTCTGTCCCCAACTCTGTCACGTCTATTGGCGCTTTGAATCCTTGTTGAATATGGAAGAGAACATCTTGGATTTGTTCTGTTGGGGACTCCTCTTGAACGACCTTGTGCAACGTTCTACGCTTTGGAGTAGCCTCTTCGGGGCTCTCTTGAACAGCAGCCTCTGTGACCACAACCTCTGCGGGTTGGGCCTTATTTGATTTCTTCTTCTTGGGCTTCTGCAGAGGACTGCTTGGGCCTCTGCAGAGGACTGCTTGGGCCCTCTTCTTCTGCGGGCCTCTTCTTCCCCTTCTTCTTCATCACAGAAGAGTCGACACCCTTCTGTGTCTTCTTAGGCTTCTTTGGTGGGGGACTTTCTATTCTAGGTCCTGCCTCACTCACCTTTCCAGCCACTTCTGGTTCCTCCATTCGTCCCTCGACCCTCATTTTTTTAACTCTCACACCTAAAGGGATTCCTATTCGTGGAGGGGTTTCAGGGACCGGCTCTGGCCTCCTGAATCCACGCTTGTATGCCTTCCTATCTTCGTGACTAAGGTACCTGAGCATGGCTTTAGATAAGGGTCTGGGGCTTCTGTACCCTTGCTCATGCTTAGTTGGATGGAACTCCTTGAAAGGATATAGTCTTGCATTAGGCTCGACAGAAGGTAGCTTTGCTGCGATCAAATCCCCAAAGACAAGTCCAAAGAACCTCTGTAAAATGAGGTTTGGATGGTTGAGATCTTCCTTAGCCTTCTTCTACGCCTTGACTTTGGACTTTTCACCCCTCTGTGTTGCGCATTTCTTCTTAATCAAGCCCACCATATCTTCAAAAATGAGCTGTGCGTAGTCGAGTGGTAGGTTAAAATAGATGCCATAAACAATAGAGAGCATACCATGAGAGGTCTGATCATGGGTTCCAACCTTTCCTGTTAGACAACAGTTCACAATTGAGAATAAGGTATTCCAGATTGGGGGTAGTCCTTTGCGCTTGAACTGAGTCCGTTTGACGATTTGGGTCTTGGCAGCATATGAATGGATATCAAGGAATTGAATTAATTCCTCGTCTGTTGGGGTTGTAGCAAAAGCATCCAAATGAAGAGATTCCAGGGTGGGTAAATCCAAGGCAGTTCTAAGAGTGTCAACATTGAGTTCCATAGGTACCAAAGATTTATTAGTAGGGTGAGAGGCATATCCAACAATGCTCAAACCATTATTGTTTAGGGTTGTAATATAGGAGCTTAGAAGAAATTGGGTTATATATGACTCGGGAGTGGGTTTAGTGGCTGATAGTGCATAGA
>NC_037544.1:14782555-14787436 GCF_001531365.2 Cynara cardunculus var. scolymus | reverse complement strand
AACAAATTTTTCAATTCGTTCATTTATGTAATTCTTTTCAGAGGATGAGTTTAATCTCCTATTGTAATTCTTTCAATTAGTCATTTCTTGCAACCATTTGTCTAATTTTAATTTTCCATACTTAGGGGGAGATTGTTAGCTCTAATATTCACTTCTTGTAAAAGTATGAAAAAGTATTCTGCAAGTGTTGACAGAAGGGTATCTTCCACAGAAGACAACAGAGGACTAGCAACAGAAGTTGTTTCATCGTGCAAGTAAAATGTGATAGAACCTCTGATGTCTCTCACAGAGGTTTTGGAAAATGGTCCTCTGGCAATAAGATCATACAAGTCAATTACAGCAGAGCCTCTGGGATGGCTCACAAAGGGTCTGCGGTTTCGTCTTATGTGAAGATCATGTTCTATTGTTTTTCAAAGGTTGTTAGCTGCATGTGCTTCTCATGTGACTAGGACTTAATAGACTTTATTTAGATGGCTTAGATGATTTCACGCATCAAGATCTTGTCTGTAAGTTCGTTAGAATCTAGTATAAATAGCGGCTAAGGCCTTTGTCTTCAGTGTGCTTCCGAATTGTAATTGTCTTATTTTCAATTGAATGAATTGAAAAACCTTTAAAGCTATTCTTCTGTGTTCATCTTCTTCCTCATATTAACCATGTGTTCTTAGTTTAATTACTCTGTTCTGTTCTTATTATTGTTTCTGCTGCACTGTAATCGTCCTAGAGTTCATTCAGAGTAATAGATCAATATGAAAGCTGAATTTATAGGTCCAACATGTGTCGATGAGGAACTAGCAAAAGTTTCTGTGGAATTTCTTTCTAGATTGTTGGACTGAGATATAGAGGGATGATTCAAGACCTCAAGTAGATCTTGCTCAAAAACTTTTCTCCTGAACTCGTCCATCAACTTCGGTTCAGAGTTTTGAAAATATCATCTTTCGATACACAATTGACTCTTTTGGTTCCATTTTGATTACATCACCAGTTCGCTTTGAAAGCTCATGATTATGGGTACCAAAGCTAAAAGTCTCTTAGGTCTTTTGTATGTTGTTCAGATCAACTGGTTTGGATTGATACATAGTTTTTGAAGAGTAAGATATATTTTCAAATCTGAACTTTCTTACTCTGACCCCATTTTCAAGTTTTACCCTTTTGAATGGTGAAGTTTTGGGTAGAGCAAGGAAATCTGGTTTTTGTTCTGCCCCTAAACAAAAAACTAACTCAAGAGTAGGTTTCTTCTTCTAGGTGAGGTCTAGGTCAGTATAAACTATTCTTACTTTATCTTGTTGAGAATTTATCTTTGCATGCACCTGCTGAGCATCTTGATATTTCTTAATCAAGAGCTCTTTTCTTTGTAAGCTCTGGTGCAAGAATTCTCTTTCCTTTTGAAAGTAATTTTTAAGAGCTAAGGAATTTAGTCTGTCATGCTCTTTCTGTATTATTTCTTTGTCTTTATTCTGTATAGTCTTTTTAAGCTCACATCACTCTGTTTTTTAAATTTTTCTCTGTGGAGAGTTTGTGTGACATCCGTCATTTTTGGAGCGTCAGGTTAGCACCTTTATAGGGTTTCTATATTTAGAATTATATTTTATTAGGATCTAGTCATGTTGATTAGAATTCATCTGCCTTAGTTCTCAAAATATAGTTCAGAAAACTTGTTTCGACGGGTAACTGATAAATTAACTTATGTAATGTCAAATATATTAAAAATGCACCAAATATAATAAAGTTGATATTATAAAGTCCAAATTAAATTATAAAAAGTTTTATTTGAATGTCCAAATAATTTTACAGAAATTTGGAATTTTGACCTAATACTGATATTTTTTCAGTATTTGTCAATTATATTTATGTTTTACTTTAAATGGGCCTTATTTTAATAAAAATAAAAATAAACAAGTATGGACTTGGGCTCTAATAAGGTCAGCCCATTTCCTTTCTTTAAAACCACATATAAAAACCCCCAATTCTTTTGAAATCTTCATTTCCTCTACCACTTCAACCGTAATCACTCTACAAAACCTTTCAAATTCCATCATCTTGAAGAGCGTTCAAAACTTCAAGCAGTTGCAAGTAAAAGGTAAGGGACTAATTTCATTATCCCTATTTTTCGATATGATTTCTCATCTTCTACACTTTTCTTCTTTCTCCTTTTTATAAACAAACTTTTTGGAGAATCTAAGATGGGAGATTATACATCAATGACATAAAAATGTGTTCAAATTGATGATAATCTATGACCTACAAACATTAGAACTCAAGAAAAGTTGGTAAAGGTTCTTGCATGTGGGTTTTGACCATAAAAAGAGTAAGTTTTGAACCTTCAAGTGTTTAAAACAAGATAAGTGTGCAACAGCACACTTGACAGTAGGTAAAACCTACTTTGGTCGATCATATCTCTCTGGATATTCCTCCAAAATGGTTTATTTTTCTTCTAGAACTTATTTTAATGAATTTTATTTCTAATGCAACTGGTCTCACTCAAAAATATTACGTTTTGAGCCTTCAAGTTCTTGATACAAGATTATGGTGCAAAAAGAGCATTGCTTGCAGAATCTTGCATGATGTGTTAGATTTAAAATAAAGTTAAAATTAATTAAATTGGGTGATTCTTTTTCTGGAAGTTAGCCTTATGTGTTAGATTTAAAATAAAGTTAAAATCACTGAAAAATGATGAGTTTAGACCCCCCAAATGGCCATCACTCGAAGAGTGTGCAATCTGTCTTGGGGATTGTGTCACTCAAAGTGGTAGGGTAATGATGAGTGCCTTAAACCCAACCAAAATTCTTGATATTTGGGAAAAATCTGTTTAACTCATTATTGTTGATGATATAAAAATTTGGACAAAAAATTACTTTTGGAAGGTTCCTTTTGACAGTGATTTGTGAGACCAAAAATTCCAGAAACAGAATTTACATTCTGTCCAAATGGTAGCTTTATGTGCAAAGGACTTTGATTTTAAAATATAAATTCCTGGACTATTTTTAGAGCAATTAATATAAGTATCAACTTTAATTTATAAAAACTCGTTGGCATTACATAAGATATAATTTGACTTTATCTTTATCGAGACCCGTTTGGTGATATAATTATTGGATTTCGGACTGCTTAGGAAGGTTTGGGCGGACGTTTAGCGCTTCAAACGTCATCAAGTTCTTGGATATTCATCAGCTAACTTGTGAGTATTCACGGCCCCTCTTTTAATGCCTTTTGTTTATATAAATTGGGGGAAAAGCATGAAATTATGCAAACTATACTGTCTATTTATAAAACTGTTGGACTAAAGAACGGTTTAGCCATGATTTGTTTATGTCATGAAATATTGACGGTTTTGCACTATGATATAAATGCTAAATTGATGTACTTGAGAGTATGTTTCCAAATAAAGTCCCCGTCCGTAGACGATACTTGTTAACTCGGGCATGTCCCCGGGCCGTGGTAATTGTGGATAGCCGCTATTGTGTTGACAGTCCTACTCAGAAAGGGGTGCACATTACCTATGTTTTTTAGTCTACTCATGTGGAATTTGGACCACCACTGAATTAGTACTACTACGAACTGTGGGACTTAAGCGAGTGTACGGGCTACTTATGGTCGTTCGTAAAATAATGGGGTACATTGGTCAGGAAAGGCTCAGTAGCGTCTCAAGTTTTAAACATTGTTATAGATTTACATTTATTATGTGCAAAAGTTACGTATAAGTTTGCAAGAAATAATTTATGCATTGTAAAGTTTTGTGCATATGAAAACCCGTGATCTCACCAACTCTTTGTAGTTGACATTGTTTTATGTTTCATGCTTTTTAGGATTTAAGTAAGAAATGAAATTTTGGAGCATATATGTGGCGATACCGATTAAGTTCATTTTGTATCTTTTGTAAAGAAGTATTCAAACACCAACTTGGTTATGGATGTAATCTTGTAAAACATGAATGGTGTTATTTAATATTTGTTGTTGTGACTCGCTTACCTGTTTCATCTCGCGTTTCCGCTTTAACGGGGGGTGGCAGATTTGGTATCAGAGCCTCAGTTATAGAGAACACCGGTTTTTCCTTAAAAACCACAAACTATAACCAAATATTTTCAAAACAGTTTTCAAGTGATTTAAAAATATACATATATATTTTCAAAGCGGGTCACATTATTATATGTCAATTAAACAAAGCCTGATCACCTATGTTTAATTTACATATAATAGAAGAACTTAATCGGTTTTATTAAAAATATGCTCCAATTAAGAAATTGTTGTGAAAAGCATGATTATGTGTGTGTTGCATAAATTATGAATATCCATTGCCTTAGATCAACGAGAAGTGCTGGTTAGAAGAACTAGACGCGATGAATTAGAAATTCCTTACATTGCTAAGTGTTCATGTTGAACCAGAAGCGCTGGTTAGAAGGACCAGAGGCGATGGAWWRDAAATYCYTTATATTGYTAAGTGTTCATGTTGAACCAGAAGCGCTGGTTAGAAGGACCAGAGGCGATGGATTAGAAATTCCTTATATTGCTAAGTGTCCATGTTGAAACAAAAGCGCTGGTTAGAAGGACCAGAGGCGATGGATTAGAAATTCCTTATATTGCTATGTGTCCATGTTGAACCAAAAGCGCTGGTTAGAAGGACCAGAGGCGATGGATTATAAATTCCTTATATTGCTAAGTGTCCATGTTGAACCAGAAGCGCTGATTAGAAGGACCAGAGGTCGATGGACCACAGATCCATTGATCTGCTAAGTATGAGGAACCAGAGGTCGATGGACCAGAGATCTATTGATTTGCTAAGTATGAGGAACCAGAGGACCGATGAAAGAATCATCCATTATTTTTCTAAGTATGGATGTTGAACCAGCGACCGATGAAATAGAATTCCATTGGTTTGCTAAGTAT
>NC_037544.1:14774659-14781505 GCF_001531365.2 Cynara cardunculus var. scolymus | reverse complement strand
TATGATGGAAATGCACCACCAGCGTATGATGAGAACCTCGGATGTCGTCATTGCTGCGAGATGGGAGATTAGAAGATTGTACAAGTGCCTAGTGGTGAGTGGGATGATGATGCTGATGCTAGGAATGCTGATCGGTTGGATGTTACTCTAGAAATGTTGACTAGTGATAGAATATTTACTCTTTTGCATTGAAATGTAAGATCTTGTTTTGGTGGGCTGTAAACGACTATGAATTTATGACGTCTTTTGAGAAATGCTTATCTACATCAAGCCATGGTTGAATATAAAATTATTATGTTCGAATTATGTAAATGCTTGAATGTTATCCACAATATGAATATCCTCTGCATCATTAGATGACTAGAAGTTATTATCAATGTTATTGCCATAAAAATGACGAGTTTCCCTTTTGATTTAGGCCCTAGAAAATGCCGCCAAGAAGAGAAAACCCTGAAGTTGCACGACTCGTATTAGAAAAACTCTTGGCATCACTCCCCAATATTGTCAGCCAGGTAGCGGCAGGTCTGAACGCTAACCAACCAACTAATTCTGAGCCTAGAACACCTCGGGAATGCACCCCAAAATCCTTCAGATCCTGCAACCCAAAATAATTCCATGTAACCGAGGGAGCCGTATGATTATTAACCTGGATTGAGAGTATGGAATATGTCCTCCATATCAGTAAATGCACAGAAGCAAACAAAGTAGAATATGTTGCATGTTTACTGCAAGGCCGAGCGCTGACATGGTGGAACACATTATTTCAGACTTGGGATCGGGAATCGGCCAACCAACTTTCATGGGAGGAGTTCAAGTAACTACTTAAGGACGAATACTGTCCAAGAAGTGAACTCCAAAAGTTGGAAATGGAGTTATGGAAACATGAGATGAAAGGGGAAAACATAACTGCATATACTGCTCGATTCCATGAGTTAGCAAATTTAGTGCCACATCTGGTGTCACCTGAGGAAGTTCAAATCGAGAGATATATTTGGGGATTGTCTCCAGAGATTCGAGGAAATATCACCTCGGCAAACCCAAGGACCTTTCAGGAGGCAATAGACATTGCCACCAAGCTCACAAATAATGTTGTTCGGTCCGGAGAATTCCCCAAAGGAAAGAGAAAGATGGAGGAGCATGGGAACCAAAGATCTGGGGGAAGATTTGACAAGAATAGGAAAGTAGTAGGAAATTTTGGGGTACGAACCCACGTGGTAAACCAAGGAAGCAAGCCTAAGTGCAATAAATGCAAATATCCACACTGGGGGAATTGCATCATTTGTCAAATATGCCACAGAGTCGGTCATTCCGTAATGGATTGCTGAAAGCGATTGTGCTTTGATTGTGGGAGTCCAGACCATATAAGAAATGTTTGCCCAAAGAGAAAACAAGAAAAAAATGCTAACCAAGGCTGACCAGCCAATCAAGGAAACCAAGAAAGTCAAGCACGGGGCCGAGCATTTGAGATTGGAGCAAAGGAAGCTAGGCATGATCCCAATGTGGTTACAGGYACATTTCTCTTGAATAATGAATTTGSATCGGTATTATTTGATTCAGGGGCAGATAGAAGTTTTGTATTATTTGATTTTAAGCCGAAGATTAACTTAAAGCCCCAAAGGTTGAAAGAAGTATATATAATAGAATTTGTCAATGGCCAAGAAATTAAGGCTAGAGACATAATCATGGACTGCACACTAAGTTTAGCCAACAAGGATTTTAGCATAGACCTTATTCCGATTGAGTTAGGAAGTTTTGATATAGTCATAGGCATGGATTGGCTATCCAAAAATCGAGCTGAAATAGTTTGTTCGGAAAAGRTTATCCGAATTCCTCAAGWAGGARGTGAMMCAATTATAATCCAAGGAGACGAGTCAGATCGGAAAATTAAGATAGTATCATGCATGAACATGCGAAAGTACTTGAAGAAGAATTATGTTKCATTTTTGGCACATGTTATTGATAAGAAGGTTAAAGAGAAATGTATTGATGATTTCCCTGTAGTTCGGGAGTTTCCTGATGTATTTTCCGATGATTTACCAGGACTACCCCCGCCAACACAAGTCGAATTCGGTATCGACTTAATCCCTGGAGCTGCCCCAGTGGCAAAAGCACCATACCGATTGGCCCCATCAGAAATGCAAGAATTGTCAGGACAACTCCAAGAATTATTGGATAAAGGATTTATAAGACCAAGTTTCTCACCATGGGATGCACCGGTTCTATTCGTCAAAAAGAAAGATGGGTCAATACGAATGTGCATTGATTATAGGGAACTTAATAAGTTGACCATCAAGAATAGATACCCTCTTCCTAGAATCGATGATTTATTCGATCAACTTCAAGGTGCTGTATACTTTTCAAAGATCGATCTACGATCCGGATATCATCAAGTGAAAATTTGAGAAGTGGACACCCATAAAACGGCATTCAGAACCCGATACGGTCATTATGAGTTTTTGGTTATGCCATTCGGGTTAACCAATGCACCGGCTGTCTTTATGGATCTAATGAATAAGGTTTGCAGACCATACCTGGATAAATTTGTAATCGTCTTCATAGATGACATACTAATTTATTCACGAAGTAAGAAGGATCATGAGCAACACTTAAGATTGATATTAGAACTACTTAGGGACCAGAAATTGTACACAAAATTCTCCAAATGCGAATTATGGATTCGAGAAGTACAATTTCTTAGTCACGTGGTTAATGAAAAGGGGATTTAGGTAGATCCTGCAAAGATTGATGCCATTAAAAATGGGAAGCCCCAAGAACCCCGACGGAAATTCGTCAATTTCTTGGTTTGGCAGGCTACTATTGGCGATTCATTGCAAATTTTTCAAAAATTGCGCAACCACTCACAACTTTAACTCAAAAAGACAAGAAGTTTGTTTGGGGAGAAAAACAAGAAGAGGCATTCAAGACTCTTAAGAATAAACTATGTAATGCACCTATTTTATCTTTACCAGAAGGTTCGGAAAACTTTGTGGTATATTATGACGCATCACATCAAGGCTTAGGATGCGTACTAATGCAAAAAGATAAGGTCATTGCATATGCCTCAAGGCAACTCAAACTGCACGAGAAGAGCTATACTACGCATGATCTAGAATTGGGAGCCGTAGTATTTGTACTTAAGATTTGGAGACACTACCTTTATGGTACCAAGTGCACTGTGTTCACTGATCACAAAAGCCTTCAACAAATTTTCAATCAGAAAATGTTAAATATGAGACAAAGAAGATGGGTTGAACTGCTTAGTGATTATGACTGTGAAATTAAGTACCATCCCGGCAAAGCAAATATGGTAGCCGATGCTCTAAGTAGGAAGGAAATAGTGAAACCAACAAGGGTGAGGGCTTTGGGAGCAATGGTAAACACAAGTTTGAAGGCACAAATTCTCAAGGATCAAAAGGAAGCATTAAAGGAGGAGAATTTGAAGAATGAGACCCTACACCACGTAGAGACTAAGTTTCAACTGAAATCGAATGGAGTGTATTACTTGGAACACAAGGTTTGGATACCTAAGATTGGCAATCTTAAATCCCTAATATTGGATGAAGCCCATCGATCAAAATACTCAGTCCACCCGGGAGCGGATAAGATGTATAAGGATCTTAAGGAACACTATTGGTGGCCTGGAATGAAGAAAGACATTGCACTGTATGTAAGCAAGTGTTTAACTTGTGCAATGATCAAGGCTGAACACCAAAAACCATCCGGTCTACTTCAACAACCCGAGATTCCCCAATAGAAGTGGGAACAAATATCAATGGACTTCATAACTAAGTTGCCCAGAACTGGGAAAGGGCATGATACAATCTGGGTGATTATAGATCGACTGACGAAATCTGCTCATTTTCTACCGATCCGAGAAGATTATAAGATTGAGAAGCTGGCTTAGATTTACATAAATGAAATCATAACTCGGCATGGAGTACCTATCTCCATTATCTCGGATAGGGACAGTCGATTTACGTCAAGATTTTGGCAATCACTTCAAGGAGGGTTGGGTACACGTCTAGATCTAAGTACTTCATACCACCCTCAAACAGATTGACAGACGGAAAGAACAATCCAGAATCTTGAAGACATGTTGCGTGCATGCGCCATAGATTTTGGTGGAAGCATGGATATGCACCTTCCGTTAGTTGAATTTGCATACAATAACAGCTATCATGCTAGTATTCAGTGTGCGCCTTATGAAGCATTATGTGGACGCAAGTGCAGATCTCCACTCAGTTGGCTAGAAATTGGTGATCGACAATTAACTAGACATGATGTTGTCCAAGAGACTACTGACAAGATTGTAATTATCAAGGATCGACTCAAGGCTGCAAGAGATCGCCAGAAAAGTTATGCTGACAACCGAAGGAAACCATTAGAGTTTCAAAAAGGAGATAAAGTACTCTTAAAAGTCTCACCATGGAAAGGAATAATGCATTTTGGGAAAAGAGGTAAATTGGGTCCCCGATATATTGGTCCATTTGAAGTATCTGAGAGAATTGGACCAGTGGCATATAAGTTAAAACTGCCACAAGAGCTGAGCGCTATTCATGATATATTTCATTTATCAAATCTCAAAAAGTGCTTAACCGATGAAACACTGGTCATAACGTTGGAAGATGTACAAATTAATGATCATCCGCGCTTCATTGAAAACCCAATAGAAATCATGGATAGAGAAGTCAAGCAGTTGAGGCGTAGCAAAATCCCAATTGTAAAAGTTCAATGGACTTCGAGGCATGGACCGGAGTACACGTGGGAAAGAGAGGATTTTATGAAAAGCAAGGATCCCCACTTTTTCTCAAACGAGTCATAATCTAGGAATTGACGAATAAAATTTCGGGACGAAATTCTTCTGGCATGGGGAGACTGTGACATCCGTCATTTTTGGAGCGTCAGGTTAGCACCTTTATAGGGTTTCTATATCTAGAATTAAATTTTATTAGGATCTAGTCATGTTGATTAGAATTCATCTGGCTTAGTTCCTAAAATATAGTTTAGAAAACTTTGTTTCGACGAGTAACTGATAAAGTTAACCTATGTAATGCCAAATATATTAAAAATGCTCCAAATATAATAAAGTTGATATTAAAAAGTCCAAATTAAATTATAAAAAGTTTTATTTGAATGTCCAAATAATTTTACAAAAATTTGGAATTTTGACCTAATACTGATATTTTTATTAGTATTTGTCAATTATATTTATGTTTTACTTTAAATGGGCCTTATTTTAATAAAAATAAAAATAAAAATAAACAAGTATGGACTTGGGCTCTAATAAGGTCAGCCCATTTCCTTTCTTTAAAACCACATATAAAAACCCCCATTTCTTTTGAAATATTCATTTCCTCTACCACTTCAACCGTAATCACTCTCCAAAACCTTTCAAATTCCATCATCTTGAAGAGCGTTCAAAACTTCAAGCAGTTGCAAGCAAAAGGTAAGGGACTAGTTTCATTATCCCTATTTTTCGATATGATTTCTTGTCTTCTACACTTTTCTTCTTTCTCCTTTTTATAAACAAACTTTCTGGAGAATCTAAGATGGGAGATTATACATCAATGATATGAAAATATCTTCAAAACGATGGTAATCTATGACCTACAAACATTAGAACTCAAGAAAAGTTGGTAAAGGTGCTTGCATGTGGGTTTTGACCATAAAAAGAGTAAGTTTTGAACCTTCAAGTGTTTAAAACAAGATAAGTGTGCAACAGCACACTTGACAGTAGGTAAAACCTACTTTGGTCGATCATATCTCTATGGATATTCCTCCAAAATGGTTTATTTTTCTTCTAGAACTTATTTTAATGAATTTTATTTYTAATGCAACTGGTCTCACTCAAAAATATTACGTTTTGAGCCTTCAAGTTCTTGATACAAGATTATGGTGCCAAAAGAGCATTGCTGGCAGAATCTTCATGCATTTTAAAACGGTCATATCTCCTTCAAAACTCAATAAAATTGGGTGATTCTTTTTCTGGAAATTAGCCTTATGTGTTAGATTTAAAATAAAGTTAAAATCACTGAAAAATGATGAGTTTAGACCTCCCAAATGGCCATCACTCGAAGAGTGTGCAATCTGTCTTGGGGACTGTGTCACTCAAAGTGGTGTAGTCCTCTTCATCTGAGGTAAAGTCAGAGACCGAGTTCTCTTGTTCGGCCATAAGACTCCTCTGAGGTCGGTTGTACTTATATTTGTTCTTGTAGTACAACTCGCTTTTTACTAGAGGGCCTTTCCACTCTTTAGAGTAGTGGCCCATCCTTCCACATCTGAAGCATCGGACTGCATGCTTCTTCTTCTCCGCCTGTTTTTCCTTCTTCTTGATCAATTCAGAAGGAGGGTTATTTGGCTTGTACTGTTAGCTCTCATATTTTTTATTTAATGTAAAAGTATGAAAAAGTATTACTGCAAGTGTTGACAGAAGGGTTCTACCACAGAAGACCACAGAGGACCAACAACAGAAGATATACAAAAGCGTACATGTCAAGAATGACAGAAACTCTGTCGTCTCTCACAGAGGTTCTGTAAACTGATCCTCTGGAATCAAGTGCTTACAAGTCATATCCAGCAGAACCTCTGGGATGACTCACAAAGGGTCTGCAGTTTATCTTATGTTAAGAACCACTTCTCACTGCTTTACTTAGGTATGTTAGCTGCACGTGCTTATCACGTGACTATGTTTGTAATCTGCTTTATTTGAACGGCTTAGATCATTTTGAAAAGCCGTTAGAAACTAGTATAAATAGCAGCTTAGGCCTTTGTAATTCAGTGTGCTTCCTGTATTGTAATTGTCAATATTTTCAATCAATTGAAAATCATTTGAAGCTATTCTCTCGT
>NC_037544.1:14759850-14774559 GCF_001531365.2 Cynara cardunculus var. scolymus | reverse complement strand
ACCCAACGAAACCAAATCCTAATCCAATCCATAGCCACCCTCACGGCTCAGGCAACTGAGGCCGATGAAAACTTAACCTACATCATCACCCAACTCCAAACCATCCTTCGCAATCTTCATCAACTACCATCCTCTATCACCTCCCAAATACCTCACCCTCAACCTTCATCCACATCTTCCATCGATGAAACCCTTGCCACCTTCACCACCCAAATGGCCACCATACAAACAACCCTCAACCAATTACCCGCCACCATACTTGCCCAAATCCCACAACAAACCCAAACCCAAACCCCACCTCCCTCTACAGGCCCTTCCTATGAAGCAGCCTTCTCATCCTTCACTGCAGAGGTGAGGAATCTTCTTGCTAACCTTCCCTAACCTCCATCATCTGCAACAACCTCTGTGCCACCTCCTCCCTCTACAGGCACAAACTTTGCTACAAGAGCCGACCTACGGGCTCTGTCCAAGGCACTTATCTCCTCTATCAATGAGATAAGTGCAAAGTTCGCTGCTCGATCCATTGAACCTACCACTGCGCTAAGGAAGAGATTACAACACCAGCAAGAACGAACAAACACTCTCTTTTGCACAATGGAAGAACGACTTAGAAAGGATCGAGTGTGCACTCTTGCCTCCTACATTCGAATGTGGAAAAAGAAGAATAGATCAAGAGTATCCTGCTCTTCCAGCCACCCCTACAAACGACCAAGGCATGAAGACCAAGACCCCGATGATAAAGGTCTTGGACCTCATGAGGGGGAGACAGAGGCGGCGACTACACAACAAACAGGATCCGCTGTACCACAGCAACCATCACCACAACAACAATCATCACCACAACAACCACCATCAACCCAACAAACCCAACCAAGGGAACCAGAGGCCTTGCCCTCTGATGAAGAACAAAATATCCAAGTTCCCTCAGCCACAATACCAGACCCCATCGTGTTGAGCTCATCAACCGATGAAGAACCAAAAACACCACCTACAGAACCCAACCAAACCTTCACTCCCTGACCCACAACAAACCTACCCTTAACACCTTCTCCAACACCTCGACCCTTCACTCTTACCCCACAACCAGAACCCCCGAAAACCCAACCATCGCCTCAACGACTCCAAACCCAACCAGAAACCTCTCAACCACTTGAAACTGAACCAACCAAAGAAAACTCATCCTCTACCCATACACAACCCCAAGCCGAGACACAACCCTCAACCCAACATCCTGTGGTGCATGCGGACAACCCTTCTTCCTCGAGGCATCCTCAATAAGGCCTGGTGGATGAAATAATTCAAAGCATCAAGTCGATGAGGAGAAGACCTCAATTTCCGCCCAGGGAACCAATAATGATCCATCAATACATGTACCAAGAACGCGAACAAAGCCTGTCAACCAATCCTCCAATCCTATCGCCAGAGTCTATGAACCTTCTGCATCATCGTTTCATAAGACAGACTACTCAACCACCTCAAGATGTCTTTTCGAACGATGGAATAAGAAGAGTCATAGACWTAAAGATAAAGTCATTTGCCAACAGAGCCATACGCTACATCGAGTTCAATGTGGAAAGAGCCCATGGGGTAGTTAGCGTGTTCAACGAGAACGATCTCATCAACCTCAATCCATATGACTTGATTGAGGTACATGCCTACACAGCTCAAAGGCAAGATCATGGGATATGATTTGGAATGGCAAACAGAGTTATTGTCAAGATAATGGAGTCCCTGGTGAAGCACAGAGCCAAAAGCAATTTTGAAATTGCTTTTAGGCTAGGCATTGAGAGGTTATCCTGCGCTCCTCCAAATGAAGATTTCCAGGGTTGCAGGAGATACGTTCTGCTTCAGTTCTTACTCAACCTGAACTCGGACTTGTTTACAAGAATAAGTTTGGGGTTAAAAAGTTCTTCAGATTGACTGAAGCCTTCAAGTATTAAACATATATACTTGAATCGTTTCAGAAAAACATTAGATAAAGACTGGGCAGAAACCATGTGCCAAGGGAAGAGGGGAGTCATCTCATACATGAGATATCAACCATCATTGCTTATCGAAGACTACTCTTGCGCTTTAAAGATATATACTCAGGTAGTTAGTAATGAGATGAGATTTTTGCTTATTTTGTCTTGATGTAATTTGTTTCCAGTATTGTAAAGAAATTTCATCATCCAATAAAAAATTAGTGTGATGTTTTTCTACTAGACTAGTGTCTGTTCTTGACATATGTGTCTAGATTAGACTTTGTTTGTTATTTCATTACTTAGGGGGAGATTGTTAAACCCCACAATGCAAAATGTAAAAAGTAATAAAAAACAACAAGTGATGAAGAACCAGAAGACCAATGAAGACATCAAGGCAAAATCGACTAAGTCTGGAATTCAACCATTGGATCGATGGATAGTTCAACCATTGGACCAATGGACAAGTTCAAGCATTGGACCAATGGACAAGTTCAACCAGAGGATCAATGGGCAGGTTCAAGGATGCGATGGAAAGAGCAACCTCATCGATCCTCTGGACAAGCAACACTTAGAAGATTTTCCAGCACTTCATCCAAGCATGCAATGAAGATTTAAAGATAAGGATGAAGTCATCATATTATGAATGACAGCTGGAGATGACAAATCAACAGCTAGAATTCAAGTTTATCTTATTGTTAATGATTATCCATGAGAAAGATAAACCCTATCTATTAGCTAGATGATTTGCTAGAAAGTAGCATTAGATAGTTATCTTATTAATAGTCATTTAGTATAAATAGATGATTAGGTCTATTGTAAAAATAAGGCTTTTACTCTTTGTTTTACGTTTATGAATCTATAAAGTAAAACCTTTGAAGCTCAAAATTGTTCTTAAGCTTTCTTATTTTATTCTTGAGACTTCATAACTTTCTTCATTAAATCACTATAATTTGGTTATTCATAACTAGATTATTAGTGTTATTGAGAGATCTGGGATCAACAAGTCGTTCTCTGCATTCTTTGGAAAAATGACCGATTTTTCCGCACCTGAAGCAGCGGAGGTCATTTTTCCTTCCATCTTTGTCCTCTTTCTTCTCCTCTCTTCTTTCTTCTCTTCTTTCTTCTCTCTCTTCTCTTTCATCTCTTATGTCTTCCCTCTAATGAAATTTAGATGGCTTCCTTTCATAGGATGGCTGGTACCTTTCCCTCTTGAACTCTCTTCGTTCATAGGGTTTCTTGATGAACTTTTTCTGGAACTAATTTGTAATTAAGGCCATAGATTTGGCAAAGGATTTGATATCATCAGCTGATTCAAATGTTTCATCTTTAGATTCTGATTCCACGACCAGTGCTTTCTTTCCTTTCTTCTTGTGGTCTCTGGTGGAGGTCCTTGAAACTTCCTTTTCTTCAGTTGCTAGAGCCAGGGGTCCACCGATGGACACTTTTTTCTTCATGATGTCATTCTCTTTTGCAGCAAGCATTCCGTATACGTCATGGAGTGACCAACCATTTAAGTCCTGATTTGCTTGAAGGGACATCGACAACTGTGTCCATTCATTGCTGAGACTTTTAAGGAATAAAAAAATTGTTTTCTTCCTTTGTTTTGGAGATATCGTTTCGACGACATTGATTAATCAATGTGTTGAAACGATCGTATGTGTTCTAAATCGGTTCATCAGGAAGTGCCGTGAAATTGGTATATTCATTAAGACATTGGGCTCTATGATTTTTCTTCGTTTTTGCCCCTCTTTCCAATTGGCTTGCTAGCTCATCCCATAGTTCCTTGGCTGTGGAACATGCATCAAGGGATTGGAAGATTTCATTGGGTATGGCCATGATTATCAGTCTTTTGGCCTTTTTGTCGGTCTCAACCTGCTCTATGTCATCTTCATCCCAATTCTTCTCATCTTTGGGCATGTAGTATGCAGTAATTTCAGCTGTGGTATTTGTTCCTCGGACTCTTGGAACAAGAGTTTATGGAACATAGGGACCTTCCATGACTGATCGCATAAGGTTTCTGTCCATCCCTTCTACAAAATTCACCATCCAGATCCTCCATTGTGGGTACTCTTCTCTTTGAAGAGTTGGAGGATTGGTGAGGGAACCAACACTGTAGGCAGAGTTCCAGTTGGCCATTAAGATTTTTAGAAGAGAGAATTTACGTTTTAGAGAAGATATTTTTGTGAAAAACATAAATTGAGAGGTTTTTGATGATCGTTTGATTGGTTATTCTTGAGTGTTCATCATTTTGTTCATTCAAACACTATAATTTGGTTATTTTTAACTTGATTATTAGTGTTATTGAGAGATCTGGGATCAACATTCTTCTTCTGTCAGCATAACCTTTTTGTCGATCTTGGGCAGTCTTAATTCTTTCTCGAATCTGTTCAATCTTTTCGGATGTTGTTTGCACAATTTTTGGCCCGGTTAACTGTTTTTCACCTACCTCATTCCAACACAGTGGTGTTCGACATTTTCTGCCATACAAGACTTCATAAGGTGCTGCTTGAATGCTGGAGTGATAGATGTTATTATAGGCAAATTCTATCAATGGTAGATGTTCATCCCATTGTCCCCCAAAGTCGATGACACAAGTTCTCAACATGTCTTCAAGAGTTTGGATAGTTCTTTCACTTTGTCCATCCGTTTACGGGTGATAAGCTGTACTCAATCTGATTTAAGATCCCAAAGCTCTTTGTATGCTTTCCCAGAATTTTGAAGTAAAACGATTATCACGGTCAGAAATAATGGACAACGGAACACCATGTCTGGTCACGATTTCCTTGATGTATAATTGAGCCAACTTTTCCAGTGAATAAGTCTCTTCTATTGGTAGGAAATGTGCAGACTTTGATAGAAGGTCCACTATTACCCAAATTGCATCATAACCTTTTGGTGTTTGGGGTAATTTCATGATGAAGTCCATTGTAATGTGATCCCATTTCCAGATTGGTATTTCTAATGATTGCAAGTTTCCATAGGGTCTTTGATGTTTAATTTTAACTTGTAAGCAAGTTAAGCATCGCTTCACATACCTTGTTATGTTTTTCTTGACACCTGGTCACCAATAAAATGCCTTCAAATCTTTATACATCTTATTGGTACCTGGATGTATTGAGTAACGGGACTTGTGGCTTTCATTTAAAATAGTTTCTAGTGTATTCCCATAACTTGGTACCCAAATTCGTCCTTGCAAGCATAAAATTCCTTCGTTGTTAGTTTCCATGATAGAAATTGTTTTTCCCACTTTTTCGGACTTCTGATTTTCTTCTTTAACCACTTCTCTCTGGTTTTTCAAAATTTTTAGGCAGATTTCATTGCTTTGATCGTGCCACTTTTTTCTTTTCGGCTCAAGGCATCAGCCACCACGTTTGCCTTTCCTGGGTGGTAGAGAATCTCACAATCATAGTCGTTAATGAGTTCAATCCATCGCCTCTGCCTCATATTCAGATCCTTGTTGTTGAATAAATGTTGTAAGCTTTTGTGATCTGTAATGATTTGGCATTTTGTTCCTAAAAGATAATGCGTCCATATTTTTAGTGCAAAGACCACGGCTGCTAGTTCCATGTCATGGGTGGGGTATTGTTTTTCATGATCCTTTAGTTGGGGAGATGCATAAGATATGACTTTTCCCTTCTGCATCAATACACAACCCAATCCCAATTTTGATGCATCGTTGTATACTATGAAGTATTATCTTCCATCAGGCAGAGATAGAATTGGAGTGCTGTATAGAAGATCTTTTAATGACTGAAAAGCCTTCTGTTGCTCTGCCTCCCATTGGAACTTGACATTTTTCCGGGTTAACTTGGTTAATAGTATGACTATTTTTGAAAAGTTATGTATGAACTTACGGTAATAACCTACCAATCCCAAAAAGCTTCCGACTTTAGATGGGGATTTTGGTGTTTCCCACTTTGCAACCACTTCAATTTTTGTTGGATCTACTTGTATTCCTTTTTCTGATATCATGTGCCCCAAAAACTGAACTTCTCGCAACCAGAACTCGCATTTTGACAACATAGCATATAACTTTTCTTTTCTTAAGAGACTCAAGATCAGACGGAGGTGCTTTGCATGTTCTTCCACTGTTGTCGAGTAAATCAGAAATTCGTCAATGAACACAATCACAAACTTATCAAGATATTCTCGACATACTCTGTTCATTAAGTCCATGAAGGCTGCAGGTGCATTGGTTAATCCAAAAGGCATAACCAAAAATTCATGATACCCGTACCTTGTCCTGAAAGCAGTCTTTGGAATGCCTTTCATTTCTTACCTTAGTTGATGGTATCCAGATCCCATATCAATCTTGGAAAAGTAGCTAGCCCTTACTAACTGATCAAACAGATCGTCTATCCTGGGTAATGGATATTTATTTTTGATCGTTAATTTGTTGAGTTCTCGGTAATCTATACACATTCGCATAGATCCATCTTTCTTCTTGACAAATAGAACTGGGGCTCCCCAATGTGATGTACTTGGTCTAATAAAGCATTTATCAAGTAGATCTTCTAATTTCATGACCAACTCTTTTAGCTCTGGTGAGGCTAATCTGTATGGTGCTTTGGCTACAGGCATTGCCCCCGGTAAGAGGTCAATTCTGAATTCTATATCTCTATCTGGTGGAAGTCCAGAAAAATCCTCCAGGAATACCTCTGGAAAATCGCTGACCACTGGAATCAATCTATGTTCTTCTTTTTCCTTTTTGGCATTGATTACATAGGCCAAAAATCCTTGACACCCCTTCTGCATGCATCTTCTAGTTTTCATTATTGATAACAAACTAGTGCAATGACTATGATGATCACCAAAAATAACAATTGTCCCTCTGTCTGGCAATATTATTCTAATCATCTTCTTATTACAAACAATGCTAGCTTGATTCTCAGCCAACCAATCCATTCCCACTACTACATCAAAATCTTTTATAGGCATGGGAAACTATATGATGAGTAGCTTGCAACCCTCAATCATGATAGTGCAGTTTTTAAACAAATAATTCACAGATACTTGACCGTTAACGGTATCAACTACTAACTTTTTGTCAAGGGGCACAGAATTCATATGAGCTTATAAGGCAAATGATGGGGATACAAACAAGAAATTTGCACCCGAATCAAATAACACTTTAACATGTAAGGAGTTCACGAAAAATGTACGTGTTACTCCATTGGGTGTAGTTTCTGGTTCGTGTTTGGTCATTTGAAAAGATCGACCTCGCGCCCCACCCGATCCCCTGCCCGAACTTGGTCTCCCACGGCCGGTCGGAGTATTGCTTCCCATAGTGAGCTGTGGAGCTTTCAATTGTGGGCAATTGTTTTTTAAATGGTTTGGGGAATTACAATGAAAACATTTTCTGTTTTTTCGACAGAACTTTGAAGGATGCCCAATCTCACCACAATTAAAACACTTTATGGGTTTTGCTCGGCATTCCCCTCGGTGATACTATCGACACCGGGGACAGGTTCTTTCTATCGGTCTCTGCATTGCTCTATTATTGAACTTGGTAGTTTTTTATCCTCGATAACTAGCCGAAGATCCTTCCCATTTTCTTTTCACCATCTGCTTCCCTTCTTCACTCCTATTCTTATTCCTCTCAGTGATATCTGCTGCATCTACTGCCATTGGAAAGGTAGCAGGGTTCATTGCTATAACAAATTCTTTGATGGATGGTTTTAGACCCCAAATGTATTGTTCTACTTTTCTAGCCTCTGTTGAGATGTAATGCTCAGCAAACCTTGAATATTCTATGAATTTCTCCATGTATTCTCTGACTGACGCAGAGCTCTGTTCCCATTTTAAAAAGTCTTCTTCCATCTGTCTGACTACTGTTTTGGGACAGAATTGTTCTTTGAATCTACTCACAAACTCTGCCCATGTCATAGTTTGTAGAATATCTGTTTTAGCCAATGATTCTACCTCCCACCAAAACAAAGCATTTGACTCCAAGACAGAAACTGCGAATCTGACTTTATCTGATTCTGCACATCGAATAGTGTTGAATACATACTCTATCTCTTTGATCCAACACATAGCTTTAACTGGATCTCTGTCTCCCAAGAAAGTTGGTGGTTTGCAAGTTAAGAACATCTTTATATCTCCGTCTCGATTATTGATAACTGGAACCGTTGGATTAATTGCAACTCTGCCAGTCTCGATTCTGGCAGGAATTCCCATAATGGAAGTCAAGGTTTCCCTTAGCTTTCCCATTTCTTCAGCAAGCATATCTCTAGTCACATATTCGGGTGGTGGTATATGCTCTTGATTCATGTTTTCAGAGTTAGATTCGGCCTGATCTGTATTATTTTCTAGTTAACTAGCTCTGCCTCTGGTCTGTCCTCTACCTTGACCTCTGCCTCTACCCCTTCCTCTGCTTCTGCCTCTGCCCTCAGAGGTACCAATAGGAGCCATATTAGGAAAAATCTTCTTCTACATTAGTAGGGTTGGGGAGGGTGATCCTTTCTGATCTTCTATATCTGCATGTCTTGTAGATTTCAAATTTTAATAAACATATTTTCACATTCCCAAATATAATAAAGTKTCYAAGTTCAGTTATGTACCTGTAGATTCAAAATTACATTGGCCAGATGTAATCCGAAAATACCTTACACACTGATCTCGTAACTTATCATATTTATTCCAAAGGTGCTACCTATGTCTGGGACCCTAATATGCAATGAAACAATTTAAGTCTAGGCATTATGCATGTGAATACCTAAATCCCTTAAACTCAAGCTCTGATACCATCTCTGTAACACCCCCAAATCCATACATTGCATATAACACATATTTCATACATATAATACATGTTTTCCCATACAGGTCCATAATACAAAAGTCTAAATGTAAATTATATAGATCAAAAATTCCAAAAGTGCATGCTTCTTGTAACTTGACATCTAATTTTCAAACATGGCTAACCAAGATCTTTATATTGCAAAAACAAATAGAGATGTAATTCACAAAAATACTCTTGCCGTTATTATAATTACCTGCACACATATTTTTGAAAACACAAAATGAGGGTTAGACATGAACGTCTAGTGAGGTTCCATTTTATGTAATGCATGGTGAAGATCACCAAAACATTTATTTCAATAATCCATTTCATATCGTAAAGACTGAAAATCATATTCTGCTTTGGTTCATCGAACCTCTGGTCCTAAACCATACTTGGAATATCTTTCAATCAACAGGACCAGAGCCCCTCTGGTTCACCTACCAGAGATTCTAGTTTTTCAACCAGAGCCTCTGGTTGTACTAAGCAGAGCGTCTGGTTGTACTAACCAGAGCTTCTAGTTTATATAATTTCTTAGTGTTCTTCCGTTAAGCTGCTAATCAAGAAGATAGCCTTTTTCACAAAAAGAATAGCTATGCAGAGCTCTTACTCGACCAGAGCCTCTGGTTGTACTAACCAGAGCTTCTGGTTCCAAAGTTATGACCAACCAGAGCCTCTAGTTCAACGTGTAAGTCGACCAGAGCCCCTCTGGTCTGTCTTTCATAGAAAACTACTAAGTATAAAATTCTTTTTGTTAAAACCTCTTTAAAATATGTTTTGACACAGAAGCTCTTATCAATAGATACAGAGCCTCTGGTCCAAATAGTACATTTATTAAAACTTGAATATTCCTTACATATAACAAGAACCCTCTGGTTCGATAATGAGGACTAACCACAGTTCTTCTGGTTTCTCAAAAAAATTAACATTCTGTTCCAAAATGCTTTTAACCAAAATTAATGACCATAAGTCATATTTTCCCGTAACCATAACATCAATACTACTATTTCTAATATGAACAATATCTCTTAATCCTCAAATCACCAAGAAGAGAGAACTCAAATATGTTGTAATCTTATTAGATATAATAGCAAGAGTTATACCATGCATACACAGACAACGACCATCCTTATTACATCCATAAATCCCCTGTTTATAGCAATAGCTATCCATCACACACATTGACCATCTTTATTTCCCTTAAAATTCATATGAACTATTTCATCCAGTGACATGTTGCAGACCTTTATGTCAGAGTGAACCTCGTTCATAGTTTTTTATCCATATCATATTCTCAACACAGATTTATGTTCAAACCTTTCAAATCATAAGAACACTCTATTCTAGATCAAATTACTCAACTCATCTTGTTTTTCCCAAACAGGATAATGTTTTAAAAGCTGTTTCGAAAGAACAGTTTCTGTTCAATCTTCTCAAAACAGGTTCTAATCTTTTGAACCATAAAATACTTCTTTCAAAATTGTTTTCACCAGATTCCTTCTAAGTCTCAATCATCTAAAAATATTATAGGATTGAACAACATATTATAAACTTATGGTTATAATAAAAATGGTTAATAAAACTCACAGTTTATAAATCGACGGTAGTTTAAAACTCACTTTGATCAACACAGATTATGCAGATTATCTTTCAGCAATTTTCTTCAAGAACTCTTCATCACCTTAAGTTTCTCTTGTATATTTTGTAAAACTAGTAGACTGATAAGGTTTTTACCTTATCCTCTTCCTTTTATACTTAGGATTAGACGGTGGATGATACTTTTAATATAAAAAGTCCTTAGGCGGTGGAAAGACAATATTTTATAATCAACTTTTCTTAACCTTGAAGGTTTTGAATTATACACTAATATTACCACATATTATATTATCATATAACCGCGTATAAAATTTCCACATATGCATGCATAATATCAAATTACCACTCAGGTGCACATAATTCATGCATTTATATTTAAGATAACATGCATGCTATCATATAATTCACATAATAAACACAGAGAGTTACCTTGACTAGATTTGCAGAAAAACCGGTTATAACAGGAGGGTTAACCTCAATTTTTGCATTCTTCTTGTCAAAAGTAGTATAGTGTGCGATTTAAGATGCTTATTTCTCTGAATTCTTGAAATTGATTTTCAAGAGCATTTCATAAGGTGAGTAGTTAAATTCTTTCAAAATGCTTTAAATGATATGTTCTCTTGAGTTTTGAAGAATTCACTTGAATGTTGTTCGGACTAAGAGTCAACTGGACTAGAATTGTGCGATTTAAGTCATAAACCGGTTAAGCCTTAAGCGATTTATAAATAAATCGGATGAGTATTAAGCGAGTTATATATATAAACCGATGAAGGGTTAAACGGTTTAGTCTTAAACCGGACAAGACTTATACGATTTACATATAAACCGGACAAAGGTTCAGCAGGTTTAAGGATAATCCGATCAGGTGTTGACTAATGAATGTAAATGAGTGATTTATGAACTTTGAAATTTTCTTATGTTTTAAACGGAGAAGTAGGAATGCGACTAAGAGGTGTCCGGATTGCTAAATCGGACGATATGCATAGTATTGTCCGGATTGCTAAATCGGACGATATGCATTGTATTGTCCGGATTTGATATCCGGACAAAAGCGTTGGAAATTTATTCTATATGTTTATTCGGTCAAGGCCTAAGAAGTGTTGTCCGGATTTGTTACCCGGACAAGGTTGACCGGATTACTTGTCATCATGTTAAGATATGATTCTGTTGAAACAACAAATGGGAAATTTTGACAAAATGAATTTGAACTGATAATAATTCCATTGACTGCGGTCTATTCTAAATGGAATTGTTTCATGAAATATTTTGATGAGGAAATAAGGGTGGCATATCAAGGAGATGTGTATCATGGGATAAGGGTGGCATATCAAGGAGAGGTGTACCATGAGATAAGGGTGGCATATCAAGGAGAGGTGTACATTTGGATATAAGGGTGGCATTTGTATGTGTGTGTTTCTTAATATAACTCTACTATTATATCCCATAAGATTACCATGGTCTGGAATCTTTATTTCTTTGTGATTTAAAGATTTAGGATCAAGGTTCTTATTAGAAATCATAGTCTGGATGTTATTAACGAGGAGATAAGAGGTTTGGCCTGAAACTTTGATTAAACCATATTTGATTCAAGAGGTTTAAAAGTGGCATTCTGATAATTGATTAAGTGTAAACCTGTTTTGTTTTAATGTATGGTTTGCAAGCAGAGTGTTTGGCTTAAAGTGTGAAAGGTATTGATACTATATTTTCCTTGTTCATATATTTGTGATATATATATGAAAAATTCTTTATTTAAAAGTATTTGGTGATTTTCAGCCTGCAATAACATAAATAGGGGAACTCACTAGACCTTTCGGTCTAACCCTCGTGTTGTGATTTCAAATATGTATTGCAGGAAGTGCAAGCGGTAAGGGGATGGGAAAAATATAATAATTTCCCTATGTGTTTATCTACATGAAGATTTGCTGATGTCATGTATAGTTTTGATAAATGAAACTGGATTAGTGCAAGAGTTGTATTTTGAATTTTTGAACCATGTATTCTGTACTGGTAGATTCTTGTACTAAAGGACCAATGTGGTGTACAAATATGTATTTCTTATATATGAAATATATGTTACATGCAATGTGTGGAAATGGGGTGTTACAGAAAGTGGTATCAGAGCCTGAGTTTAAGGGATTTAGGTATTCAACAACATGATACCTAGACTTAAACTGTTTTATTACGTGTTAAGGGTCCTGGACATAGTTAGCATCATTGGAAATAAATATGATGAGTTGAAAGAACAATGTGTAAGGTAAATTTTAATTACATCTGGCTAGTGTAATTATGACTTTACAGGTACACATCTGAATTTGAATACTTCAATATATCTGGGAATGTGAATACGTGATTATTAACACTAAAATATGCAGATGTCCAGCCAAACTCGGAGATCTGAAAGAACAGCTCGGCCAAGGTCTGAGGAAAGAGAAGAATCACCCTTTAACCTTCCGACTATTACATTTGGAAATAGAGGTCGGGGAAGACCAAGGGGTCGAGGCAGAGGGAGAAGTCAATCTCAAGGAAGGAGTCGGACCGAAGTTCGTTCTAAACATGAAGAATCCCATTCTGGGAATGTTCAGGAAAGATCGGTGCCACACGCGGATTATGTAACCAGAGATATGTTGGCAGAGGAAATGGGGAAGTTGCAGGAAACTCTGACATCTATTATGGGAATACCAGCTAGGGTGGAAACAGAATGGATAGAAGTTCATCCCTCGGTAACGAATACTCATAACAAGGAGGGAGATATTAAAATGTTTTTGGCATGCAAGCCACCAACATTTTCTGGGGAAAGGGATCCAGTAAAATCCATGTGCTGGATCAAAGAGATGGAATCTGTGTTTAACACCATTCGGTGTCCGAAAACAGATAAAGTTTGATTTTTTGTTTTCGTATTAAAATCAAATGCTTTATTCTGGTGGGAAGTTGAATCATTGGCTAGAACGGATGTTTTACAGACTTTATCTTGGACATAATTTGTGGAACAATTCAAGAATCAGTTTTTTCCTAAGACGACAGTGAGACAAATGGAAGAAAATTTCCTGAAACTGGAACAAGGAAATAGAACAGTTCAGAAGTATACTGAGAAATTTATTGAATACTCTCGATTTGCCGAGCACTATGTTTCAACAGAATCTAGGAAGATAGAAAGGTATATCTGGGGTTTGAAGCCCTCAATCAGAGAGTTTATAATTTCTATGAACCCCAATACCTTTTCACTAACCGTAGATGCGGCCGAGGAAACAGAACGAAATAAGAATTGGCAATCAGAAGGAAAAGTTGTAGAGAAAAGAAAGTGGGAGGGGCCTTCATCGAACTTTCAAGGACCAAAAACTATGAGATATGATAATAGATCTGATCAAAAAGTTGGTGAGAAAGTATGTACACAATGCTGACAGGTTCATCAGGGTGAGTGCAAGATAGACCCAAGGAAAGGCTATAAGTGTGGTGAAGCGGGTCATTTGTCAAGAAGTTGCCCAACTAACAAAAGGTGTTTTAATTACAATTTTCCATATAATATTCGACCGAACTATCCATTCTTATGAACTCCACAGTTGACAATGAGGAGTAATGCGTCGGGTACTCGGGCAAGACCTACATTGACAAGAGGAGGGCGAGGGGCACGGGGGCGGTCTTTCCAGATGACGAAGAATGAAGCAGAAGCGTCACCAGATGTAGTAACATGTACTTTCCTTCTGAGTTCAATACGTGATAAGGTGTTATTTGACTCTGGTGTAAACTTTTCGTTTGTATCACCATCGTTTGCTCAAATTGCATGTTTGAACTTTGTGTTACTTGATGACGAATTAGTAGTTGATACTGCTAATAGTCCGGAAACCGTTACTAGTGTATTCAATAACTGTATTATTGTTATTGAGGGTTGTGAACTACCGATTCGGTTATTCCCTATGCCGATGAAGAAATTTGATGTAGTGGTGGGTATGGACTGGTTGGCAAGGTATCAGGCTAGTATTGTTTGTAACCAGAAAATGATCAGAATCACTCTGTCAGATCAAGAAACTATTGTTATTTATGGTGATCGTCAGAATCACCATGCCAATATTTTGATTGTGATAAAAGCTCAGAAAAGCATTCGGAAGAAGTGCCAGGGATATTTGGCATACGTAATTGATGTGAAGAAAGAAAAAGGAAAAGAGGAATCGATTCGGATTGTTAACGAATATCTAGAAGTCTTCCCAGAAGACTTATCTGGATTACCGCCGAATCGAGTAATCGAATTTCGAATTGATCTCGTACCAGGAGCTGCACAAGTAGCAAAGGCACCGTACCGATTAGCTCCATTTGAATTGAAAGAATTGGTTGAACAGTTGAAAGATCTAACTGATAAAGGATTTATTAGACCCA
>NC_037544.1:14740807-14758760 GCF_001531365.2 Cynara cardunculus var. scolymus | reverse complement strand
AGAACACGCAGATTATCTTCGTCTGATATTAGAATTGTTAAAGAAAGAAAAGTTGTACGCAAAGTTATCCAAGTGTGAGTTCTGGTTAAGGGAAGTACAATTTTCGGGTCATGTCATATCCGAAGTTGGGGTGAAGGTGGATCCAGCTAAAATAGAAGCAGTTGCAAGATTCGAAGCTCCGAAAACTCCTTCTGAAGTCCGAAGCTTTTTGCGACTGTTAGGTTACTATCGTAAGTTCATTCAGGACTTTTCTAAGATAGTCATGCCATTGACCAAATTGACTCGAAAGAACGTCAAATTTCAGTGGGGAAAAGAATACCAAGAAGCTTTTCAGCTATTAAAAGATCATCTTTGCAGTGCACTAGTGTTAATCCTACCAGATGGATCCGAAGACTTTGTGGTATACAATGATGCTTCAAAGCTGGGATTGGGATGTGTTTTGATGCAAATAAGAAAAGTGATTTCTTAGGCGTCAAGGCAATTAAATTATCATGAGAAACATAATAGAAAGAAGCGGGACTATTAAAGCTGTAACAATAAGAATGAACTTGGTCCCTGATATTCGTATAGGAGACTCTAAAATGTCAGAAAGAAGCCATGAAAGAAGAATTCATCAAAACAGAAAGGTTGGGTAAGATGATTTCAACTTTGGAACCGAACGACGAAGGAATAATGTGCTTTCAAGGACGAATATGGGTACCATGTTTTGCAGATATCCGGAACACTATATTAAATGAAAGACATAAGTCCCGCTTACTCTATTCATCCAGGTACCAATATGATGTACATAGATTTGAATCTTTTTATTGGTGGCCCGGATTGAAAAGAGACATAGCTAGATATGTGGAACAGTGTCTAACATGTCTACAGGTTAAGATTGAACATCAAAAGCAGTATGGAAGCCTTCATTCTTTGGAGATACTTGTATGGAAATGGGATCACATTACAATGGATTTCGT
This sequence comes from Cynara cardunculus var. scolymus, assembly GCF_001531365.2. Lineage (NCBI taxonomy): Eukaryota > Viridiplantae > Streptophyta > Magnoliopsida > Asterales > Asteraceae > Cynara > Cynara cardunculus. The sequence goes on along the minus strand of NC_037544.1, from coordinate 14,757,801 downwards.
CATGAAGTTGCCTCGAAGTTCAAAGGGATATGATGCGATCTGGGTAATTGTGGATCGTCTATCTAAATCTGCGCATTTCCCATAAGAGAGAATTACTCTTTAGAAAACTTAGCTCAGATTTACATCAAAGAAATTGTACCCAGACATGGTGTTCCATTATCTATTATCTCTGATAGAGATAGTCGGTTTACTTCAAAGTTCTGGAAAAGTTTACAGAAAGCATTGGGGTCTGAAATCCGGTTAAGTACAACTTCTCGTCCGCAAACTGACGGGCAGAGTAAAATAACTATCTAGACTCTCGAAGACATGTTGAGAAGTTGTATTATTGACTTCGAGGGATCGTGGGAAGATCATTTGCCGTTGATAGAATTTGCATATAATAACAGTTATCATTCCAGCATCCAAGCGACACCGTATGAAGTATTGTATGGACGTAAATGTCGAACGCCGTTATGTTGGAACGAGGTAGGAGAAAGGCAGTTGACGAGTCCTGAGATTGTTCAAAAGACTTCCGAGAAGATTGAACAGATACGTGAAAGAATTAGAACAACACAAGACCACCAGAAAAGTTATGCTGATAATCGTCGAAAGCTGATTGAATTCTGTGTAGGTGATTTTGTGATGCTGAAAGTTTCACCGTGGAAGTGTGTCATCAGATTCGGAAAGAAAGATAAGCTCAGTCCAGGTATGTTGGGTCATTCAGAATTTGTAAGCGAATTGGGCCAAAAGAATTAAGTCTGATTCACAACACTTTTCATGTATCGAATCTGTGAAAATGTCTAGCTGATCCGAGTCTAATTGTACCATTGTCAGAGGTTAAATTAGTCAGTAAACTGAACTTTGTTGAAACACCAGAAGCTGTGATTGACAGAAAAATCAGGATGTTGAGAAACAAGGAAATCAGTCTGGTTAAGGTTTAGTGAAAGTTTCACAAAGGACCAGAAGCGACTTGGGAATTAGAGATCGTGGCTTTTCGATTAAAGGAATTCTGGGACGGAATTCTTTTGAGGGGTGGATAATGTGATAACTGGATCCTGGTTATCACTTGAGGTAATCAATACGTGATTATTATTTGTTATATGATTACATGTCGGCATGATAAATTTGAACATGATAATATATGGAACTACATGCATAATATGGAAAATATATAATGAAAAATGTGTGTGCATGCATAATTGTTTATGAGAATAATTATGCATGTATATGAGTTAATGTATGCACGGGAAGAAAATCATACATAAGATTGTATGCATGCATGCACATGGGTTAGCCGACTTCCTTTTAAAGGAAAGGTATAAAAGGAGGGTTAACCTCCATTTTTGCATTCTTCTTGCCAAAAGTAGTATAGTGTTGGATTTAAGAAGAAAGGTTTGATCGGATTGCTTATTTCTCTGAATTCTTGAAGTTGATTTTCAAGAGCATTTCGTAAAGTGAGTAGTTAAATGCTTTCAAAATGCTTTAAATGATATGTTTTCTTGAGTTTTGAAGAATTCACTTGAATGTTGTCTGAACTAAGAATCAACTGGACTAGAATTGTGCGATTTAAGTCATAAACCGGTTAAGCCTTAAGCGATTTATAAATAAATTGGACGAGTATTAATAGAGTAATATATATAAACCGATCAAGGGTTAAACGGTTTAGTCTTAAACCGGACAAGCCTTAGACGATTTACATATAAACCGGACAAAGGTTCACCCGGTTTAAGGATAAGCCGATCAGGTGTTGACTGATGAATGTAAATAAGTGATTTATGAACTTTGAAATTTTGTTATTGTGACATCCGTCACTTTTGGTGTATCAGGTTAGTATCTTTAGAGAGTTCTTATATTTAGAATGATAATTTATTAGCATCTAGTTATTGGAAATCAAGTGACTTAGCCCCATTTGGTAGTTCAGAAAAACCCTATCAAGACGAGTAACTAATAAAGTAACTATGTAATGCCAAATATATTAAAAATCTTTTGAAATAAATAAAATCGATTTTATAAATTTAAAAATTTAAAAATTTAAAGTTTTAATCGTATGTGCAAATAATTTTTATTTTTTTTACCGAATTTGGAATTTGTCTTATTAGTGAATAATTTTATTGGTGTAGATAAAATGTATTAGGTTAAGATCATGTAGTAAGACTAAGTTTGATCTGTGAGGAATGGGTAATAATAGGATCGGGTAATTTAAGTTTCCCCTTCTAATTGTTTAATTGTATCATTCTTGCTTTTATAATTCAATTCTCGCTTTCGTAAATTGCAATTATGCTTCATGTTTTCTTTATATCCATTGTTGATTTTAATGAAAATTAAATGGCAAATGTAGTAATTCAATATGCCAACATGTTTGGAAGGACTAAGACGGGGACGAGGACGGGGACGGCCTAGAAGAAATCAAACTGGGCCAGAAAATGCATCAAATACCCCACCAACCCAGCCAATCGATCCTAACATTACGGCAACGATCCACCAAATTATGTCTGAAATGCTACCAAGTTTGGTAGCACAAACTGTAGAAGCACTCCGTCAATCTGACGAGGGTCAAGACCCAAACCTTGTGAACCAACCATCAGAGACTCAAGGTCAAAGAACCGACACTCGAGTTTTTATTTCGGCAGCTACTCCAGTCGATGCCGAAGATTGGATCATACATTTGGAAAAGATATTTCGAGTTTTGGGTTGCCCAGATCATATTTGTGTTGAATTGGCAAAATATAAATTGGAAGGTGACGCCTACCATTGGTGGCACTCATGGAAACAGGCCCATATTGGGGTGGTTGATATTGGGTCTCTAACTTGGGAAGAATTCAAGGAGCACTTTTATCAGCAATATTTCTCCAATTCTGACAAAGATGCGTATAGTCGACAATATGCTATTATTCATCAACGAGATGATGAGTCTATCACCGACTATATGGCCAGATTTCTGCGTTTGGCAAGTTATGCGGGTATCATTGCGGGTACTGCATCATATCAAACTGAAAAATTCAAATGGTCACTTAATGGAAAGTACAGATCAAAGTTGATCAATCAAAATTTTACTACAGTTGCTCAGGTTGCTGATGCTGCACGAAATATAGAAAGGGAACGACGCGACACCATTCAGTTCAAGGGTGATAAAGATAAAAAGCAAAAGCATGGCGGGTCATCGGGAAGTTTCAACAAGTTTAAGTCAGGCAATTCAGATAAAAGGAGATTTGGTGGTAGCAAATTTTCGGGGTCATCTCAGAGTATTACAAGTTCAAATCCTTCACTCATGACTCCTCTAACTGTTTGCAATGAATGTAATCTACCACACCGACCGGGTCCGTGCCTTAGGATGACCGGTTCATGTTTTAATTGTGGTCAGCGAGGTCATCTGGCTAGAAATTGTAAAGTGGGTCAAGCGGCTAAAGCTTCAGGGACAAGTCGGTCTAGAGACAAGGGAAAGCAACCCACTGCCGGAGGTCGAGTATTCACATTATCAGCAGACAAACCCACTACTGGTATGGTCTCTGGTCATCTCCTTATTGATTATATGAGTATATATGTTTTATTCGATACAGGGGTAACTCATTCTATAGTTGCAGAACATCTTGAAAGTAATCTTAGACAATATGAACAGTCACTTGAGTTTCCCTTGCTTATCTCTACCCCTATGGGGAGCTCTGTCTGTATTGTTGCACAACACAAAGACTGTCCTTTATTTATTGCAAATCGAATTCGGAAAATCACCCTTCTTCCAATGAAGATGAACCATTTTGATATAATTGTTGGTATGGATTGGTTATCCGAACATCGAGCTGTGATTGACTGTGATTCAAAGCAAGTGATATTTGGTGATAAAGTCAATCCAAAATCTGTATTCCAGGGTGTCTCGCCTAAACCGGGTACCCGAGTTATATCGGTTGTCCAAGCTAAAGCTTTGATTTGGCAAAGTTGTGAAGGCTTCTTAGCTGCACTTCAAGATCTGGGTGAGATACAACTTAAACCTGAAGATATTCATATTGTTAATGAGTTCCTAGATGTTTTTCTAGATGAACTTCCCGGTGTTGCCCCGGAACGCGAAGTTCAATTTTCTATTGACTTAATTCCAGGAGCTGCCCCAATTTCAAAGGCTCCATATCGTATGGCTCCTTCAGAAATGAAAGAGCTTAAAGTGCAAATTGAAGATCTATTGAGCAAAGGTTTTATCCGTCCCAGTGTATCTCCATGGGGTGCACCTGTTCTCTTTGTTAAGAAGAAAGATGGTTCCATAAGACTCTGTATCTCGATGAGTTCATTATTGTTTTTATTGATGACATCCTGGTATATTCTAAAACAAAAGAGGATCACGAAAACCATTTGCGGATAGCCTTGAGAACTCTTCGAGACAAAAGCTTATACGCAAAATTCTCTGAATTCGAGTTTTGGCTAGACCAAGTGATTTTCTTGGGTCATGTCATCTGTGCGGAAGGTGTTCAAGTTGATCCTGCTAAAGTAGAGGTCGTCACTAATTGGCCACGACCAACCAATGTTTTGGAGGTTCGTGGATTTCTGGGTCTAGCAGGATATTACAGACGATTTGTTGAAGGCTTCTCGAGAATTTCCCTTCCGTTGACTCGACTCCTTCGAAAAGGGGTTAAATTTGAATGGGGCAATGATCAAGAATGCAGTTTTGAAGAACTCAAGCACAGATTGGTATCAGCTCCAGTCTTAGCCTTACCATCTGAGTCAGGAGGTTTTCAGGTCTATAGTGATGCCTCTCGAAATGACCTTGGATGTGTATTGATGCAACATGGAAAGGTTATTGCGTATGCTTCTCGCCAATTGAAACCTTATGAGGCTAACTACCCAACTCACGATTTGGAGCTGGTAGTTGTTATCTTTGCTTTGAAAATATGGCGCCATTATTTGTACGGAGAGACTTGTGATATTTTTACAGATCACAAGAGCTTTAAGTACATATTTACCCAAAAGGAGTTAAACATGTGACAACGACGATGGCTTGAACTCCTAACGGATTATGATGTTCGAATTCAGTACCATCCTTGCAAAGCGAATGTTGTCGCCGATGCCTTAAGTCGCAAAAACATTGGTAATGTGTCTTGTATAATGGTGCCACCTGAAATTTCTGCAGAGCTAGAAAGGTCAGGTATTGAATTCTTTCTTCACAGAGATGTCAGTTTATTATCTGCCTGTACGGTTGAACCAACTTTGATTTCTCGAATTAAAGAATCACAAGGTGAAGATGGTGAATTATGGGCAGTTGTGCAAAAGTTGAAAAATGATCCAAAATCTGAATTTCAGGTGACAATGATGGTGTTATTTGGTTTCATGATCGAATTTGTGTACCTGATGTTGCTGATCTCAAAAATGTTGTCATGAATGAGGCCCACAACGCACCTTTCTCAATTCATCCTGGCTCTACCAAAATGTATAGAGACTTGAAACAATACTTTTGGTGGAACGAAATGAAACGAGATATAGCCAATTATGTAGCAAGTTGTTTAACATGTCAAAAAGTTAAAATTGAACATCAGCGGGTCAGTGGTTTACTACAGCCTTTAGAGATCCCTGTCTGGAAGTGGGAACACATCTCCATGGATTTTGTAGTCAGGCTACCAAAAACGCTAAGGCGACACAATGCTATTTGGGTTATAGTGGATCGACTGACAAAATCTGCTCACTTTCTTCCGATCCAGAAAACATATTCAGTTAGTAAACTTACTGAAATTTTCCAACGAAAAATCGTGAGATTACATGGTACGCCGGTTTCTATTACTTCTGATAAGGACCCGCGATTCACTTCACGATTCTGGACCAGATTGAATAAAGCTTGGGGTTTAAGATTGACTATGAGTTCTGCATTTCATCCTCAAACCGACGGGCAAACCGAGCAAACAATTCAGACGCTCGAAGATATGTTACGGGCGTGTATCTTGGTGTGGTCGTGTAGTTGGGATGAGTTTCTTTATCTTGTGGAATTCTCGTATAATAATAGTTGGCAATCCAGTAATGGGATGGCTCCGTACGAGGCCTTATATGGACGAAAATGTTGTGCGCCAACCAGTTGGAATGAAGTCGGAGAAAAAGTCATCGAAGGACCCGACTTGGTTCGTATTATTACCGAAAAAGTCAATATTGCCCGCCAGAAAATGAAAGAAGCTTAATCACGCCAGAAAAGTTATGCGGACAAACATCGCAAGCCTCTTGAATTTCATYYAGGTGATCATGTCTTTTTGAAAGTCACGTCATTCAAAGGTATCCGGAGATTTGGAATCAAAGGCAAGCTTAGCCCTCGATACATCGGTCCATTCGAAGTTTTGGAGCGTGTTGGAAAAGTTGCATATCGTCTAGCCCTACCGCCTCAATTATCGCACCTATACAATGTTTTCCATGTATCGGTGCTCCGAGGGTACAATTACCATCCTCTTCACGTCATAGATTATCCGTGTGATAAAATTGAAAGTGATCTCTCCTATACTGAAGAACCAAAAGCAATTATCGATCGGGAGGAGAGAGTGATGCGACGAAAAGTAATTCCGTTTGTCAAAGTTTTATGGCGAAATCATTCAGAATGAGAAGCTACATGGGAAACTGAAGACTCGATACGTAAAGAATATCCTCACCTATATCAGGTATATAGTTTCTAAACCTTAACTCGATTTCGGGGACGAAATTTTCTTTTTAGAAGGGGGATTATAACAGCCTAGATTTTGTTATTGATTAATCTTGGTATAATTATTTTCATGACAATTGGAAGTTTTATCTACTTGTACCCTTGCTTAAAGTAGTTGTATTTTGGACTAATAATGTAAGTCCAAGTTTTATGTAAAGGGTCAATTATGTAGAAAATAAATTGGTCTTAGGACTAAAAATGTTAAGAAAAATCCATGTAAAAACTAATTTTGAAATAGGCAATTGATGAGGGGTAACATTTGCTAAGTGAGAATTSTTTTACTAACTATTTAAACCCTTAAATTTCAGAAAATTTACTCTCATTTCTCACTTTTCACTTCTCTCTCTAAACCTACGCCCTCTCATCACATAAACCTTAGCTTTTGGTTTTACCTCCTCATGCATCTTCCAATTTAGTGTTAGTTTGAAGATTTAAAGTTAATTGATTGAAGATAATGTAAAGAAGTAAGGTATGAAACTATAAATTTCAAGATTTGTGGTCTAATTTGTTGATTTGTGATAAAATTGGGAGGTTTCATGTTAGGGTTCATAAGGTTTTGATTAGTAAGTTAAACCTTTGTTAAATGATGTTATTTTTATATCATTGTTGGTTAAAAAAAGTTGTAAATTAAGTTTTAATCATTTATTTGCAATATGGTAAGCTATATAGTTGATTCTTGATGGTATTAGTGTCAAACTTATGCAAAAGGGGCTGTTTTGAGCTGTGTATAGGAATCTTAGTACTGYTGGTTGTTTAAAAATTCATATAAAATCACTCATTGATCCGATTGAGATGTGCCATATATTGTTGGAAAGGTATCTGTGTATACTACAACTTTGTAGTTTATGTTCAGACTTGATTTTACCTCCATAATGCTCAAAACAGTGAGTTTATGTAGCTGGTCCTGTGCAAAAACGGGATTTGCATACTGTTTTTAGAAAATTCATATAAAATAAGTTTTTGCTCCCAACGGAATGAATCCAAATCGACTGGAACCCTAAGTAATCGTCCTACAACTTTTGTTTAGATATTAACACCTGAATGCTTCTCTAAGTATGAGAAAAATGATCAAAGTCAAGTTGGTTCAAAGCTGTCTGGTGCAGGGGACTTAGTAGCTTTATTTTTGCTTGTACTTTGTGCTTTGAGGATTGTAACATYCRTAGATCTTGTATCAATCAGTCACAATCATGTGTAACTTATTCAGGACCAATCTTAGAATAAGAAAGGGGCATTAACAAGGGGATAGGAGCTACATGCTTACTTCTTCGAWTGCCGTCTAAGGTACGGATACCCGATTCTTGTGACTTTCTTTAATCACTAATTCATTATAGGGGCAATATTGTATCTCATTACCATTTTGGCATCTATCACTTATATATAATTATAGTTTCATTTTTGGGAGATTACCCTTTTCACATTGAATTGATATGTTTTTGGTGATTTGAGCACTTTGTGCTTTAAGGCACGACATCGAGGGCAATGATGTCGTGACGCCTCCATGGCGGCTATAAATTGTCATTGCGTCCTCTCTATTATACCCCAATGTCAATAAGTGGGTCTGGCCTGGTACCGGCTAATTTGAGGGCGAATGGATCGATCCTAAGAACTGTTATCAGGAGCCGTATTCGGGAACCATTTTCGGGAGCCGATTATTTGAAGGGAATTGAGTGTATTGCCCTACACTCATTTTTCCATTGTTCGAGTGGTCCGTACAACCCTCGAACCCAATTGATTTTCTTATTTAATTTTCAATTCTTGACTTGATGATATTATTTTAAATTATTTCAGTATGGACATTTCATGTCAATTATTAATTGATCCCTTCATGTTCTGGTTTTCGGATTCCTTATAATTATTATCTTTTATTAACTCGATTTATACTTGCAATCTTGTTACTTTAATTATCCGTTCACTGAGCATTTGGCTCAGCCGAGGTGTGTTTTGTCCTCAGCAGGTACATGATCATAGGTGGGACTATCACGGGATTGAGAGCGATGGAATATGACTATTTTGAAAACGAACTTGGATAGTATAGTAGTTTTTGTTTATGTATGTATATTGTAACTATATCCATGTTGTCTTAACTTTTAGTCTACCATGTTCTTTTGATGGATGTTCATAGTAACTCTGGTTATCTTATATATATATATATATTAGCTATTTATCTTGTTATGTTTTCCTACGTAACACACCCTCTTCCGGCCATGCGAGACAAGGGTGTTACAAGTTATGGTATACTTATGTGGGTTGGGTTTGTATAAGAAAAATTTAAAGAAAAACATTGTGATTGGGCCTTGTATGGGCCGACCCCTTTTGTTTTCATATAAAAACCCCTTTTCTTTTAAAAATCTCTCATTTCATCTTCACAGTTCCCTTTTTCTCTCTCTCTAAACTCTTCATCTTCTTCCATCTGAATCCAATCTTCAACATTTTCCTTGATTCTTTAAGAGCAATCAAGTCTTCAAGATTTATCAAGCAAAAAGGTAAAAGAATTTGTTTGAATTTCAAACCATTACAATAAGCTTCTCAAATCTTTATACCTCTCGCTTCTTCTTAAGCTCAAGGATTTTCTGATGAATCTAAGAGGAGAGATTATTCATCAAAGACATGAAAATGTCTCCAAAATGATGATAATCTATGATCTATGAACTTGGAACTCAAGAAAATGGGATAAAAATCCGTTGCATGTGGTATTTAATCAATAAAAGAGGATATTTCGAAACTGACAGGTTGTTTTAACAACCTGTCAACCATATTCTTCAAAATCAACCCCAAACTATTTGACTTATCTTGAAATCTGTTTTGGATTAGTTGTTGTTACTGTTTTGGTTTCACTCAAAAATGTGAATTTTGGGTATTTAAAATGTTTAATATGAAGTCTTAGGAGCAATAGTGATGTTGTTAGACAAAAGAAATTTAACAACAGCGACTATTGTACTTTAAAATGATTTTTGGAAGGTTCCCTTGACAATGATTGGTGAAACCAAGATTCCAAGAACAGAGTCTATGTATTTGTCCAAATAATAACTTTTTGGCGCAAAAACCCTCTTTATTTAATTAAATATTAGATTATTTTTGGTATCGATGTTAACCCATAAAGGTTTATTGGCATTACATAAGATATAAATTATCTATATCAGGACCCGAAGGGTAATCTAACTATTGGAATTTCGGGTGATTAGGACATTAGTGCGAACGTTGGTGCTTCAAGCTTCACCCAAAATCTTGGATATTCTTCTTCAAACTTGTGAGTTTTCATGGCCCCACTTTTACTGCTTTAGTTATTTCTTTTAACTGGGAGAAAAAGCATGAAAGCATGCAAACTATGTTGTTTTAGTTGTAAAACTAATGGACTAAGGAACTGCTTAGTCAAATGTTGTGAGATTCATGAAAAATTTGAATTCTATGCACTACTTATAAATGATAAATTGATGTTCTTGAGAGGATATTGCAAAAAGTCTCCGTCCGTACACGCTACAAGTTAACTCGGGCACGTCCCCGGGCCGTGGTAATTATGGATAGCCGCTATTGTGTTGACAGTCCCACCCAGAAAAAGGTGCACATTACCTAAGTTTTAAATAGTCTACTCAAGTGTGCGAAAGAGCCACCGCTGAAGTAGTACTAAAATGAACCGTGGTACCTAAGTGAGTGAACGGGCCACTTATGGTAGTTCGTGAATTAATGGGGCACATTGGTCATGTAAGGCTCTGTAGTGTCTCAAGTTTTTTTTAAGCATCGATGGAAAATTTACATTTATAATGAGCATGATATGAAATAGTTTGCAAGTTGTGTTTTATGCATGATAAATATTTTGTGCATTTGAAAACCCGTGAACTCACCAAATCTTTGTAGTTGACGTCGTTTTAAGTTTCAAGCCTTTTAAGGAAATTAAGTAAGAATGGATGTTTTTGGAAACATCTTTCGTTATCATCTGTTCACCAGCTGTAGAAACTTTTGTCTGTAAATAAACTTTTCTTCGTGAACAGTAAACTCAATGATGTTGTAAGGCTCACTGGATTTTGTACTTAGAAGTGTTATCTATCGATTGGAGCTATGAAATGCTTACCTGTTACGCCTCGTGTTTCCGCTTTAGCGGGGTGTGACAGTTATGTTTTAAACGAAGAAGTAGGAATGTGACTAAGAGATGTCCGGATTGCTAAATCGGACGATATGCATAGTATTGTCCGGATTTGATATCCGGACAAAAGTGTTGGAAATTTATTCTATATGTTTAGTCGGTCAAGGCATGAGAAGTGTTTTCCGGATTTGTTATCCAGACAAGGTTGATCGGATTACTTGTCATTCTGTCAAGATATGATTCTTTTGAAACAACAAATGGGAATTTTTGACAAAATGAATTTGAACTGATAATAATTCCATTGACTGCGGTCTATTTTAAATGGAATTGTTTCATGAAATATTTTGATGAGGAAATAAGGGTGGCATATCAAGGAGAGGTGTATCATGGGATAAGGGTGGCATATCAACGAGAGGTGTACCATGGGATAAAGGTGGCATATCAAGGAGAAGTGTACATTTGGATATAAGGGTGGTATTTGTATGTGTGTGTTTCTTAATATAACTCTTACTATTATATCCCTTAAGATTACCATGGTCTGGAATCTTTATTTCTTTGTGATTTAAAAACTTAGGATCAAGGTTCTTATTGAAAATCATAGTCTGGATGTTATTAAGGAGGAGATAACAGGTTTGGCCTGAAAGTTTGTTTAAACCTTATTTGATTCAAGAGGTTTAAAAGTGGCATTCTGATAGTTGATTAAGTGTAAACCTTTTTTGTTTTAATGTACGGTTTGCAAGCAGAGTGTTTGGCTTAAAGTGTGAAAGGTATTGATACTATGATTTTACTTGTACATATATTTGAGACATATATATTAAAATATGTTTATTTAAAGGTATTTGGTGATTTTCACCCTGCAATAACATAAATAGGGTAACTCACAAGACCTTTCGGTCTAACCCTCATTTTGTGATTTCAAATATGTATTGCAGGAAATGCAGACGGTAAGGGGAAGGGAAAAATGTAATAATTTCCCTATGTGTTTATCTACATAAAGATTTGCTGATGTCATGTATAGTTTTGATAAATGAAACTGGATTAGTGCAAGAGTTGTATTTTGAATTTTTGAACCATGTATTCTGTACTGGTAGATTCTTGTACTAAGGGACCAATGTGGTGTACAAATATGTATTTCTTATATATGAAATATATGTTATATGCAATGTGTGGATATGGGGTGTTACAAGATTGAAATGTGAATTTAAGAACTTGAGAAGTTCTTGAGATAAGTTTCTGATATGAAACTATTTTGAAGTCATTATTGGCTAAAATTATATATATATATATATATATATATATATTTAGCTTTGAGGGGGAACAAGGGTGGCATAACAAGGAGAGGTGTACCATGGGATAATGATGGCATATCAAAGAGAGGTATACCATGGGATAATGGTGGCATATCAAGGAGGGATGTACCATGGGATAAGGGTGGCATATCAAGGAAAGGTGTACATTTGGATAAGGGTGGCAATTGTGTGTGTGGTTACTATTATAACTATTATTGTCACATTTGTAAGATGCGATAGATCTGAGTCAACATTTCTTTGGACATTAAGACTTAGGAATATTGCTCTTATCGAAATGATAACAACGATGTTATTGAGAAGGGAAAGTGGCTTATAGAAGAGGCATTAATTGCCAGTGTTTTCAAATGAATTTGTGATGAGATATTTTGAATATTTCAAAGAATAGTGATTTGAAATAAAACTCGAAGGGTCGTTGGTTATTATTTAATTAGTTCTTATTTGAGTTTAAATCTAGTTGTATCTTAAAAAGTTTTTGATGATAACCAAGAACTCTGGTGATTGCTATTTATTGTACTCTTTTATATGATCACGAAGGTTTAGACCATAAGATCTGATTAGTTGTGACTTGTAAACTTTGAGAGTTGCATTTCAGATGTATGTGAGAACTTGAGTGGTTAATCTTCCTATATGGTAAGATCATTTTATAACTTGCAGTTTTGTTTTACTAAAGTTATATTTGATTTAACGTGGTTGTATATTCAGATGTGAACTTTAAACGGTCTTCACCCTGTAATTGCAAAACAAGGGTTATCTCACTCGACTTCCTAACACTAGACTTCCTGATCTAACCCTCATTTTGTTTTTTAAAGTATGAATTGTAGGTTCAGCTGGCTTTAAAGATAGCAAGGGGAAGGGGAAAATGTAGTTATTTTTCTAATGTGCTTATCTGCTGTTTTGAAGATCAACCTGTTGATTGATGTATTTTGAAGATGCATGTTGTTATGCATGAGACTGTACAAGAACATTCTTTCGGAATTTTTGAGTTATAAATTTTGTATATAAGTTTCTTATACTAGTGGAACCTTTGTGGTGCAAAATTGTATTTCTTTTATATGAAGTATATGTTATACGCAAATGTGGAAGTTTAGGGTGTTACACGAACCGAATATAATATCGTCTACATATATCTGTATAAGAGTAATATCATCTCCTTCTTTCTTAATAAAAAGAGCTGAATCGATAGTACCTCATATGAACTTAGACGTAGTTAGGAATTCGGTAAGTATATCATACCACACACAAGGGGCTTGTTTTAAACCGTAGAGAGTTTTGTCGAGAATGTATACGTGATTCGGCTTTGCGACGTCGACAAATCCCTCTGGTTGAGATACATACACCTCTTTCTTCAGCATGCTATATAAAAATGCAGTCTTCACATCCATCTAAAAGACGGTGAATTTTTTGTGTGCAACATATGGTAGGAACATCCAAATGGCATCAATTCTAGCCATCAGAGCGTATGTCTCATCATAATCCCCTCTTGTTGTTGATAACCCTTAGCAACCAGTCTAGATTTATTACAAACTACTACGCCATCTTCATCTCTCTTGTTCTTAAAGATCCACTTAGTGCCGGTCACGGTCTGGGTCCTTGGACGAGGCACTAAGTGCCAAACCTTCAGAGTCTCAAACTAATTAAGCTCCTCTTGCATCACTACAATCTAAATAAAGCTTCTAACATGCTCGTTGCCTCAATCTTGCTAAGAAACATCGCAAACATACACTCATTTGTTGTAGTTGATTTGGTTCGAAATGACAGTGATGGATCACCAATAATTTGTTGAACCAGATGAGCTTTTAGTATTGCACTGTACACTAACTCAACACTTTGAGGATGAACAAACTCTAATAGGGGATATTCTTGGGAGATTTCAGGTGCCGACAATGTCTCAGAGGTTTCATTTTAAGGAATCGCAGATGTAGATGCAAATCTTGGAGTGTCAGATGGTTGAACCTCTGGTAGAATTAGTGTGGCAGTATCAACAACTTGTATCATCTTCTTTGTAACTTGTAGTCTTCAATCTTCATATGGGAGTGTTTCCTTCTCTTTTTATTCATTGGTTGTTTATGGAGGTCCCTTGGGAAGAGATTTTTTATCTAGTCCCACAGCCACTTTTTTTACACATGGGGTGGGTCCCATGTGTCTAACTTATCTGATTATCAGATGCTAGGTTAACACCTGTATCTTCATTTGTCTCTTTCTCCTTATTCGGAGAGCATGATGGACATCTGCCTCGGTTATGTCCTCTAAATTGACATATCTTGAATTGGGATTGAGGACATGACTTTATGATCCCTTTATCTAATAAATCTTTCTTTGTCCTCAGATAATTCTCAACAGCTTTAGGTGTTGATTTTGCTGGAGAGATCATTACTGATGAATATATCTTATTTCCGTCATATTTGTGAAATCCTCTTTTAAAGTTGGCTTCCATTCCATGTAGCATGATCCGAATGCCCAAAGCCCTTCTATAATGGATATCATTTTCACAAAACTTTCGAAATTTTGCTTTTTTATTAGTTATCGTAATTGAAAAAGCTTCAGATTTTGCTAATTGAACAAAATGATAAGATGGATATCTATTTTCTTAAAAAAAAAAGTCTGGTCCTGCAGATGAAAATTTTAGAACCAGTATATCTTTTGGAGTAATTGTTGGGTTATTAAGATAACAATCTCTAACACCCATCATTATCCAGTGAGGTAATTCTGTAATTTTAGGGAAATCAGGAATAGTTAGATGTATCGAATTTATGGCACCAAAATCGTACCAATGTCTGCTCTCCTGAGGATATGATCCTTGAAGATAATTAATTCTGGGGTAAATCCCAGAAAAATCTACATATCTTAAATCTGTTCTAGAAAGATTATATAAATCTTTCATCATAGAAGTTTGGTTTTCAACATAAGTTTGTTGAACAGGAATATTTATTAACATCTGTTATTTAAAAAAAAAACGTTTTTTTTTAACATGGTCGAAAAGACAAGGATTCTTCCAAGGTCTTTTAACTATCTTCAAAATTTTGATACGTCATCTGTATTTCTGATGAAGAGGGAATATCATCTTTTTTAAATGTATTTTTTATCAAAGTTCTTATCTTGAAATTATCAGTTTTACAATTTATTGCTTTGTTTTTTATTATCTGGCTTGCTCTTATTAATAAATCTCGAACTTGTAAAGTATTGTCTGGTAGATTGGCAATATCAACGATATCTGAGACCGTGTCTTCAATCGTCTCTATCTCTTTATCCATAAAGGAAAGGAGTTTATTGATTTCTTCATTCATCTTTTCCATCTTTGGTTAAGAAATCTGCTAAAACATTTTTATCATATTTAATAATTTCTATATCAAAATTATATTCAGATAAAAGAGTTTACCATCTAATTAATCTTTTATACTCTGGTTTAGAGGCTAAATTATTTCTAATAAATGCCCTAACTTGGATATTATCAGTTCTTAGTAAAAAAAAATTTGGTAATAAAAAGTAATAAAACATTTGACAACTTTTTACTACCGGTAATAATTCTTTTTCATTAATATGATATCTTGTTTGGGTATCTGTAAATGTACCAGAACAATATCTATATATGCTTTTTCCAATCTTTTCTTGTTGTAAATTATAATCTACTTTCTTAAGGACTCCACTCCAATGATTTTCAGAAGCATCTGTTTCAAAAATCAAATTATCATCTTCCTTTCGTGATTGTAGTTTTGGTAGAGATCTACAATATTCTTTTATCTTTTTTACTTGGATTTCTAAACCTTTATCAAAACTAAAGATCTTATTTTTTTTCTTTAGTAAATCTTGGAAGAGTTTTCTTAATACGGCCAATTTTTTAATAAAATCTGACGCATAATTAAGTATTCTTAAGAAAAATTGTACTTGTTTTTTATCTATTAATTTATCAGGAAATGAATTAATCTTTTCTAAGATGTGGCTTTGAAGTTCCATACTTTTGCCATCAATCTTCATTCCTAAAAAGTCTATCTGATCTTGTATTAGCCTTGATGCAACGCCCCCAATCCATACATTTCATATAACACATATTTCATATATAGAATACATGTTTTTCCCCACATAGATCCTCGACACAAGAATCTATAATATAAAATACGAAACCCAAAAATTTCAGAAGTACATGTTCTTGCATTCTAACATCTATGCTTCCGAAACAGCTAAGCACATAGGGAAGTAATTCACATAATGCTCTTTCCCTTTTTTGTAATGCAGGGTGAAGATCACCAAAACATTTATCAAATAATCATTTCACAACATACGAAATAAAATCATATTCTGTTTTGGTCTATCGAACCTCTGGTTCCAAACAACGCTTGGAATATATTTCAATAACCAAGACCAGAGCCCCTCTGGTCTCTCTTCCAGAGCTTCTGGTTCCTCGACCAGAGCCTCTGGTTGCACTAACCAGAGCTTCTGGTTCAACGTGTAAGCCAACCAGAGCCACTCTGGTCTATTTTTCATAAAAAGATTCTAAGTATAAAATTCCTTTTAAAAACTTCTAAAAATATGATTTTGACATAGAAGCTCTTATCAATAGATACAGAGTCTCTGATCCAATTAATACATTTAGTAAAAACTTGTTCATTCTCCAAATCAATAACCAGAATCCTCTGGTCCAATAATGAAGACCAACCAGAGCCCCTCTGGTTCCTTACAAGGAACAACCAGAGCCCCTCTGATTCCTCATAAAAATGACCATTCTGTTCCAAAACACTTTTAACCAATAACAATGGCCATAGGCCAAGTTTTTCCCTTCTCAATAACATCAGTACTATTATTTCTAATAAGAACAATATCTTTGAGTTCTCAAATCACAAAGAAGTAAGGACTCAAATCTATTGTAATCTTAAAAGACATAATAGTAAGAGCTATAATATCCACACACAATTGCCACCCTTATACCCAAAAGACACCTCTCCTTAATACGCCACCCTTATTCCAAAAGACACCTCTCCTT
>NC_037544.1:14738051-14740604 GCF_001531365.2 Cynara cardunculus var. scolymus | reverse complement strand
ATATTCAAGAACAACCAGTTCTTGCAATAATATTTCCAAACTCAAATCCTTTTGTATCCTTTCAACAAGATATCATTTCAAAATTATTTTAAAGAAGCAACCTCTTCTTCATCTTTCCTAAAACGGGTTTTAATACAAAAATATATAACAATAACACCTTTAAACTATCAAAATAGTTTTACCATMTTTTCTTCAAAACCAATATCAAAACCCAGCAGTTTATATAATAAAGTATATAAAGATTCTAGTCATCAAAAACTCACAGTGTAAAATCAACAGTTTTTATAAAACTCACAGTTTATTATTAACGGTAGTTTAAAAACTCTCCTTAATAATCACAGATTTTGTAGATTTAAAACACACAGCAAAACACAAACTCTTCAAACAGTTTTGAACAAAAGATTTCTTCAAGAACACTTCTCATCGCCACAATACTCTTTTTCTCTTTCAACAGATTTTTCTTCAAATGAAATGATAAGGTAAAATCTTATCTTTTTATTTCTTTAAATACTCCCACCAAGGTGGTGAAGATTATTTTAATTATAAAACTCATAGGCGGTGAAAGCTTTAGCCAATAGAAATAACCTTGGGTGGTGGGTTTTGCATTATAAAATTCATGATTTCTTAACCATGAAGATATAAGTTTTTAAATAATAGAATGATGTTTCCACCCGAATATCTTATCACAAAATGCACCACCTCATGTATGCTTCACACCACATGCATATATGTATAAATTATATACATATCATGCCATCTTTTTCACATATATGCATGCACAATATCATGTTCACATTTCACATATATAGTTCATGCATTTCTACTTAGATATGCATATTTCACATAATCCACATAATAAACATGTAAAAATTACCTCAACCTAGGTTGTCTGAAACCTGGTTATAACATTCTTCCCCCTTAAAAGAATTCCGTCCCGGAATTCACTTATTCAAATAACCACGGATATTGGATTTTCATATCAGATTCTAATTCCCAAGTTGCTTTTGAACCCTTATGAAAACGCCACTGCACTTTTAAACTGATCTCCTTGTTTCTTACTATGGTCTTTTTGTCAGTTACTGCCTCTGGTGTCTCGATAAAACTCAACTTATTGTCAAGTTTAATATCAGGAAGTGGTATTGCTAAACTTGAGTCTGCCAAACATTTGCGTAGATTTGATACATGAAAGGTGCTGTGAATTAAGCAGAGTTCTTCTGGTAATTCCAACTGATAAGCTACCGGTCCATTTCTTTTGCAGATTCTGAATGGTCCAATATACCTTGGACTAAGCTTACCTTTCTTCCCAAATCTCAAAACACCTTTCCATGGAGATACCTTTAACATTACAAAGTCACCTACGTTAAATTCCATCGGTTGTCTTCGTTTGTCGGCATAGCTTTTCTGTCGATCTTGGGCAATTTTGATTTTTGCTCAAATCTGGTCAATCTTTTCAGACGTTACTTGCACAATTTCGGGACCTGTCAATTGTTTTTCACCTACCTCATTCCAACACAATGGCGTTCGAAATTTTCTTCCATATAGGACTTCATAAGGTGCCACTTGGATGCTGGAGTGATAACTATTATTGTAGGAAAATTCTATCAACGGTAAATGTTCTTCCCATGATCCACCGAAGTCGATGACACAAGATCTCAACATGTCTTCGAGAGTTTGGATGGTTCTTTCACTTTGTCCATCTGTTTGTGGGTGATAAGCCGTACTTAATCTGATTTGTGATCCCAAAGCTCTTTGCAGACTTTTCCAGAACTTTGAAGTAAAGCAACTCTCTATCAGATATGATAGACAATGGAACTCCATGTCTAGTCACAATTTCTTTAATATAGATTTGAGCTAATCTTTCCAATGAATAAGTCTCTTTCATTGGTAGGAAATGTGCATACTTTATTAATAGACGGTCCACTATTATCCATATTGCATCATAAGCTTTTGGAGTTCGGGGTAATTTCATGATAAAGTCCATCGTAATGTGATCCCATTTTCACATCGGTATTTCCAATGATTGTAGATTCCCATAGGGTCTCTGATGCTCTATTTTAACTTGCAAACAAGTTAAGCATCGTTCTACATATCTTGCGATCTCTTTCTTGAGACCTGGCCACCAATAAAATTCATTCATATCCTTATACATCTTGTTGGTACCTGGGTGGATGGAATAACAGGACTTGTGGCTTTCATTTAGGATGGTTTCTCGAATATTCCCATAACTTGGTACCCATATCCGACCTTGGAAACATAATATTCCTTCCCCATTAGGTTCCATGATGGAAATTATTTTTCCCATTTTTTCTGATTTCTTGTTTTCTTCCTTGACAGCCTCTATTTGGCATCTCTGTATTTTCTTATGTAAATCTGGGTTTAAATTTATTTTCATCGCCACTACCTTGATAGTTCCACTTTTCTCTTTACGGCTCAGAGCATCGGCTACAACATTATCCTTTCCTGGGTGATACAAAATTTCACAGTCATAGTCATTAACTAATTCAATCCATCGTCGCTGCCTCATATTCAGATCCTTCTGGTTGAACAAGTGTT
>NC_037544.1:14730386-14737951 GCF_001531365.2 Cynara cardunculus var. scolymus | reverse complement strand
TATTAGACAGTTGATCCACAACACCGCATCGGTGACCTTCTGTCTTCACATCGGCTAGTCTTCGATTTTGCCAATGGCTTTAAGTACGTACCAAGACACCAACTTACAAAGAACCAATAACTACTAAGTGTTGCTTAAGGTAGAGGAACAGATCAGTGGGTCATCACCAAATCAATAGGTGACCCAACAAATCTTAATGTTTGTATTTTAAGAGAACAAGGTTCTTAAGGGAACAAACACAGTTTCATTAGTAGAATAAGAAGAACAGTTCAAAATATTAAAGAAGAAGTATCGCCCTTAGAGTTGTTAGAGAAAAGGTCGAAGGTTTCAAGCATTCTTAGAGAGTTCTTGCTTGCAAGTTCTTTTTGGCAGAGGTTCGTCAAAAGATTTTGAAAGTGTAACAAAAATATCAGAGGAGATGTCTCATATATATAAGTAGGAGGAGAGAGAAAAGAAATAGGAGAGAGGTAAATACGACTGTTGAGATAATACCACGATGACAAATAGGGCACGTTCTAATCCATGATTGGATGGAAGTTGGAGCAGGTCGCATGTGTCAGACTTTTACGTGTTCCTCAAATCGATTCGTATTGGTAACAGAGAATGTCAACATAAATACGGTTCATTAAATATTTCTTTTAAAACGAAAAGTTTTTTTAAGAAATTCAAAGAGTCACATTCAGTGATAATAAAATCACTGAATTAAACCTTTTAAAACATTTGATCACTGAAGAAGAAAAGCTTCAGTGATGGTTTTGTTTTAAGAAAGGAAAATATCTTAGAAGAATATATTTCCATAAAAGAGTTAGTGATAAGAGAAACACTAAAACTATCTTGTAAAAACTTTTGAATCATTGAAAGTAGAAAGGTTAATGATTATCTTGATTTTAGGAAAAGATAAGTATAAAAGAGATATACTTATTTGAAATGTTCAGTGATGGAAAGAATTACCGAAACAAACTTTTAAAATGTTTTGATCACCGAAGAATGAAATATTTAGTGACAGTTTTAAGTTTTATAGAAGAAGAACAAATAAACATACCATATAGAGAATAGAAACATTTGCTTAAGAGTTCAGTGATAGAGTGGGAGCACTGAATCATTTCACTTTTCTGATTGATGCGTATAGGTAAAAGATATTAATCTTCAGCGTTTAGCATTCCAAGTTAGTTGATCAAGATGTTAAATCTTGTCTCATCAAAAGGCTTGGTTAAAAGGTCAGCGAGTTGGTAATTAGTGGAAACAAAGTGAAGTTCAATATCACCATTCGTAACATGATCTCTGATAAATTGATATATGATTTTATATGTTTGCTCTTGGAATGAAGTACATAGTTGTTTGTAATCGCAATAGCAATAGTGATATCACAATACCTAGGAATCTTTGAGAACTGAAGATCGTAATTGTTAAGCTGGTTTTTCATTCAAAGGACTTAGGAACAGTAACATCCATCATCTATGTACTAAGCTTTAGCGGTTAATGTGGAAACTTAGTTTTGTTTCTTACTTGTCCAGCTCACCAACTTCCCACCTAGAAGCTGACAGCCTCCAGTTGTGCTTTTCCTATCGATCTTGCAACCTGCAAAATCACTATCCGAATAACCTATTAGGTCAAAACCTGAACCCTTATGGGACTAGAGACCCAAGTTAGGAGTTCTCTTCAAGTATCTAAAAAAGCGTTTTACAGCGATCAGATGGGATTCATTAGGTTCAGATTGATATTGTGCACATAAGAAAGTAGAATACATGATATCTGGTCGACTAGCTGTGAGATACAATAGGAAGCCGATCATTCCTCTATATATATTACGTTTACAGGCTTTCCATTTGGATCCTTTTGAGAGAGAGTGGATGAGCCATAGGAGTTTTCATAGATGAGTTGTTAGAGAGATAAAATATTTTCAGCATATCACGAACACACTAACTCTGATTGATAAAGATATGCCTTTATCTGATTGCTTTATCTAGAGACCTAAAAATATTGTTAGTTCTCCCATCATCCTCATCTGGTATTCAATCTTCATGCGATCAATGAATCGAAAACATAAATAGGGATACTTAGAGTAAAGAAACCCCGGAGGTTGTTCAACATGAACTTCCTCTTGAACTTTTCCATTTAGGAAAGCGCTCTCTACATCCATTTGATAGACTTTGAAGTCTCTATGGGCAGCAGAGGCTAAGAAGAGTCGAATTGCTTCGAGTCTAGCCACTGGTGCGAAGGTCTAGCCGTAATCGATCCCTTCTTCTTGTTTATAACCCTAAGCAACAAGTCAAGCCTTGTTACGGGTTACCAAACCTTCTTCATCTAACTTGTTGCGATGGACCCATTTAGTGCCTATCATTGTCTTGTCAGATGGACTTCAGACAAGGTACCAGAATTTGTTCCTATCAAACTCAATGAGCTCCTCTTGCATGGTAATGACCCAGCTAGGGTATGAGATAGCATCTTTGATCTTCTTGGGCTCAACTAAAGAAAGAAAGTTGACAAAGAGACAAATATTACCTACACCTTGACGAGTCTGAATACATGCGCTTGGATCACCAAGAATTTGATGAATAAGATGGTCTTTAATCCATCACTGAGCTAGTAGAGGATTATCATCTGAGCATAGATGTTCATGAACAGAGGATGAGGCTTCAACGTCCGATTCTTCAACGATTGAAAAAATTGCTAAAGAAGCCTCAGATTCAGTGACTGATACAGGTTCAGATGCTGAAGGCATTTCATTCACTAATTGATCAGTGTTTGAAGTAGAAGATGAAACGCAGCTAATGGGCACTGCGACGATCTCTTAAAAATATACGTTTTGGTGATTAGTTGCAACTAGAATGATCAGTAGATCATCTTTAGCTTATGGGGCTTCAGTGTTGAGAGGAACACTGAAGGAAGCTTCAGGTTGTCCAAAATGAGAGAACATCCAATTTTCTAATTCTTCATCATCATTAACGATGAGTTTAGAATTAGCTGATTGAGATTCGTCAGATGTGACATTAATAGTTTCTTCTATTGTCTGTCTGAGTTTGTTGAATACTCTAAAGGCTTTGGACACTAAGGAAGATCCAAGAAATATTCCTTCATTATCTTTGGGATCGAACATATCACATGCAACTAAAGATATATAGAAGGCTTTTTTCCATAGAAAAGTTCATAAGTTGTCTTCTTGAGCCTCTTAACGATCAGCGATCGATTTTGAGTGTAACAAGTGGGGTTGACAGCTTCAGCCCATATATAAGTAGGGAGATGGGACTCGCTGAGCATTGATCATGCAGCCTTAATGATTGTCCGTTTTCTCCATTCAGTGACCCCATTTTGTAGAGGAATTCTCAATGAAGAAAAGTTGTGAGAAATTCCCTTGTCCTCAAAGAAGTTATCTATATTATTGTTTTTCAATTCAGTTCCATGGTCACGTCGAATAGAGAGAACTTTAATGTTGTTAAGTACTTCTATCTTCTTTATGAACGATATTATTTTTCTTTAGGTGCTTTTCTTTTGGATCTAAGAAAGAAGACCCAAGTGTACCTGAAGTACTCATCAACAATGAATAGTGTATACTTCTTTCCACCATTAGATTGCACGTTCACTGGACCAAAGAGATCCATGTGCAGTAGCTGAAGAGCTGATGTCACTAAAGACATTTGCTTAAACTTGAAGGTAGCTCTTAATTGTTGTTCTTTCTCACACGCTCAACAAAGCGATTCCTTTGCAAAGGTGTGTTAAGGAAGACTAGTGACAAGATCATTTCTAGACAATTCAGTGAGTGTCTTGAAGTTAAGGTGAGAAAGTCGTTTATGCCACAGCTCGTTGATATCTGACGAAGCTTTAGAGAGGAAACAACTATTCTCAGTGAGAGAAGAATCCTTGTTGATAATCTAGACATTCTTAAGATGAGAACTAATTAGGTCAACCATATCATCCTTGTCATAGACATAGCATGAATTCTTAGAGAACTTCATTGTGCAATCATTATCACATAGTTGACTGATGCTAAGGAGGTTGTCCTTTAGTCCTACAACACATGGAACATGCCTGGATGTGGTTTCACCATTGTTTAATTTAGCAAAACCTTTGGAATATCTTTTTCTGTTACCTCCAAATGTCACAGAAGGGCCTCATTCTTCCTTGTAGTTGATAAGCAGGGATTTGTCTCCGGTCATGTTTCTTGAGCATCCACTATCTAGATACCATATGTCTTTGACTTCTTGGTACCCATTCTATTTGGATTCAACAATTTTAGAGGCGTCATCCACTGAAACTGAAGAACCAGCGTCAGTAGATAGCTTCATTGGACCTGAAGAAGATTCAATGGAATTAGGAACAACCTCTGACGCTAATGGAATAGAATCGGTAGGTGTCTTCACTGAGCCTGACGAAGACGCTTTAGTGGTGGGAGGAACCACAAAAACTAACGCTGTTAAACCTCACAATTCATAATGTAAAAAGTAATGAAAAACAATAAGTGATGAAGAACCAGAAGACCAATGAAGACATCAAGGCAGAAACGACTAAGTCTGGAATTCAACCAGAAGATTGATGGACAGTTCAACCAGAGGACCGATGGACAGTCCAAGGATGTGATGGAAAGAGCATTCTCATCGACCCTCTAGTCAATCAATACTTAGAAGATTTTCCAGCAAGTCATACAAGCATGCGATGAAGATTCAAAGATAAGGATAAGATCATCATATCATGAATGACAGCTGGAGATGACAAGTCAACAGCTGGAATTCGAGTTTATCTTAATATTAGTGTTTATCCATATAGAAGATAATCCTTATCTGTTAAATAGAAGATTTGCTAGAAAGTAGCATTAGATAGTTATCTTCTTGTTAGCTTATTAGTATAAATAGGTAGTCAGATCTATTGTAAAAACATGGTTTTTATGCATTTATGAGTTTATAAAGTAAAACCTTTGAAGCTCAAGTTTGTTCTTAAATATTATTATTTTTATTATTGAGTCTTCATAACTTTCTTCATAAAATCACTACAATTTGGTTATTTATAACAAGATTATTAGTGTTAGTGAGAGATCTGGGATCAACAATTAGTATCAGAGCCTGTTGATTGATTTCCCAATCAAATCGATCATTCAAAAATATCTCAATTTTTTATCTTCTTTCTCTTCAAAAATTACCTCTTCTTCTTCAACATTCTCAATGGCCAACTGGAATTCTGCTTACAATGTTGGCTCCCTCACAAAGCCCACAACTCTTCAACGAGAGGAATATCCTCAATGGAAAATCAGAATGGTGAATTTTCTGGAAGGAATGGACAGGAATCTCCTGCGATCTATACAGGAGGGTCCCTACATTCCACAAACTCTAGTCCCAAGAGTACCAGGAACAAACATCACAGGTGAAATTCCAGCCTACTACATGCCCAAAGATGAAAGGAACTGGATGAAGATGATAGAGAAAGAGTCGAAACTGACAAAAAGGCCAAAAGATTGATAATCATGGCGCTACCCAATGAAATYTTYCAATCCCTCGATACATGTTCCACAGCCAAGGAACTATGGGATGAACTGGCAAGCCAACTGGAAGGAGRAGCAAAAACAAAGAAAAATCATAGAGCACAATGCCTCAACGAATATACAAATTTCAAAGCCCTCCCTGATGAACCAATACATAAGACTTATGATCGCTTCAACATATTGATAAATCAATGTCGTAGAAACGATATCATCAGAACAAAGGAAGAAAACAACGTTTTATTCCTAAAGAGTCTAGGCGATGAATGGACTCAACTATCTATGTCCCTACAAGCAAACGAAGACCTAGATGGCTGGTCTATTCATGACCTGTATGGAACACTTGCAGCACAAGAGAGCAACATTATGAAGAAAAAGGTATCCGTTGGTGGACCCCTTGCTCTTGCTGCCGATGAAAAAGAAAAATCAAGGACTCTCGCCAAAGAACATAAGAAGAAGAGCAAGAAAGCAATGGTGGTAGAATCAGAATCTGAAGAGGAAACTTCGGAATCAGATGATGAAATTAAAGCTTTCGCCAAATCGTTGGCCTTGATTACAAAACAGTTCCAAAAGAAGTTCATCAGAAAACCCTACGAGCGAAAAGAGTTCAGAAGGGAAAGGTACCAGTCATCCTATGATAGAAAGCCATCCAAATTTCATCAAAGGGACGAAAGAAGAGATAGAAGAGAAGAACGAGAAGAGAGAAGAAAAGAAAGTAGAGAAGAAAGAAGAGAGGAAAGGAGAGAGGACAAGGAAGGAAAGAAAAATGACCTTTGATGCTTCAGATGCGGAAAACTTGGTCATTTTTCCAAGGAATGCAAAGGACAATTGATCAAGGATGCTGACCACTATAAGAATAAATACAAGTATAATTCAAGAGAGCGAAGCTTGATGGCCAAAAAAGAAAACTGGGTGTCCGACTCTTCATCAGACGATGAAGATAAAGCGCTCATCTGTCTAATGGCCACGTTCAATGCAGAATCCTCCTCCAACTCTGATGACCAGGTATGTGAGTCTCACTCAAATGAAACCAACTATGTTCCATCAGAACTAGAGTTAAGGATAATCCAACTTTCAGAAGATTTCTTGAAACTAAAAGAAAAATTAAGTTTTGAAAAATCTGAAAGAATAAAAGCGGAAAAAGAAGCAAGTTTCTACAAAAGAGAAACTGATCTTCTTACCGAAGAAAAAGATGAACTGGCAAAGGAAAAGACTCGCATAAGCACTCTTAAGAAATCAGAAGAAGATAAATTTTTGGAATTAAACAAGCGAATAACTAAGGACCTAGAAAAGAAAACTAAGGCCTTAAAGGAATCTGAGGCAGAAAGACTGAATTCAGTAGCTCTTAAAGATTTCTTTCAAAAGGAGCGATAAATTCTTCATCAGAAGCTTCAAACCAATGAACTTCTGATGAAAAAGTATAAAGATACCCAAGAAGGTTTTGAAAAATTAAATGGCCAAAAGGATACACAAGGGATCGGTTTCAATGAATTAGATTCATTCATCGAATCAAAGAAATCCACCCTTGAATCCACTTTCAAACTTGGATGCATTCAAAAACCTGACTTCTCTCCAAAACAAAAAGCAAATTTCAAAAGAGTTAAAGTCGATGGAAAAATTGTCGTTTCAAGACAGGACTTTGAAAATGTGGTTCACGAGAAATGTTGGATCTTAAATTCAGCTTTGATATTGATCTAATACTCTGAATGAACTCTAAGACGATTAAAGTGCAGCGAAAACAATAATAAGAACAAAACAGAGTAAATGAATCAAGAACACACAGTCAAGATGAGGAAGAAGATGAACACAGGAGAATTGCTTCAAAGGTTTTTCAATTGATTCAATTGAAAAATTAGATGATTACAATACTGGAAGCACACTGATTACAAAAGCCTTAGCCGCTATTTATACTAGTTCCTAACGACCTTACTAACAAGATCTTGACGCGTTAAATCATCTAAGCCGTCCAAATAAAGTCGATTAAGTCCTAGTCACGTGAGAAGCACATGCAACTAATAACCATTGAAAAACAGTTGGAACATAATCTTCACAGAAGACGAAATCCGCAGACCCTCTGTGAGCCATCTCAGAGGCTCTG
>NC_037544.1:14727919-14729811 GCF_001531365.2 Cynara cardunculus var. scolymus | reverse complement strand
CGCCCTTATATGCCCTCTCTGCACCTCTGTCACCACTAAGTTGAACACCCACTCGAGACACTCTGTCGAATATTTTTGCGTCTCTTTAGGATCGAAGAACCTTAGAATCTCATCCTTGTCCAGGAACACAAACCCAAAGATGGGATATTGGACAATGGTGTTGGGATGAAATCTAAGCAACCAACTTGGTCTGTTCTTTGGAGGGGAAATCTTCAGATCTGGCTGGGCCAACCTCATAGCGATGTCGAAATCTTTCTGGCTGTAGAACTTGACTTGAGCGCGCATTACCTCAATCAGCCTTCTGAGAGCAATCGAATATGTTGACCTCCTCTCCATGTATTTGTTCAATATCTTGTGAAGGAATATTAGGTCAAATACAAAGAGGTTGTGGAGGTCAGCATCTGTGAAAGTATATAGGTTGCCATCATCCCTTTTTACCACGCACTGAGTGTATAGCACCGTCTTCTTTAGCATAGTTCGTGAAGAAATTGTTTCGAGTGAAGTGATCACATGCTCTGAGAAGACCTGCTCTGCTGGCCTTGTGAGTTTCAAGAAGTGGAACTTTGCAATGGCAGAGGGCATTCCTGTAAGCTCTGGGTCATAAGGGGGCTCTATGTCCATGGCTGAGTAACGCCGCCGCATTATTTCCTAAACAGTGGTTACGAGCTCTGTGCGCACCTTTTGCGTAGGAATCTTGCTCATAGATTCAAGGATCTCAGATACCCTCCCCACCGTGGCAGATACTGGCATTGTGGATTCTTCTTCTTGTATAGGCCTCTTGGTAGACCCCTCTGGTAGGATAGGCTTGACAGGTCCTACCAGAGCGTCAAACGTACCCGTGGATGTTTCTTCTGGTATCTTCGCGAGTTTGGAAGAAGAGCCTTCTCCAACTCTGGGGATGGGGGCTATCACATTTCTCGCATGTGCCTCTGCCAAAGAAGCCTTTAGTGCTCGAACAAGATCTGGGTCATCATACTCTTCTTCATTGATCTCCTCTGGCATTTGAGAGCTGTACCCCTTCTATGGCGACTCCTCTACTGCTTTACCCTTGCCTTTCCCCTTAGGCTCTGGAGATTTGTCTTTTTAGAATAGAGCAGCAGCAGAGTCCACTATTTTTAGTGGTTTGGCTGAGGTTGTATTTTTTTGTTCTGTCTTCTTCTCCCACTCATGACGATCATGGTCATCGCCTCCTTGATCGTCATGGATTTTAGTGGCCTCTGTCTTGCGAGTTGTAAGGGGAGCCATCTTTAATCGCCTAAGAACTTTGGAAGCCGCCTTCTCCATCTTTCCTATGACCATCTCAGCATTCACAGAGGCATTGTTGATGTCCATCTCTGTGGCCCATTTCATTTTAGAGACGCAGCGTTAGATCTCATTTCTGAAGTTGTCACCTTCTTTGACGAGTTGCTTCGTGCAGTCTCTTATAGATTCGTTGCTTGCTCGGGCTTCTATGAGAAGTTGGTCGGTGTATTTCCGCACGGTCTCTCCAAGGGCTTCAACCATTGCGTCTAGCTCTCTATGAGTGGCTAGATGCTTAATGTTAGCCCTGGTGGATTTAGAATCAATGCCATAGGTGACCGCAGAGAAGAACATCCCTTTGATCTCATCCTTGAAGGTAGAATAATCGGTGTAGCTGGCGAAAATAAAGTCTGTAGCAAATTGGGCGGCAACCTCTGTTAATTATGTCTTGAGCTTTTGGATTGAAGAAGGGTTGAGAGACAAGGCGCTGAAAGCTTCTATGAGGTCGTCTTTGTTGAGGACAGAGCTCTGAAGGGCTGATACGRTCGCCTTGAGCTTAGAAGTTATGGATGTCAACTCCTTCAGAGCCTCTGTGAGAGGTGCAAGAGCCTCTGTCGCCGGTTGGGAGGAGAATAAGCTTTTCAACTCATCCA
>NC_037544.1:14724780-14727143 GCF_001531365.2 Cynara cardunculus var. scolymus | reverse complement strand
TCTTCGTCGTCTATTACGACTTCTGTCCCCAAATCTGCCACCTCTGTGGGCGCTGTAAACACTTGTTGGAGGTCGAATATTACATCGTGAATTTGCTCTGTCGGGGACTCTACTTGAACAGACTTGCACAACCTTCTGCGCTTAGGAGCAGCCTCTGTGACCTCAACCCTTGCGGGTTGGGCCTTCTTTGATTTCTTCTTTTTCGGCTTTTGCAGAGGACTACTTGGAACCTCTTCTTCTGCGGGTCTCTTCTTCCCTTTCTTTTTCTCAGAAGAGTTGACATCCTTCTGAGTCTTCTTTGTCTTCTTTTGTTTTTGTGGGGGACTTACTACCTTTGGTCTGTCCTCACTCATCTCTCTAGCCTCTGCTGGCTCCTCCCTTCTTCCCTCAACCCCCATTTTTTACACTATCTCTCTCTTATGGGGATACCTATGCATGGAGGGGTTTCAGGGACCGGCTCTGGCCGCCTGTATCCACGTCTATACGCTTTCCTATCTCCTCTGCTAAGGTATTTGGGCATGGCTTTTGATAGAGGCCTTGGGCTTCTGTACCCTAGCTCATGCTCTGTGGGGTTGAACTCCTTCATTGGATACAATCGTACGTTTGGCTCTGCAGAGGGCAACTTCGCTGCTATCAGATCTCCAAAGGCCAAGCCAAAGAACCTCTGTAGGATTATGTTTGGATGATTGAGGTCCTCTTTGGMTTTCTTCTGTGCCTTCACCTTTGACTTCTCACCCCTTTTAGTAGCACACTTCTTTTTGATTAAGCCCACCATGTCATCGAAGATAAGTTGCACGTAATCAAGGGGCAGATTGAAGTAGATTCCATATACAATGGAAAGCATGGCATGTGAAGCTTGCTCATGGCTACCGACCTTCCCTGTTAGACAGCAATTTACTATTGAGAACAGAGTGTTCCAAATTGGGGGAAGGCCCTTCCTTTTGAATTCAGTCCTTTTAACGATTTTTGTCTTTGCTGTGTAGGAATGAAATTCAAGGAACTCTATTAATTCGGYGTCTGTAGGAGATGGAGCGAAGGAATCCAAATTCAAATTTTCCAAGGAAGGTAGATGGAGGGCTATGCGCAGGGTATTCACATTCAATTCCATTGGAACAAGCGATTTGACAATAGGGAGTGAAGCATAACCTACTATGCTTAATCCTGAATTATCCAGGGTAGTAATATATGAACTTAGCAAAAATTGGGTAATATAGGTTTCTGGGGTAGGTTTAGTTGCTGTGAGAGCGTAAAATAAAGGATGGTTGCGAAGGATTTCAATGAGAGGATATGTGAATTCAGGGAAGCTAAATGGTGAAGGAGCGAAATAGTATTTATTGTGTTTCTTTACAAGTACCACTCTCTCATATCGATTTTGGAAAAACGATAGGGCATGAGAAGTAAGTGCCTGTGATTGATTTACTTCGTTGTCACTAGGGTTGTATTCAGATTGAGCGGAGGCGGAAGAGCTTGAAGACATAGTTGCAGGTTTGGTCGGAGAGCCTGAGGTTCGTCGGAGTATAAGGAGTAATGTAAAGGTTTACGTTTTGGGGGGAAGGGGTATTTATAGTGAGGGATTTGAAAGCGAGCCGTTTATTAGGAGAAAGAATGTGATGAGTGGCTATAAGGAGAGACGAATCAAAATATGACACGTGGTGTTGGGAAGACGCACGATTGATGACGTGCGCCCCCGTTTCTGACACGCGCGTGATATGCTTTAACCCTTATCCTCAGAACCACGCGCACCATATCAATAATAGAGAACTATAGAAGAGAGTTCTTTCAGAGGCCTAAGGGTAACAGAGCCTCTGTGATATGTGTGGGGCCTTCTAACATGTTACACCTTTATTTACCTAAACGGTTTGAAAATCCTCAGAGAGATGAATACTTGCTCAGTTCAGACCCACAGAGCCTCTGATAGAAGCGCCAGAGGATCTGATGAGTTCACCTCTGAGATCAAGATACTTCAAAAGTTTTGGCACCTTCTGAGGTTTTGATTTTCAATTCAAAAATCCCCTTTGAAGCTAGTTTCCATGGCTCCCCCTCAAAACAAAATCATTTAAAATCCTAAGAAAAAGTATCGACAGAGAATCCGTTCAAAGAGCCTCTGAGAGTTATCAGAGAGGATCTGTGAAAAGACTTCTGTGATGAAAAACATTTTTCTTCTTCAATAGGTTTTATTCCTTTTCAAGCACATACTTCCCCTCAATCCTTGCATAGTCTCTGCAAGATAAACCTATTAACTATGAAAACAAGTTAAGGTTAATCAAGAAATAAAACTATATACTGAAAGAGATTATTCAAAGAAAAACTTTATACAAAATTAAATAAACAATAAGACATTCAACATCTAGAACTCTGGACAT
>NC_037544.1:14720057-14721880 GCF_001531365.2 Cynara cardunculus var. scolymus | reverse complement strand
TACAAATTCATCTAAGCCGTTCAAATAAAGCAGATTACAAACATAGTCACGTGATAAGCATGAGCAACTAACTAACCTATGTAAAATAGTAAAGAAGTTCTTCACATAAGATAAAACTACAAACCCTCTGTGAGCCATCCCAGAGGCTCTGCTGGATGTGACTTGAGAGCACTTGATTCCAGAGGATCATCTTCCAGAACCTTTGTGATAGACAACAAAGGTTTTGTCATCTTAGACTTGTACGCTTTGTTTACAGAGGACCAGTTTCCAGAACCTCTGTGATAGACAACAGAGGTTCTGTCACTCTTCACATGTGTGATTTGAACGTCTTCTGTTGTTGGTCCTCTGTGGTCTTCTGTGGTACAACCTCTTCTGTCAACATTTACAGTATTTACTTTTTTCATACTTTTACATTAACTGAAATGAGAGCTAACAATATCTCCCTAAGTATGAAAACTTAAAATTGGAAATTTAAATGCAAGAAATGACTTAAGTGAAAGAATTACAAGAGGTGATAAAAGATCATCCTCTTAAAAGAATTCCATAATGAAAAGAATTACAAAATTGAATTATAAAACTGTGATGCATAGGCCAAAAACTGGTACAGAAGGTTTATCAAACGACAGATTCTGGGAAGTCGTCTACTGTGTATAGCATATCAGCCTTGATTGTTCTGTAGATGTTGAATGCAAGATACTTTGCTCATCCTAATGCAAGACACTTTGCTCATCCTAAGATGTCCTCTATCCACCTCTGTCGCTGCTCTTCTGAATATCCATTCTAGCGTCTCTGTAGAGAACTTATGTGATTCTGTTGGATCATAGAACCTTAGGATTTCATCCTTATCCAAGTACACAAACCCAAAARTGGGGTTGTGAATAATGGAGTTTGGATGATACCTAAGTATCTAACCAGGCCTGCTGTATGGAAGGGTGATCTTTAGATCTCTTTGGACCAACCTTACCGCGAGTTTGAAGTCCTTCTGGCTGTAATATCTTACTTATGCGCGCATGACCTCAACCAGCCTTCTGAACGATATTGAGTAGCTTGACCTCCTCTCCATGTAGATGTTGAGAATTTTGTGCGTGTAGATAACATCAAACACACAGAGGTTATGGAGGTTAGCGTCTATGAATGTATAAAGGTTGCCATCTTCCCTCCTTACTACATACTGAGCATAGAGCACCTTCTTCTTTAGCATAGTCCTTGGAGAAATTGTCTCTAGGGAAGTGATTATGTGCTCTGAGAAGATGTTGGGTTCAAGTTAGTGCTTTAATGTTGTATTCAAGTTTCTCGTTAGTATAGTTGTTTTGTAATAGTTTAGCCTTTACTATTTCCTAGTATAAATAGTGATTTCCTAGTAATTGTAATTAACAATCGTCATTAGCAGATTGATCAAGATTAGTGCTGTAATATTCTYTCTCTATCAATCTAATCATCCTTTGTTCATATTCTTTCCATCTTTGATGTTCATCATGATTCTTGAAGATTGCTTAATGTTTGTATGATTTCTGGGACTATCAATTAGTATCAAAGCAAGCTGCAGCAGTTTGGATTTGAAGATATATCCATTTTACACAGTTTTCTGCACGATTTTTAGAATTTTTTTCCGATCTGTTCTTCACTGTTCTTGATTTTTTTTGCCCGGATTGGAGTTTTTGAGCCAAAATCGTTCAATTTTTGGGTGTTATTTGTAAAGATTTGTATTGTTAGATTCGGTTTTGTATTTCAAACAATCTTGATTCACACCATTTTGCATTTTAAACAAGTTTTAAGGCTGAAATAGTCGAAAATCGATTTTTAGCTTTCTGGAAAAAGTTCTT
>NC_037544.1:14712632-14714542 GCF_001531365.2 Cynara cardunculus var. scolymus | reverse complement strand
GATCAAAATTCAGATCAAAGTTCTTATACTCCCTTACCTCATAGAATGAAGTGGACCCGAGATCATCCAATACATSAAGTAATTGGTGATCCATCAGCACCTATTCGTACATGGTCCGCGACTGCTAATGAATGTTTGTATTCCACATTCTTGAGTAAAATTDAGCCGACTAAGGTTTCTGAAGCCTTAGCAGATCCGGATTGGATAAATGCAATGCAAGAAGAGTTGAACCAGTTCGAAGCACTTAAWGTCTGGAGATTGGTACCTTGTCCCATCAATAAGATGATTATTGGTACTAAATGGGTAATTCAAGAATAAAAAGGATGAATATGGTGTTGTGGTCAGAAATAAGGCTTGGCTCGTCGCTAAAGGATATAATCAACAAGAAGGAGTTGACTATGATGAAACGTTTACCTCGGTTGCAAGGATTGAAGCAATAAGAATGTTTTTGGCGTACGCGGCACACAAAAGCTTCACAGTGTACTAGATGGACGTCAATATGGCCTTCTCAAAGAGGAAGTCTATGTCTCTCAACCGGAGGGTTTCGTTGACCAGTCAAAGCCATATCATGTCTACATCCTTGATCGAGCACTTTACGGTCTTAAACAACCCCGAGAGCCTGGTACGATATCTTGTCAGAATTTCTTGTAAAATCAGGCATCTCAAAAGGTAACATCGACACCACTCTTTTTATTAAAAAGGAAAAGTCTGATATTATCTTGATACAAATTTATGTGGATGACATAATATTTGGATCTACAAATCCCAAATACTATAAAAACTTTTCTGCCCTTATGGTTTCACGTTTTAAAATGAGTATGATGGGTGAGATGAACTTCTTTTTAGGTCTTCAAATTAAACAATTATCTTCGGGTATCTTTATTTGTCAAACTAAATATATTTTHGATATCCTGAAGAAATTTAATATGGAAAATTGTTCATCTATTTCAACACCTATGGCTCAAGGAACGAAGATTCATGCTGATCCTTCGGGAATAACTGTTGATCAGAAAACATATGGAGGCATGATAGGTTCTTTGATGTATTTGACATCTTGTAGACCTCATATATTGTTTTCAACACATCTTTGTGCTAGATATCAGTCTAATTGAAAGGAGTCCCATTTAAGTGTTGTTAAGCGTATCTTTCGTTATCTTAAAGGGACTGCTAATCTTGGACTCTGGTATCCCAAGGGTACTGGTTTTGAACTGACAGCATATTCAGATGCAGATTATTCAGGTTGTATGTTAGACAGAAAAGTACAACTGGACATCTACAGTTTTTGGGAGACAAGTTAGTCAGTTGGACATCAAAGAAGTAGAACTGCGTTTCCATTTACACTGCTGAAGCAGAATATGTAGATGTTGCAAGCTGCTGTTCTCAAGTGTTATGGATGCAGACACAGCTCAAGGACTATCGGATATTGTTGGATCGAATAACTCAATTCTTGGTACTAAAACTTACTTGAATGATCGGTTTGACAGTAGTAAAGCAGTGGAAACAATATCAATCAAACAGGTAGAAACAGTAAGAACACAATGAAGAACAAATAATGAACACAAAGAGAATTGCTTCAAATGATTTTCAATTGATTGAAAATGTCGACGATTACAAATCTGGAAGCTCATCGAAATACAAAGGCCTACACTGCTATTTATATAAGCAAATAACCATTTCCAGACATGACCTAAAGCAAATAAATCTAAGTCGTTCATCTGAAATAGATTACAGACAAGATCACGTGGAAGACACGAGCAGCTAAAAGACCTAAGTAAAACTAGCTAAAGATAATCTACACAGAAGACTAGCTGCAGACCCTCTGTAAAACCTCACAGAGGCTCTGCTGAATATGACTTGAAGCGTATGCAGCAGAGGAACATCTTCCAGAACCTCTGTGAGACACGACAGAG
>NC_037544.1:14709041-14710267 GCF_001531365.2 Cynara cardunculus var. scolymus | reverse complement strand
CGAAGAGATGAGATCAGCGGCAAATTGTGCAGCAAGTTCTGTCAGCTCGGTCTTCAAGGATTGAATAGAGGAAGGGTTGAGAGTCATAGCCTGGAAGGCTTCTGCGAGATCATTTTTGCGAAGAACAGAGCTCTGAAGAATTGTGATTGTTGACTTCATATCTGTTGTTGTGGAGGACAACTCTTTCAGAGCCTCTATAAGAGGAGAAAGATCTTCTATCATAGGTCGAGAGATGAACAAGCTTTTCAACTCGTCCATCTTGGTGAACACCGCTGTGGCAAAGGTTTGAAACTCCTCCTTTGTCACATAGGTATTCTGGGTACCCAGATCACCAACACATGGTGATCTATTAGCCTCGGAGCCAGAGGCGCCCTCAGCGACTGGTTGTGCGAAGTCAGCTCGGGGACTTCCACCATATCCTTTGCTATCTCCTTGAGGAAAACCTAATGGTGTTCTGAAGATATCGTTCCCTGTAGGTTCAGAGCCTATCAAGGCAGAGGGATCTTGTGTAGACATTGGGTGTTCTAGATCTTATGTCATAGTGATTCTCACATGTGCCTCTAAAGCACGTTCTTGATGTTCACACTCATGTGAAGAGGCAACACATGCCTTTGTAGGTTGTGGCAAGTCCATGGGCGATGGGACTCTTGTTATAAAACCTTCATCCTTTTGAGAGGATGGAGGAGTATGATAAGGTGGCCCAGCTGTGCATTCAACAGAGGAGGAAAAAATTACCTCTGTGAGGATAGGATGGGTAGGGCTCGGCATGTGCTTGCCTGATTCAATAGGGGATCCCTCTAGAACAGGGTCCCTAGTAACGTGGGTTGCACTGGGAGTTGGGCTAGTATGTGTGCCTTCGGCATCTTTTTCGTCCTCACCTAGCTCTACATCTTCTTCTTCGTCGTCTAAGTCGACTTCTGTCCCCAAAGTTGATACATCAATGGTCGCTGTGAACTCCTTATGGATATTCTTGAGAACATCCTCAATCTGTTCTATTGGAGAGTCTTCGACGATCACCTTGCGGAACCTTCTGTGCTTAACAGGAGTTGTATCCTCTGCCACTTGTTCTTCTTCGATCAAGGGCTCTGTAGGCTCTGTAGGTTCTGTTGTTTCAGCCTTCTTGTGTTTTCTTTTCTTGTGTTTATGCAGAGGCACAGTTCGGCCCTCTCCTTCTGTGGGCCTCTTTTTCGCCATTTTCTTCTCAGAAGTATCATCAGCCTTCTGAG
>NC_037544.1:14706706-14708941 GCF_001531365.2 Cynara cardunculus var. scolymus | reverse complement strand
GAGAAAAGAAGTAAAGCCAAAGACCTCTTCCAAATAAAAAATCTGAACTAGATAGGAAGTTTGTAAAAACAACCGATGCTAGGACAAGATTTACACCTACATTTACTTCTTTGTTTCCATCGAATTAAAAGAATGTTAGACATACATATCCAAAGCATCATAACTGTCAATGTTTAACTCTTTTACAAAACCTGAGGAATCACATGTTGACACATCATTGCCCATTCTCCCAACATGTATATCGATACAAAGTTAAAACCAATGAAAACATGAAGAAGCCCAAACCCAAGGGCAAGGGAAATACTAATAAACCAAAGCCTGCAAAGGCTAAGGGAAATGAAAAGAGAGTGGTACCCCCTACTAACAAACGTGGACCCATAAAGAAATGGGTACCTAAAACCCCTTAATTTGTCTTGCAGGACAAGCATGTGCAACCATGGTACATGGATTCAGGTTGTTCCACGCACATGACTGGTGATAAAAGTCAGCTATCCTTTTTCAATGAAAAATCTGGAGGTTCTGTGACTTTTGGAGACAACAGCAAGGGTACAATCAAGGGATATGGCACTCTCATCAAAGGCAACATCTCCATCCACAAAGTGGCTTATGTTGAAGGTTTGAAGCACAACTTACTAAGTATAAGCCAGTTCTGCAACAAGGGTCTTGAAGTCAGGTTCCACAAAGGTTTCTGTATCATAGAAACAAAGCCCGGTCACACAATCATCAAGGCAAAAAGAGAAGGAAATCTCTATCTTCTAGATTTTGAATCCTCTATGGGACAAGACACCCTTTGTCTTGTGTCTCATAAGAGCGATGAAAATTGGCTATGGCATCAAAAGTTCTCRMRBCTCAACTTTGATGCACTACGAAAACTAGCCACACAGAAGTTGGTCAAGGGAATTCCGGATCTGAAATTCGAAAAAGATCATCTTTGCTTAGCATGTGAGATGGGAAAGCTAAGACGGGCCTCACATAAAACCAAGTCAGAAACCTCCTGCACCAAGCCCTTGGACATAGTATATATAGACCTCTGTGGGCCTATATCAACTCAAAGTCTCTCTAGAAAGAAGTACATGTTAGTACTGGTTGATGAATACTCCAGATACACCTGGGTTGAATTTGTAAAGAAGAAATCATATGTTCTAGACCTACTCATTGGAGTGATGAAAAAGCTCTAAGTCCTTCTACAATGAAAACTAATAAAGGTTAGAAGCGACAATGAATACCTCATCAGTGAAGGCATTACACAAAACTTTTCAGCAGCTAGAACTCCACAACAGAATGGAGTGGTGGAGCAAAGAAACATAACCCTCGTGGAAGCATCAAGAACCATGCTTACTTCATCGGAGTTACCCATCACATTCTGGGCTGAAGCTATTTCCACAGCAAATGTCAAATATTTTCATGTCTTTGGGTGCAAATGCTTTGTACTCAATGATAGAGAATATCTTGGCAATTTCGACAAGAAAGCTGATGAAGGGATCTTTCTAGGCTATTCTCAAACTTCCAAGGCTATTCTCAAACTTCCAAGGCCTACAGAGTCTACATCAAAAGGATAAGAATCATCATAGAAAGCATCAATGTGTCCTTTGATGATTCCACACCAATGACTTCTGGACACAACAGTTCAGAACTCGGACTTCAAAGAAGAGCATCTGATTCATCACTTGGCAAACCCAATGAATTAGAGTTAGCTCAATTATTTGAAGACATCTTCGACGAAGAAGTAATCTCTGGACATGTG
This sequence comes from Cynara cardunculus var. scolymus, assembly GCF_001531365.2. Lineage (NCBI taxonomy): Eukaryota > Viridiplantae > Streptophyta > Magnoliopsida > Asterales > Asteraceae > Cynara > Cynara cardunculus. The sequence goes on along the minus strand of NC_037544.1, from coordinate 14,707,197 downwards.
CCAACAGCAAAATCTATTTCTAGAACCGATGAAGAACATGAAGTCTCCAATGCTAAAGGTACATCTTTTACTGAAACTCATGTTACTTCATCTTCTACTTCTTCTGTATCTTTAGATCAAGATCAAGAACCAGAGTCTAACTCTGGAGATGATCTCTTCGAGTGGGAGCAAACAGTCCCATCAGTCGATGAAGAACTGCATCCTGTTGCTCCAAAACCCCAATCAAGCACCAAGTGGACAAAAGATCACCCACACCACCAAATCATTGGTGATCCAACCTCTGGTGCTAAGACGATATCTGCCACTGCCAATGAATGCCTCTTCGTCAACATTATGAGCATGATAGAACCAAAGAAAATTTCAGAAGCCCTATTAGACCCAAACTGGATAGACGCGATGCAAGAAAAATTACTCCTGTTTGAAAGAAACAAAGTATGATCACTTATGCCTCTACCCAAAGGGAAGACGGCCATAGGAACCAAATGGGTTTT
>NC_037544.1:14703926-14706131 GCF_001531365.2 Cynara cardunculus var. scolymus | reverse complement strand
TTCCTTGGTCTTCAAATAAAACAAGCTTTAGAAGGAGTTTTCATCAATCAGTCCAAATATGTGACTGACCTTCTAAAGAAATATTCTCTCTCAAATTCATCATCGATGAGAACACCTATGGCTACAGGAGCTAAGTTATTTGCTGATCCATCAGGCAAACCTGTGGATGTAACAACCTACAGAGGCGTAATTGGATCACTCCTGTATCTAGCTGCTAGTAGACCAGACATTATGTTTGCCACGTGTCTTTGTGCAAGATATCAATCAAATCCTAAAGAATCGCATCTCTCTGCAGTCAAGAGGATCTTTAGATACCTCAAGGGAACTCCATCATTGGGTCTCTGGTATCCAAAGAACTCTGGCTTTAATCTAATAGCCTACACAGATGCAGATCATGCAGGTTGCAAACTTAATAGAAAGAGCACGTCTGGAAGCTGTCAACTCTTGGGGGACAAGCTGGTAAGTTGGACTTCCTGAAAACAAAATTGTGTCTCAACCTCTACAGCAGAAGCAGAATATGTTGTTGCTGCTAGTTGTGGTTCACAAGTTCTCTGGATGAAGACTCAGCTTAAGGACTATGGATTCCATTATGACAAAATCCCCATCCTCTATGACTCCAAGAGTGCCATAGCAATCTTTGCAAACCCAGTGCAACATTCCAAGACCAAGCACATCGATGTAAGGTACCATTTTCTGAAAGACAATGTYSAAAAAGGCAATATAGAAATGTACTTTGTTCCCACTGAGATTCAACTTGCTGACATTTTCACAAAAGCTCTTGATGAGAAAAGATTTTTATTCCTAGTCAGCAAGATGGGTATGCTGAATCTCACCACTTAAAGGCAATAGGTATTTAAATAAGAGATTCTCAATATCTCATGGTTATGCCTACAAGTGATACAAAGAAATCAGCCAAAATCAATAAAGTACTCCAAACCAGCGTCTCTTGTTCTAAAGACCAGAGCCTCTGGCCATGAAGAAATCTTTTAATATGGCTCAAATATTTTTCATCGCCTTTGGAACCAGAGACCTCTGGTCTAAAGCAAATACTTAGTTTTTCTTCACTAAGTATTACCTTCACATCTAGAGCCTCTGGTTCTATAGACCAGAGCCTCTGGATTGTCACCCCTTGAGACTACACCCCTTTTGGACTCCATCACATATCCTCATTCATGTAACCAGAGCCTCTGGTTCTAAAGACCAGAGCCTCTGGTTTCCATGTCCTTTGCAACCAGAGATCTCTGCTTTCCATATAAGACTTGGCATGTTCACTTCACCTTTCATTAATCAAAAATAGCATCTCCAAGCCAACCAGAGCCTCTGGTTCTAAAGACCAGAGCCTCTGGATTCATTCTCTTTTCGACCAGAGCCTCTCTGGACCCAAAGAGTTCCCCCCCCCCATCTCTCACTCCACATACACTTAACCATTTTCTCATACTCCTTTTCTTCGCCTTTGCAACCAGAGCCTCTGGTTCTAAAGACAAGAGCCCTCTGGTCTCAAAGACCCATTCATATGCATATCCATTTAAACACTTAGCCACATTTCATACCTTTCTTTCATCATCCTTCACAACCAGAGCCTTTGGTTGTATAGACCAGAGCCTCTTGTCACCTCAATCATCATTATTATTGGTTCTAGAAGGAGTTTTTAAAACTCAAAACCAATCTTCATGCACCATTTGAGGGGGAGCTGCTCATTCATTATGAAAGTCCATTATACACATGCATTTTCCATACCAGAGCCTCTAGTTCTACTATCCAGAGCCTCTGCACACATAAATGCTACATAAAAATGAATACACCTTGTGTATTTAACCAGAGCTCCTCTGGTTCTACATAATGGATTGCCCATGCTTATACAGAAGCTCTGATTTGTCATCCAAGGCTTCTTAATCATGCAATCCAACATTCATCGATGAATTCCTTCATCGATGTTCAACCAAAGCACCTTTGGTTCCCCATCAAAAGGGTTATGTGAAACCAGAAATCCTCTGGTTCCATGACAAAATCACTTTCATCCATAAACCCATCAAAATTGAAAAACTTTCTAAAGATTATACAAAATTACAACTTTTGTGACTAAAAACTATACAACATTGGTTTTTAGAAGACCAAAACTTCGTAATTCGTATTAATCTTAAAATTGGATTAATATTTAACGAGATATTATTTGGAATAATTTCTTATTTCAAATAATCCATACGT
>NC_037544.1:14700239-14703136 GCF_001531365.2 Cynara cardunculus var. scolymus | reverse complement strand
ATTGACGCCCCAAACGACATGATTTGCTCGCTCAAGATCTCGCGGGAAAAAGTATCTCGAGTTCTGTGCATTCCTACCCGTCGAGAACTCGGTATTGAGCAATATGCCGAGCCACCCACCACCTCCGACATCCTCCTGTTCATCTAAATGCTAGGTTACAATTGTGACCTACGCAACACCTCTGACTTCAAAAGGCAGTGTTTATCGCCAATGTGGAATATGTTCTTTTCCATATTGAATAGGGCCCTCACCTGCAAACTAGGGTCGATGGACCAGGGCAGCATCAACATTATGACAATCATGTACGGACTCTTCTTCAACAACCCTCTCGACTACGCTTTTCTCATATACAATGAGATCCACACCGCGGTAGTCAAGAAATGTAAGCTCCAGGCGACCGGCAAGCCATTAACCTCTGGTCTGTTTCCTCATTTCCTATCCCTATTCATAGGGGATGCGATGAGAAAACATGACCTCCCGGCCGAAGAACCATTCACTCCCGTCTTCAAAATGCATGGCCATCGACCCACTCTATCGAAGGAAGGATACACCATCAATAGACCCATCTCCAGAGCCATGCTCAGTGTCATTCCAGAGACATCTGAGATCCGCAGAACCTACGAACGCTCTCTGCTGTGCAATGAACAAAGGGCAGCTACCCTAGAGCGAATAGAGTCGTCCCCAAAAACAAGCAAGGGAGCACAGGACGCATCTTCATTGGATGATGAAGATGATGATGATGATGATGACACTCCTCGTGCATCCCCCGGCCCTACTCAAACAAATCCCGCTCCCTCTTCCCAAAGGGCAACCACCACATCTACCCCTGGCAATCAAGGCCAAAGGGGTATTGAACAAGGACGGCCCAGTCCAAACCCAACCCAAACCAGCCATCCAGAGGCCATTCTTTGGGCCTCTGGAGATGACTTATCCGAGGAGCCACAACACCCATCGCCCCTCTCCTAACAGAGAGGCGATGTAGACATAAGAGCCCCATCGCCTCAAGGCTTGACACAACCAACCACACACCCAGAAGCATGTGTTGCTTCTAACATTGATGCACCCCTAGATCATTCAGAGCGGTATCCAATTCGTGTACATAACCCCCCTTCGATAATTGATCTAGCAAAGGGAAAACACACTTACTTCTCCTATCCTGTCGAGGAAAAAGAAAAAAGTCGAAACATCAGGAGATAGCTCCTCACTTGAGGGCTATCAAGGACATGATGGAAGTCCTTCACGACCTGTCTTTTCACAAGGCAATGAAGGCGCCTCAGGAGCAGAGGCTCAACCTGCATCATCCGTTGCTGCAGGGGTTACCCCCATGGCCGAACTGATCACAAAGGCCGAGTTCCAAGCCTTTGCTGACTTAGTTCAGCGGTCCTTGGAAGACCTAAAACTCATCATCCAAGGGATTGTTGAACACCCACCATCCATCAATACCACAACCCTTCAATAATCCCTTGGCACCCTTCTAACCTTTCCACCCTTGCAACTTAAACCCGAGACAATACAACACGTCTCCAAATGCTTCAACAAACCGTCACCCAACACCACCTCCTCCCTTGCCACCCAACGAAACCAACTCCTAATTCACTCCATCGCCTCTCTCACGGCCCAGGCAACTGCGACCGATGAGAACCTAACGTCCATCACCACCCAAATAAACACCATCTTCCAGACCCTTAACGCCCTACCAGCCACCATACTCTCCCAACTCCCTCAACCAACCCCACCCCAAACAACTTCATCAATCGATGAAACCCTGGCCTCCCTCACCAACCAAATGCCACCATACAAACCACCCTAACCCAACTCCCAGCCACTATACTAGCCAACATACCCCAACCTCCACCACCTCCACCTCCCTCAGCAAGGCCATCCTTCGATGCAGCCTTCTCCTCCTTCACTGCAGAGGTGAGGAATCTCATCGCCAACCTTCCCAATCCTCCAACGACATCCACCACCACCTCTGTGCCACCGCCACCTACATCAAGCATGGATTTTGCCACCAGAGCCGATCTCCAGGCTCGGTCCAAGCCACTTGTCTCATCGTTCAATGAGATAAGTGCAAAGTTTGCTGCCAGGTCGGTTGAGCCTACCATTGTGCTGAGGAAAAGTCTTATGCAACAGCAAGATCGAACAAACACTCTTCTTCGCACCATGGAACAACAGTGCAATAAGGATTGAGTGCGCACATTGGCCGACCACATATGGCTGTGGAAGAAGAACAGGTCCAGGGCTTCCTGCTCATCAAGCCACCCCCTCAAACGATGAAGGCAGGAGGATCCAGACCCTGATGATCAAGGTCTTGGTCCTCATGAGGGGGAGAATCAGGCCATAGCTTCACACCCAACGGAATCCGCTGCACCATCATCATCCCACCAACAAACACAAAACCCACCATCACCCAACCAAGGAACCCAAGCAAGGGAACTAGAGGCTCAGCCCTCTGAAGATGTACTTAATGTACATGTTCCCCTTGCTACCACACCTGAACCCATCGTGTTGAGTTCTTCAACCAATGAAAATCCATCCACACAAGCAACAGAAACCAACCCACCTTTTACTCTATTACCAACACCAAACCTACCATTAACCTCATCACCAACCCCTCACGATACAGAACCTTTCATCACCCAACCCGATAAACCTGAACCACCCCAAAATGAGCCAACCCAAACACACCCCAACCGATAAACAACCCATAACCCAAACTCAACCCCCAATCGAACCAACCATGTTATAACCCAGTTTCAGACAATCTGGGTTGAGGTAAAATTATACGTGATTAATATTTGAATATCAAATGGTATGCATGAGAAAATAATATACATGGATGATATATGTGCAAAGACATGATGAACGTAAGAGGATACATGCATATGTTATGTATG
>NC_037544.1:14696902-14698095 GCF_001531365.2 Cynara cardunculus var. scolymus | reverse complement strand
CATAACTGAACTTGAACACTTTATTATATTTTGGGAATGTGAAAATATATTTATTAACTTTAATATCTACAGATGGCAAGTAGATCTAGTAGGTCAGAAAGGATCACCCGCCCCAACCCCACTAATGAATAAGAGGATTCTCCTATTCTTACTCCTATTGGCACATCTAAGGGCAGAGGCAGAGCCAGAGGTAGAGGCAGAGGCCAAAACAGAGGACATACCAGAGTCAGAGCTAGCCAAGTAGATGTTCATACCAATCAAGAAGAATCAAATTTTGAAAATATGAATCAAGAACATGTACCACAACCAGAATATATGACAAGAGATATGCTGGCAGAGGAAATGGGAAAGTTAAGGGAAACCTTAACATCGATCATGAGGATACCCGTGAGGGTGGAAACAGAGCCGGTGGAGATTAACCCTCCTGTACTAACTACAAACACCAGAGRAGGAGACATCAAAATGTTCCTTGCATGCAAACCGCCAAACTTTGCGGGTGAGCGAGATCTGACCAAAGCTATGCGTTGGATAAAGGAAATTGAGTCAGTATTCAACACTATTTGTTGTCCAGAAGCCGATAAGGTCAGATTTACTGTATCAGTACTAAAATCCAATGCTTTATTCTGGTGGGAAGTAGAATCCCTGGCAAGAACAGATGTTTTGCAAACCTTATCTTGGGCAGAATTTGTGAATAGATTCAAAGAGCAATTCTGTCCCAAAACAGTAGTCAGACAGATGGAAGAGGACTTTTTAAAGTTGGAACAAAACTCTGGATCAGTCAGAGAATATACAGAGAAATTTATAGAGTATTCTAGATTCGCTGAACATTACATCTCAATGGAGGCTAGAAAAGTGGAGTGGTATATCTGGGGTCTAAAGCCCTCAATTAGAGAATTTGTTATYGCAATGAATCCTGCCACTTTTCCATTGGTAGTAGATGCAGCAGAGATCACAGAAAGAAACAAGAATAGAAGCGAAGAAGGAAAGCACGTCGAGAAAAGGAAATGGGAGGGKTCCTCGACAAGTCATCAGGGATCAAAAACTGTCAAATATAATAATAGATCAATGCAAAGACCAATGAAGAGGGCCTATCCCCGGTGTCGACAGTATCACCGTGGAGAATGCAGAGCAGAGCCAATAAAATGTTTTAATTGTGGTGAAATTGGGCATACTTCAATTTCCTGTCGGCTAAA
>NC_037544.1:14689783-14691227 GCF_001531365.2 Cynara cardunculus var. scolymus | reverse complement strand
ATTTTCACCCTGCATTACATAAAAAGGGAACCTCACTAGACATACATGTCTAACCTTCATTTTGTGTTTTCAAAAATATGTGTGCAGGTAATGATAATAAGGGAAAGAGCATTATGTGAATTACTTCCCTATGTGTTTAGCTGTGTGAAGATCTTGATTACCTATGTTTTGGAGCATAGATGCTAAGATACAAGAGCATGTACTTTTTGAATTTTTGAGTTATGTATTTCACGTTATAGACTCTTGTATTATGAACCTTTGTGGGGAAAACATGTATTCTATGTATGAAATATGTGTTATATGCAATGTGTGGATTTGGGGGTTGTTACAAACCATGATGCAAGCGGACATTCCCTCTTTATCAAGGCACCCTCCGCAGAGCAGAATCGATGAAATAATCGAGAACATGGAGTCGCTAAGTAGACGTCCAGAGATACGACCAAGGGAACCCATCATGATGGAGAACATCCATCAATATCTATAACACGATCGCGATGAAAGCTTTTCTCTCAATCCTCCAGTTCTATCGCCAGAATCCATGGACCTCCTACACCATCGGTTCGTTAGGTAGACTACCCAACCACCACAAGCTGTCTTCTCAAACGATGGGATAAGGATGGTAATGGATATAAATATGAGGACCTTCGCCAACAGAGCTATTAGATATATTGAGTACATGGTGGAGAGAGCTCATGGTCAGGTCAGCGTCTTCAACGACAATGACTTGATCAATCTCAACCCCTACAACTTGATCGACCTTTATGCATTCACAGCTCAGCGACAGGATCGAGGAATAAGATTTAAGATGGCAAACAGAGCTATGGTGAAGACGATGGAGACCTTGGTGAAACATCGAGCGAAGAGTGATTTTCATATTGCTCTTCAATTAGGCATCGAAGACTCTCCTGCTCTGCACCTAGTGAAGACTTTCCTAGCCTACAGGAGAAGAGATTTGCTTCTGTCTTAACTCAACCCAAGCTTGGACTTGTCTTCAAGAATGAGTTTGGGGTAAAAAAAAATTTAGACTAACTGAAGCATTCAAGTATTCAACCGATATACTTGAGTGGTTTCAGAAAGTTATCAGAGAGAGACTGGGCAGAACTCACGTGCCAAGAGAAGATGGGAATCAACTCATTCATGAGATATCAACAGTCGTCAGCTATCGAAGACTGCTTCTTCGCTTCTAGGAAATATCTCAACGTAGATCATGATGAGTTATACATTCTTTGCCTTAATATGAAATGTCTTTTGCTTCCAGTACTGTAAGAATTCATCATCCAATGACAATTTGGAATTTGATGCTTTTCTTTAGATTAGTCTCTGTTCTTCAATATTGTTTATAGATTAGTTTATGTTTGTTCTTTCATTACTTAGGGGGAGATTGTTAGACCCCATAATTTATAAGTGTAAAAGTAATGAAGAACCAGAAGACCGATGAAGACAT
>NC_037544.1:14683605-14688998 GCF_001531365.2 Cynara cardunculus var. scolymus | reverse complement strand
GTTTGTTCTTTCATTACTTAGGGGGAGATTGTTAGACCCCATAATTTATAAGTGTAAAAGTAATGAAGAACCAGAAGACCGATGAAGACATTAAGGAAGAATTGACCAAGTCTGGAGAAGAACCAAAGGGTCGATAAACAACCAGAGATGCGATGGAAAGAGCATCTTCATCACCCCTCTGGTCAACAATACCTAGAGTTTTCTTCAGCAATTCAACCAGAGACATACGATGAAGATATGAAGATAAGGTTGAATCATCATCCCATGAAAGACAGTTGGAGATGACAAATCGACAGCTGGATTTCAAGTTTATCTTAATTTATAGATTATCCATAATTTAGATAAACTTTATTTGTTAGTAGAAGATTAGCTAAATAGTCTCACTAGATAGTTATCTTCTAATTAACCTTCTAGTATAAATAGTTGATTAGGTCTATTGTTAAAAATGTCGCTTTTACATTTTTCATATTGAATAAAGTGAAATCATTGGCACTCAAGATTATTCTTTGAATGTTCATACATTGTTCTTGAGTGTTCATTATTTTGTTCATTAAAACACTATAATTTGGTTATTCTTAACTCGATTATTATTGTTATTGAGAGATCTGGGATCAACATAAAGGAAGAAGTATCGAAGACTTCCTTGTAGTACAGGAGTTTCCTGAAGTATTTCCTGACGATCTACCAGGATTACCCCCACGAAGACAAGTCGAGTTTGGTATCGATTTAATTCCAGGAGCTGCCCAGTAGCCAAGGCACCATACCGATTGGCCCTATCGGAGATGCAAGAGATGTCAGGACAACTCTAGGAATTGCTAGATAAAGGATTCATAAGACCTTGTTTTTCACCATGGGGTTCACTAGTTTTGTTCGTCAAGAAGAAAGATGGATCGAAGCGGATGTGTATTGCCTATAGGGAGCTTAATAAGTTGACTATAAAGAATCTATATCCTCTTCCTAGGATCGATGACTTATTTGATCAACTTCAAGGTGATGTATACTTTTCAAAGATTGACCTTCGATCCGGATATCATCAAGTGAGAATTTGAGAGGAGGACATTCCTAAAACGGCATTTACGACCCGGTATGGCCATTAAGGATTTTTGGTTATGCCATTCGGATTAACCAATGCCCCGACTGTTTTCATGGATTTAATGAATAGGGTTTGCAGACCATACTTGGATAAATTTGTAATTGTCTTCATAGATGATATACTAATTTATTCAAGAAGCAAGAAAGATCATGAGCAACATCTGAGGGTGATTTTATAGTCACTTAGGGATCAGAAATTGTACGCAAAATTCTCCGAATGCGAATTCTGGATTCGAGAAGTACAATTTCTAGGTCATGTGGTCAATGAAAAAGGAATTCATGTAGACCCTGCGAAGATTGAGGCCATTAAGAAATGGGATACCCCGAACACCCCGACAGAAATACGTCAATTTCTTGGTTTGGCAGGCTATTATCGGTGATTCATTGCAAAATTTTCAAAGATTGCGCAACCACTCACATCCTTAACATAGAAAGACAAGAAATTTGTTTGGGGAGAGAGGCAAGAAGAGGCCTTTGAAACTCTTAAGCATAGACTGTGCAATGCACCAATTTGTTCATTACCAGAAGGTTCAGAAAACTTTGTGGTGTACTCCGATGCATCACATCAAGGATTAGGATGTGTGCTTATGCAAAAAGATAAAGTCATTACATATGCCTCGAGACAACTCAAAGTGCATGAGAAGAATTATACTACACATGATCTAGAATTAGGAGCTGTGGTATTTGCACTTAAGATTTGGAGGCATCACCTATACGGTATCAAGTGCACTGTGTTCACTGATCACAAAAGCCTTCAACACATCTTCAATAAGAAAATGCTAAATATGAGGCAAAGAAGATGGATTGAACTGCTCAATGATTATGATTGTGAAATTAAGTACCATCCAGGCAAGGCTAATGTAGTAGCTGATGCCTTGAGCAGAAAGGAAATGGTGAAGCCAACAAGAGTGCGAGCATTGGGAACAGTGATAACCATGAGTTTGAAAGCACAAATTCTTCAAGATCAAAAAGAGGTATTGAAGAAAGAGAATTTGAAAAATGAGATCCTACACCACATGGAAACTAAGTTTCAACTGAAGGCTGATGAAGTAATTTATCTGGGAAATAAGGTTTGGATTCCCAAGATAGGCAATCTTAGATCCATAATTCTGAATGAAGCCCATCGATCAAAGTAATTAATTCACCCCAGAGCGGATAAGATGTATAAGGAATTGAGAAAACACTATTGGTGGCCTGGAATGAAGAAAGACATTGCTATGTATGTAAATAAATGTTTAACTTGCGCAATGGTCAAGGTTGAACATCAAAAACCATCCGGTCTACATCAGCAACCTGAGATTCCCCAATGGAAGTGGGAACAAATATCGATGGACTTCATAACTAAGTTGCCCAGGACTGGGAAAGGGCATGATGCAATATGGGTAATTGTGGATCGACTGACGAAATCTGCTCATTTTCTGCTGATTCGAGAAGATTATAAGATGGAGAAACTGGCACAACTTTATATTAATGAAATCATCACTCGGCATGGGGTACCTCTTTCCATCATATCGGATAGAGATAGTCGATTTACGTCAAGATTTTGGCAATCACTGCAAAAGGGCTGGGCACACGTCTGGGATTAAGTACCTCGTATCACCCTCAAACGGATAGGCAGACGAAATGAACCATCCAGACATTGGAAGATATGTTACGTGCATGCGCCATATATTTTGGCAGAAGCTGGGATACGCACCTTCTGTTAGTTAAATTCGCGTACAATAACAACTATCATGCCAGTATTCAGTGTGCGCCATATGAAGCGTTATATGGACGTAAATGCAGATTGCCACTTAGTTGGTTAGAAGTCGGTGATCGACAATTAACTAGACCCGATGTAGTTCAGGAAACTACTGACAAGATTGTAATTATCAAAGATAGACTCAAGGCCGCAAGAGATCGTCAGAAAAATGATGCGGACAATCGGAGGAGACCATTGGAATTCTAAAAGGGAGATAAAGTACTCTTGAAAGTCTCACCTTGGAAAGGAATAATGCGTTTTGGGAAAAGAGGCAAATTAGGTCCCCGATATATTGGTCCATTTGAAATAACTGAAAGAGTTGGACCAGTGGCATATAAGCTGGATTTACCACAAGAGTTAAGCACCATTCATGATATATTTCATGTATCGAACCTCAAAAAGTGTTTAACCGATGAAACACTGGTCATACCATTGGAAGAGGTGCAAATTAACGACCACCTGCGTTTCGTTGAAAAACCGATCGAAATCATGGACAGAGAAGTCAAGCAGTTGAGGCGAAGTAAGATTCCGATTGTAAAAGTTCATTGGAGCTCAAAGCATGGACCAGAGTACACTTGGGAAAGAGAGGATTTTATGAGAAACAAGTATCCTCACTTATTCACTGAGGAATCAAATTTCGGGACGAAATTTTTCTGGCATGGGGAGATTGTGACATCCGTCAATTTTAGAGCATCAGGTTAGTACCTTTAAAAGGACTCTTATAGTCAGGACTTTAATTTATTAGGAATTAGTCATGTTAATTAGAAAATGAATCGACTTAGCTCCCAAACTTGTAGCTCAGAAAACCCTGTCACGACAAGTAACTGATAAAATAACTTATGTAATGCAAAATATATTAAAATTCTTTTAAAATAAATAAAATAGATATTATAAATTTAAAATTTAAAAATATAAAGTTTTAATTGTATGTGCAAATAATATTTTTTTTCTTACAAAAATTTGGAATTTTGACTTAATAATGAATAATTTTTCTGGTGTGGATAAAATGTATTTAAAGTTATACTTATTTGCGCTGAGTTTGTATAAGAAAAATAACAGAAAAAATATGGTGGTTGGGCCTTATATTGGCCGGCCCCTCTACCATCATATAAAAACCCCATCTATTTTGAAAATCATTCGTTTCACCATTATATTTCCTTTTTACTCTCTCTCTCTAAACCTTTCATCTTCCTCCAGCCGAACCCATTTATCAAAATCTTCTTAGACTCCATAAATCTTGAAGAACATTCAAGATTTCAAGAAAAAGCAAGCAAAAAGGTTATAGATTAGTTTTATTATCTATGTATCTTTTTCAACATTATTTCTCGTCACTTTCACATTTCTTCCTTCTTTTCGAGCTCAAATATTCTGGAAAATCTAAGATTGGAGATTATTCATCAAAGATATGAAAATGTTCTCGAAATGTTGGTAATCTATGATCTATAAACTTAGAACTCAAGAAACTGGGGTAAAATCACATTGCATGTAGTATTTAATCAATAAAATGATATTTTGAAACTGACAGGTTGTTTCTAACAATCCTGTCAACCGTATTCTTCAAAATCAACCCCAAACTATTTGACTTATCTTGAAATATGTTTTGGATTAGTTGTTGTTACTGTTTCGGTTTCACTAAAAAATGTGAATTTTGGGTATTAAAAATGTTCAATGTGAAATTTTAGGAGCAATAATGATGCTATTAGACAAAAGAAATTTAACAACAATGACTGTTGTAGTTTTAAAAAGATTAAAAGGAAAATGATTTTTGGAGGGTTTCCTTGACAATGATTGGTGAAACCAAGAGTCCAGGAACAGAGTCTGTATATATTTGTCCAAATAACAACTTTTTGTGCAAAAACCCTCTTTATTTTAAATATTTGGATTTTTTTTTGTAACAATGTTAACCCATAAAGGTTTATTGGCATTACATAAGATATAATCTTAAGTTATCTATATCGTGACCCGAAGGGTGATCTAACTATTGGAATTTCGGGTGATTAGGACATTAGTGCGGATGTTGGTGCTCTAAGCTTCACCAAAATACTGGATATTCTCCTTCAAACTTGTGAGTTTTCACGACCCCATTTTTACTGCTTTAGTTATTTCTTTTAACTGGGGGAAAAAGCATGAAAGAATGCAAACTATGTTGTTTTAGTTGTAAAACTAATGGACTAAGGAACTGCTTAGTCGAATGTTGTGAGAATCATGAAAATTTTGAATTCTAATGCACTACTTATAAATGATAAATTGATGTGCTTGAGAGGATATGCAAAAAGTCCCCGTCCATACACGCTACTAGTTAACTCGGGCACATCCCCGAGCTGTGGTAATTGTGGATAGCCGCTATTGTGTTGACAGTCCCACCCAGAAAAAGGGTGCACATTACCTAAGTTTTAAATAGTCTACTCATGTATGCGAAAGGGCCCCTACTGAAGTAGTACTAATACGAACCGTGGTACCTAAGTAAGTGAACGGGCCACTTATGGTAGTTCATGAATTAATGGGGCACATTGGTCAGGTAAGGCTCTGTAGCGTCTCAAGTTTTTCAGCATCGATGAAA
>NC_037544.1:14679426-14683456 GCF_001531365.2 Cynara cardunculus var. scolymus | reverse complement strand
TATTTTTACAATAGATCTGATCATCTATTTACACTAAATGGCTATTAAGAAGATAACTATCTAATGCTACTTTCTAGCAAATCTTCTATTTAACAGATAAGGTTTATCTGTTATATAGATAAGCGTTAATATTAAGATAAACTCGAATTCCAGCTGTTGATTTGTCATCTCCAGCTGTCATTCATGATATGATGATCTTATCCTTATCTTCGAATCTCCATCGCATGCTTGTATGAATTGCTGGAAAATCTTCTAAGTATTGATTAATTAGAGGGTCGATGAGAATGCTCTTTCCATCACATCCTTGGACTGTCCATCGATCCTCTGGTTGAACTGTCCATCGATCCTCTGGTTGAATTCCAGACTTAGTCGTTTCTTCCTTGATGTCTTCATTGGTCTTCTGGTTCTTCATCACTYGTTGTTTTTCATTACTTTTTACATTATGAATTGTGAGGTTTAACAATCTCCCCCTAAGTAATGAAATAACAAACATAGTCAAATCTAGACACATATGTGAAGAACATACACTAATCTAGTAGAAAACATCAAACTCCAAATTTTCATTGGATGATGAAATTTCTTACAATACAGGAAACAAAATACATCAAGCCAAAATAAACAAAAGTTTTAACTTATCACGAGCTACCTGAGTATATCTCTCTGAAGCGCAAGAGCAATCTTCGATATGCAATGACTGTTGATATCTCGTGAATGAGAAGACTTCCCTCTTCCCTTGGCACATGGTTTCTGCCCAGTCTTTCTCTAATATTTTTCTGAAACCATTCAAGTGTATCTGTTGAATACCTGAAGGCTTCAGTCATTCTGAAGAATTTTTTAACCCTGAACTCATTCTTGTAAAGAAGTCCAAGTTCAGGTTGAGTAAGAACTGATGCAGATCGTATCTCCTGCAGGCCCTGGAAGTCTTCATTTGGAGGAGCGCATGATAGTCTCTCAATGCCTAGCCTAAAAGCAATTTCAAAATCACTTTTAGCTATGTGTTTCACTAGGGACTCCATTGTCTTTACTATAGCTGGGTTTGCCATTCCAAATCTTATGTCGTGATCTTGCCTTTGAGCTGTGTAAGCATATAACTCAATCAAGTCGTATGGGTTGAGATTGATGAGGTCGTTTTCATTGAACACGCTAACTAACCTATGGGCTCTCTCCATGGTGAACTCGATGTATCGGATAGCTCTATTGGCAAATGTCTTTACTTTCAAGTCCATGACTATCTTTATTCCATGATTCAAAAAGACAGCCTGAGGTGCTTGAGTAGTCTGTCTGATGAATCGCTGGTGTAGAAGGTTCATAGACTCAGGCGATAGGATTGGAGGATTGGTTGACAAACTTTCATCGCGATCTTGATACATATATTGATGGATATTTTCCATCATTACTGGTTCCCTGGGCGGCAATTGAGGTCGTCTCCTCATCGACTCCAGGCTCTATATTATTTCATCCACCAGGCCTTGTGAAGGTTGCCTTGAGGAAGAAGGAGTATCCGCATGCACCATGGGTTGATGGGTTAAGCGTTGTGTTTTGGTTTGGGGTTGTGTATGGGTAGAGGGTGAGTTTTCTTTGGATGGTTCAGTTTCATGGGCTTGGGTGGTTTCTGGTGCATGGGTTTCTGTAGGGGTTTGTGGTTGTTGAGGTGATGGTTGGTCTGTTGTAGATTATGGTTGTGTGGAAAGGGTAAAGGGTTGAGTTGTGTGAGGTATTGGAGAAGGGGTTAAGGGTAAGTTTATTGTGGGTGAGGGAGTGAAGGTTTGGTTTGTTTCTGTTGGTGGTGTGGTTGGCTCTTCATCGGTTGATGAACTCAACACGATGGGGTCTGGTGTTGTGGCTATGGGAACTTGTATATTCTATACATCATCAGAGGGCAAGGCATATGGTTCCCTTGCTTGGGTTTGTTCGGTTGTGGTGGTGATGGTTGCTGTGGTACAGCGGATTGTGTGTGTTGTGTTGTGTAGCCGGCACCTTTTTCTCCACCTCATGAGGTCTAAGACCTTGATCATCGGGATTTGGATCATCATGTCTTATGCGCTTTAGGGGGCGGCTTGATGAGCAGGACGCTCTCGATCTGTTCTTCTTCTTGCCCTTCCTGAAGGACGTAAGATACGCCTTCAGGGAGGCTTGTCTTCGACTCGCCTCCATTGTTTGGAGGAGAGAGGTGGTACGTCGTCGTTCATCAGCCAGGTTCTGGGAGAGAACCCTCGTTGGATGGATGGCCCGATGAACGAATTTGGCACTAATCTTATTGAAAGATGAGACTAGCGCCTTGGACAGAGCCTGCAGATCGGCTCTGGTTGCAAAATCTGTGCTAGTAGGTGGTGGTGGTGGCACAGAGGCTGTTGCAAATGGTGGAGGATGGGGAAGGTTTGCAAAAAGATTCCTCACCTCTGTAGTGAAGGAGGAGAAGGCTGCTTCATAGGATGGGGCTGCAGAGGGAGGTGGGGGTGGACTTTGTTGTGGGATTTGGGCAAGTATGGTGGCGGGTAGTTGGGTGAGGGTGGTTTATATGGTGGCCATTTGGGTGGTAAAGGTTGCGAGGGTTTCATCGACTGATGAAGTGGATGGAGGTTGAGGTTGAGGAATTTGGGAGATGATGGAGGCAGGTAGTTGATGAAGATTGTGAAGGATGGTTTGTAGTTGGGTAATGGTATAGCTGAGGTTTTCATCAGCTTCAGTTGCCTGAGCCGTGAGGGTGGCAAGGGATTGAATGAGGACTTGGTTTCTTTGGGTGGCTAGGGAGGATGAGGTATTGTGGTGTTGGGTGACTGTTTGTTGGAGCATTTGTAGGCGGGTTGTGTTGGCTTGGGTTTGGGTTTCAATTTGTGTTAGATGATGTTGGAGGATAGCAAGGGATTGGTGGAGGTCTGGGGTATCGGGTGAGGGTTGATTGTCCACAATCCCTTGTATGATGAGTTTAAGGTCATCCAAGGACCGTGTCACAACTCTGCCTTTGTGACCAGATCGACTAAAGGGGTAACCCCTGCAGCAACAGATGCTGCAGGTTCTGCCTCTGTTTCTGAGGCGCCTTCTTGGCCTTGTGTGAAGGTAGGCCTCGAAGGACTTCCATCATGTCCTTGATAGCCTTCGAGAGAAGAGCTATCTCGTGATGTTGCAACATCCTCTTCCTCGTCCTCAGCTTCAGAGGTTGATTAAGTGAAGTGGATGTGTGTTCCCTTTGGTAGATCAAATACCGAGGGGTGTTGTGCACAAATGGAAGATCGCTCTGAACGATCTATAGGTTCAACTTCAGAATCAACACATGCTTCTGTGTGTGTGATTGGTTGTGGCGAGCCCTGAGGCGAAGGGGCTCTTGTCTCTTCATCACCTCTTTGTTGAGAGAGGGGTGATGGTAAATGGGTTTCCTCGGCTTGTTCATCTCCAGAGGCCCGAATAATGGCCTTTGGATGGCTGGCTGGGGTTGGGGTGGGATCGGGTCGTCCTTTTTCAATACCCCTTTGGCTTTGATTGCCAGGGGTAGAGGATGTGGTTGCCCTTTGGGTAGTAGGATGAGGAATATTTTGATGAAGGCTGGGGGAAGCACGAGCATCATTATCATCATCATCTTCATCATCCGATGAACATGATGCTTGTGCTCCCTCGCTTGGAGGGGGGACGACTCTAAGTGCTCCGGGGTGGCTGCCCTCGGTTCTTGGGACATCATGGAGCGTTCATAGGTCTGGCGTATCTCACTTGTCAATGGTATGACAGTGAGCATAGCCCGGGACAGCGGTCAGTTGATGCTGTATCCTTCCTTCAAAAGGGTTGGGCGGTGTCCTTGCATCTTGTAGACCGGGGTAAAGGGATCCACAGCAAGTAGTCCGTGCTTCCTCATCGCGTCCCCTATGAAGGGAGCAAGGAAGCGGGGAAAGAGAACTGCAGAGAGTGGCTTTCCTGCAGCTTGAAGTTTGCACTTTTTGATCACGGCCGCATGAATCTCGTTGTAAATGTGGAAAGCATAGTTGAGATTGAGGTTGAAGAAAAGCCCATACATAATTGTCATTATGTTGAGATTTCCTTG
>NC_037544.1:14671750-14679326 GCF_001531365.2 Cynara cardunculus var. scolymus | reverse complement strand
TTTATACAAGCAAGTAACTGTTTTTCTGACATGACCTAAAGTAAATTAATCTAAGCCATTCGATCAAAGACAATTACAGACAAGAACACGTGATAGGCACGAGCAACTAAAAGACCTAAGTAAAACAGCTTAAAGATAATCTACACAGAAGACATTGCTGCAGACCCTCTGTGAAGTATCACAGAGGCTCTGCTAGATATGACATGGGGCGCTTACTTCAGAGGAACTTCTTCCAGAACCTCTGTGAGACACGACAGAGGTTCTGTCGTCTTTAACTTGTAGCATGGTCTTTTCAGATGATAAGTTTCCAGAACCTCTGTGATGGATGACAGAGGTTCTATCACTTGAGCCTTGTACGATTGAGCTTCTTCTGTTGATTGTCCTCTGTAGTCTTCTGTGATAGATCAGCTTCTGTCAACACTTGTTGTTTTACTTTTTTTATACTTTTACATTCAAGGAATGAGAGCTAACAATACTCATTTTAAAACGTGAAACCAGCAAGGCAGAAATTTTTTTGTAGTATTTGGGGTTTGTAGATCCAAATATTATGTCGTCTACATAAATTTGTATCAAAATAATATCAGACTTTTCCTTTTTAATGAAAAGGGTTGTGTCAATATTACCTTTCGAGAAGCCTGA
Source organism: Cynara cardunculus var. scolymus (assembly GCF_001531365.2). NCBI lineage: Eukaryota > Viridiplantae > Streptophyta > Magnoliopsida > Asterales > Asteraceae > Cynara > Cynara cardunculus. The sequence continues at coordinate 14,678,687 of NC_037544.1, read as the reverse complement.
CTTTACCAGAAATTCTGATAAAATGTCATACCAGACTCTCGGAGCTTGTTTAAGACCGTAAAGAGCTCGGTCAAGGATGTAGACATGATCCGGCTTTGACTGATCAACAAAACCCTCCGGTTGTGAAACGTAGACTTCCTTTTTGAGAAGACCATACAGAAATGCTGTCTTGACGTCCATCTGGTACACCGTGAAGTTTTTGTGTGCCGCGTACGCCATAAACATTCGTATTGCCTCAATCCTTGCAACCGGGGCAAAAGTTTCATCGTAGTCAACGCCATCTTGTTGATTATATCCTTTAGCAACGATCCGGTCCTTATTTCTGACCACAACACCATCTTCGTCCTTTTTATTATTGAATACCCATTTTGTACCGATAATTATCTTGTTGTTGGGACGTGGAACCAATCTCCATCCATTGAGTGCTTCGAACTAGTTCAGCTCTTCTTGCATGGCTAGTATCCAATCCGGATCAGCTAAGGCATCGGAAACCATAGTCGGCTCAATATTAATCAAGAACGTGGAGTATAGACACTCATTTGCCGTCACAAACAGTGTACGAATTGGTGCTGATGGATCACCAATTACTTGATGTATTGGGTGATTTCGGGTCCACTTATTGCTATGAGGTAGGGGAATATAGGAGCTTTGATCTGAGTTTTGATCAGTGTAGGTACTTGGGGAGTTTATTGGAACAGGTTTAGGTGAAGGTTCAACATTTAGAATCGAAATAGGTTGAATATTTGGTTGAGGTAAGATATTTTCGTCTTGTTCGACCGATACCTCTTGCGCTTCAGAATTTTCCCCCTCTTCACGCTGAACGGAATTGTTCGGATTTTCCATTTTTATTTCTTCATCCACTACTTCCATCTCCTCTTCTGTTTCAGTTACTCGCACATCGGGAGATAGACCAGATAATTGTTGTTCACTTGGAATATCCCTAGACAAAACATTAGACGGATTAGATTTATTTTCAAAATATTCTTCATAAAAGTTCTCAAATAAGGAATCTAAATCAGCTTTATCAGTATTAGACGACTCAGATTGATCATCTTTCCGCATTGTATTAATTATCAGCCCGGGTCCTGAACTGAATTGTTCAGAAGCCACATCAATGACTTCATCAAAGGATATGTTCACGCTTTCATTGATGATTTTGGTCCTGTTATTGTAGACCCTATACGCAGCAGATGTTTTTGAGTAACCAACAAAGACTGCTTCATCAGCTTTAGTAGCGAACTTCCCTCTGTCCTCTTTGTCATTTAAAATAAATCATCTGCAACCAAAAACTCGGAAGAATTTGATATTAGGTATTCTTTTATTTATTATTTCATACGGAGTTTTACCAAACCTTTTGTTTACAAGTGAACGGTTTTGAGTAAAACAAGCAGTCGCCACTGCTTCAGCTCATAAAAATAATGGAAGATCGGAGCATGTAAGTACTGTCCGCGCCGCTTCCACCAACGTTATGTTCTTTCGCTCAACGACACCATTTTGTTGTGGTGTCCGGGCTGCCGAAAATGTATGTGAAATACCGATAGATTCGAGGAATGAACCGAGTGTGTTGTTCTTGCATTCAGTTCCGTTGTCTGTTCTGATTTTCTGAACTTGAAGTTGCACATTATTTTGGACTGTCTTCAAGAAAGAAATTGTCTCGGCCGCTTCATCCTTTCACCGCAGAAAATGAACCCAGGTATATCTGGAATAGTCATCGACTATGACAAGCACATACTTCTTACCGTTGATGCTTTGGACTCGAGTAAGACCGCAAAGATCCATATGTAGTAGGTGTAGAGGACGTTCGATACTCTGTCTTCAGCTTCTGTGAAGCTTTCTTCAGTTTGCTCATATCGCATGCGCCGCATACATGGTCTTTATGAAACTTCAGTTCTGGGATGCCTTTGACCAAGTTGTCACAAACCAACTTGTTGAGATACTTGAAATTTAAGTGTGAAAGTCGCCGATGCCATAGCAAATTCTTCTTCAAGGATGCCTTGGATATCAAGCAGACGTCAGTATCCACTTGTGTATTTGATAGGTCAATCGTGTAAAGATTTGATCTTCTGATTCCAATTAAGAGCTCCTTACCATCAGTAGTTCGGATGCTGCATTGGTTAGCTTTAAAACATACTTCTAGTTTTTTATCACAAAATTGACCTATGCTAAACAGATTATGTCCAAGTCCTTCGACAAACTACACTTTCTTAATTGTTAAGTTCCAAGAAATTACGTCACCGTATCCAAGGATAGGCATGTATTGATTGTTTCCAAACCTTACCGTACCTCCAAAAGATTCAACATAGTTAGCTAATAAATCTTTTCTACCAATCATGTGCTTAGAACATCCGGAGTCTAAGAACCACACATACCGGTTAACCTGCAAAAATGAATCAATTGGGTTTTGGTACCCATTTTAGTTTTGGACCTTTAAGCTAAGTTTTCGTTGGTGGTATACTATAGGTACCGTACCAACGTTCTTTAAAACGCAAATTCTTAGATAAAGTAGAAAGCACAGAATGCATGAAATGATAAGGTTTAAACGAAGTAAAAGATTTAAGTAATTCATTCACTCTACATGGAGAACAATTATTTTTACTATTTCTAATATCAAAGAATTCATCAATTAAATATCTTATTACAGAATTATTCAATATCGAATCATTTAATACAGATTTAGTAAAATTATTTTTCTTCTGTTGAGTTGAAGTTTTGTCTCCTTCCTTTACTCTTCAAACAGTCTTAAACTTCAACACCTTATCTGAAATAGGAAAAAGAAAATCATCAGATTTAATTGAATGTCGAACTTTTTGTTTATTTTTCTTTGTAAGCTTCTTCTGTTTCMTCGAATTCTTTTTGGTTTTATTCTTTTTATAGTACACATCCTCGGAAACAGGTTTTTGATTAAAATTCTTTTCAAAATCTGAAAGTAAATCGGAATCCTCAGTCATATTATTTTTTACAATAAAATCTTCATGACTAGGTAATTTCTTTGAAAAATCAAATTGATCAATTACATTATCTAAACAAACATCTGAATTTATGATATTTGAAAAATTAATTTCTTCATTAAAATTATGAATTTCTTCTGAATCGGAGGCTTCACTTAAAGATTTATTGCACAAAAAATACTCAGACTCAACATGTTCCGTTTTTACTTTATAATTTTGTAAATCTTCAATTTTATTTAAAAATTCTTGTTTTTGTTTATTAAATGAAAGTCGTTCTTCAGTTAAAATCTTTTCCAACTGAACCACTTGTTTTTCTAAAATTAAAGTAGGAGTATAAAGCTTTGGTTCAGCTGGTTTTGATTCAAGCTCTTCCTTTGAATAACTGTGAAAATAATCTGTTGAAAGTGAAGAGTCTAGATTTTTATAACTTTCATTCAGGTTTGTATAATCAAACGAAACTTGCATTTTATCTTTTCTTTGTCGATTGTAATCTTCTCGCTATTCCACCTCATCAAAAGATTTTGTAAATTATACCGAAAACTCGGGACCGCAATCAAGATATTCAAATTTGTACAAGGTCGGGGCATAATATAAAGCTTTTCCTAAAAAATTCGGATTTTCATACCCCAACCCTTCCCTAGGGTTAAAAATCTCGTTTCAGATGGTTTGTTTAGGAAAATGGTTTGATCAGTTTGTCCTCTTTTATATAAAACTTCCTCTTTACACTGCAGCTTTTCATTTAACTAAATTATTTGAAGTTCAAGCTTACTTATTTTAACTATTTGTTCTTTATTAACTAATTCTAATGATTTATATTATTCCTTTAAATCAGATAATTCGGCTTTTAAGATATTGAATTTTTCATCAAATAATTTAGACTCAGATAACAAAGATTTAACCCAGTCCAAGTTTCCAGCATTTTCATCAATAGTTTGATGTATTTTTCTTTTTGCATTTTTATTTCTTTTTCAAAATTGTTTGAACGCATTTTTTCTGATTTTAATTCTTACTGGAATGATTGGAGTTTGAGCATCATCTTATGCATCTGTTTAATGCATGATTGCTCCAATACCTCTTCATTCATTTCCGCACTCTATTCTTCTTCTTCATCTGAAGAACAGTTATCTGATTTAGCCATCAAGCACACGTGTGCAATAGCTTCAGTTTCTTCCGCTTTATCAGTCAGATTCAACCAGTGATCATCCTCTGCCATGAGTGCTTTCTCGGCATCTCTTTGTTTAGAGAGAAAAAATTTATTTTTGTAGTAGTCGGTATTTCGAGTTACCGGCTTTCTAGAATTTAGAGCAAAGTGGTCTAGCTTGCCACATTTATAACATTTTGTGTTATCATCAGCTACACCTTTGCCAAACTTCTTCCTCTCTTCCGGCTTCTTCTCGTACTTCTTCTCGAACCTCTTTTCTTCATATTTCTTCTTCTCACCGAATTTGTCTTTGAATTCTTATTTTGAGCCCGACGAGAATCTTTGGTTGTTCGAGTGTGGCCGTTTCGGGAATTTCTTTTGAAATGCTTTAGTCAGCATCACCATGGCATGTTTAATTTCTGACATTTCAGAGTCTGAATCTAAGCTGTTACTATCTTCTTCTTCAGATTCACTCGATTGGCTAACTTCCTTTACTTGCTTTCCATATCTGCTCTTTGCTTTCTTCTCTTTCTTCTCAGATACGAAAGCCAAAGGATCAGCAACTTCCTTCTCTTTCTTCTTCTTTGAATTTCGAATCTCCAAAACGTCTTCCTCGTTCTGCTTCAGAGTTTCATAGATTTCATGAACATCAATATCAGATAGTGATTTATTGAATCTGATATGATTAGCAAATGGTTTCCACTCTGGTTGAAGATTGTTGAGAAATTTAACATTTATCTCTATTACAGTTTTAGAGATTCCGTTCTTTGTCAGATCATTTAGCAGTCTGGTAAACCTATCGTAAACATCATCAAGGCTCTCACCATCTTTAGCCTTGAACTATTTGTATGCTGATATGCAGTTAGTAATCTTCAACCGAGTTCCCACTCTAGAACCCATCATCTTTTCAATTTGAACCCACATACTGTTACCAGATGATTTGTGGCTGTCAATATTGGTGTAAATGTCATTGGTCAGTGCTTGCATCATGTAGGACCTGCAAAGGACATCAGCATGGGCTCTTTCTTTATCTTGAGTTGTATATTTGAATTTTTCCTTGATAACTGTCTGAGCAAGTCTGCCTTCTTCTGGAATAGCAGGTGTCTCTTGGTAGAACATAGCAGGACCTTCCATCAAGGACTCCATTAACAGATCACCTTCCTTCATTCTCTCTATAAAGTTGAGAAATCTATCTCTCCACTGATTGTAGTTTCCTCGAAACAGCACTGGTGGCTTGGTGTCGGTACCAATTGCCATTGCTTCTCTTGAACTCATTTTATCAGTTAGTATGATTTAGGATCAACTGCAGTTCAAAATTTGTATTAAAGGATCATTATTCAAAAATATCAGATAAATCTCAAACAAGAATATGCACGCATTCAACACTTAGAAAAATTTAGCACACAAGCTTGTCCGGATTAGGAATCCGGTCAAGCTTATCCGGATTAGAAGTCCGGACAAAGTAAACTTAAACTTTTCAATATAATGAAGTTATCCGGATTAGAAGTCCGGACAACAAAGAACTTTAAATCGCACAAACTTTCAAGTAATCCGGTGAGTTTCAACACTTAGTCAAAATTAAAGCAATTAATGAAATTTAATACGGATAATGCAAAACTCAATACGGATAAGGCACAAAAATCAATTTGGATTAAAAATATCAAATCGAATGATTTCAACACTTAGACAAATTTCCAAAATGAAATACGGACGTAAAAAGTCAACAAGTCAACTAGTCAAGGTCAACTAAGTCAACTAGTCAAAGTACGTATAAGTCCGCTTAAAATCAATTCGATCAAAAAGTCAAAGATTTAAATCGATCACAACACAAAGTCAAAATCCGTTCGCAAGTCCGCTCAAAGAATCAAAGTCAAAGTTTGGTCAAACAGTCAAAGTACGATCATATAAACATTCAACAATACAACATAAATCGCATAATAAACCGCTCAACCTTACACTTAAATCACTCACCAATTTGCTCAGGCTATGACCGGACTTCAATTAAATCGCACACTTTACAATATAAATCGCACAAAGCACAATCGACTTACCAAGCGGATTATCTAAATCGCTTACTTAATCGCACAAGAGATGAACGATTTACCTTTTAATCTTACCAATACTTACCCGGTTTTGCCTAATCCGATCAAACTCAATTCATACAAATATTACAAGTATTAAACCGTTCAAGCTTTAAGCGATATACAACCTAAATTGATCAAGAGTTAATCGCATTAATATTCAAGCAAAAACACAAATTTCACACTTTTTCACCAAAATTTTGGATCAAAACATGAAAAATTATGGATTTTGAAGAACACTCAACAGTTTCCGAAAACTCAAAATTCGATCAAATCAGGTTCAAAACTTGTCTAAAATCAAAAATAGTGTGAATCAAACTTGTTCTAAATCAAAAAGCGAATCCAGCGAAATAAAATTTGTCAATTAACAATCAACAATCAAACGATTTAAGCCTAAAAACAGATTCTGGACGAAGAACAGATGAAGAACTTTATGAACACAGATCGATAATTGTTAGCTCTGTTATTCATCTCTTGTAAAAGTATAGAGAAAGTATTCTACAAGTTTTGACAGAAGCTTATCTTCCACAGAAGACAACATAGGACTAACGACAGAAGCCTGATATTCGAGAAGTGTGAGAGAACCTCTGATGTCTCTCACAGAGGTTCTGGAAAATGGTCCTCTGTCAATAAGAACAAGCAAGTCTATTTCAGCAGAACCTCTAAGATGGCTCACAGAGGGTATGCGGTTTCGTCTTCTGTGAATATCCTCTCCCATCTGTTTTTCAAAGGTTGTTAGCTGCATGTGCTTCTCACGTGACTAGGTC
>NC_037544.1:14669674-14671650 GCF_001531365.2 Cynara cardunculus var. scolymus | reverse complement strand
AATTATTAGTCGAACCTCTGCTAATATTTCTCCAAAGCAAGAACAWTCTTCAAAACCCTCTTTTCGACCTTTCTTCTTCAATCCAAAGGTCAGAATCTTCTATTTCTTTTTCTTCGTTAAAAGAAATCTGTTTAATATTGTTAAGAACCTTGTTCTCTTAATGCATTAAACTAAAGATTATTAATTATTTCTTTCTTGATTAATAAATCTGTTTCTTGGTACACATTCTACTTGAAAAACCCTCTTCTTTCTCTGGTTTTACAAAAGAAGTTTTTCCTTGTTTCAAAATTTTTTCTATAATCTATTAACCAAATATTCTTGGTACTTTTCTAACCATTTACCTTCATGTTTATGTTTTTTTAACAAAATACAGATGGCTGCCAAGAACGTCAACTTCGCGTTAGACGAGGTCTCCATCAAGGCCAATAACCATCTTGCCTTGTTGGAGATACCACCCTCTCGAGCCTTCTACCAACCGGCGGCTGACTTTCTCAAACAATCGTCGCTCGGCTACGCTCTCAACCATGAACCTCTCATGGTTAAGGAAATACTYCAGCAGTTCTGGTACACTGCTGAGGTCGTTGAGGTCCAAGAAGACGCTGGACGAACAATGGAGCAAATCCACTTTACCTTCAATTGCATGGAAGTAAATTTTAGAGTTTCTACACTTCGCTCAGCCCTCCATCTTCCCAAGGGTCCCTTCGACAGCGAACCTTCCACTGCATAGATCATTTCCTTCCTCGATGCCATTGGCTACCAGTGGCCATTGAAGAAAGACTCCGACCCTCCTCTCAAGTCACTCTCGAAGATTGAGAAAAATAGGATGTCAGCTATCTGGCAATACCTATTTTCTCACTTCATCCAGTGCATGGGTGGAAAGACTGGTGGTCAGGACCAGGCCTCCAGGATTGCCTTGACGATAGGCATCTCTGCGATTCAGCGTCGCAATATAAATTATGTTGCGATCATTTTTGATGACCTGGTGCTGAAGCTGAACAAGCGCCAGCGAGAAAAGGTGGTTCCTTACACTAGGTTCCTCTCTATGGTAATGACTAAAATCTTCAAAAGTCCTTATCCTACAGAAGGTAACCTACCAGCTTGTCGGCTTGGCTCCAGGATTCTGGAACACAAGCTGAGGGACAGTGATGTCCTCTCAGGTGGCAAGGACAAGGGTAAACCCCCCCCCCCCCCGCGTCTATCCCAGCCACCACAACCTCTTCTAAACGCCCCTCTCAACCCACTCTTGGTTCTCCTCACAGAGCCAAGAAAGCCAAAAAGGGGACACCCACGTCTCTAGCTGGAGCCTCTCAACAGGTTTCAGTTATTGAAACTAGCCTTACCCCCGAGGCATTTTCTGTTAACCCTCCCAGCTCTTCAATGATCTCTCCTATCACTGTCGTATCAGTGGCACCTTCACCAATCACTTCAGAGACTCAAATCACTGAAAGTGTAGATATCAGCGCCACCACTGCTGAACACCCACGTCTTTTCTCAACCACTTTCTCTTCCCCTCCTTCCTTGGTCTTTTCACGTGTCCACGATGTATCAGCACCTGTCCTACCTGATACTGAGACACTCACCATAGGACCTGAGGTTGCTCCTCTCGATGCTCCTCAGCATACAGATGTCCATCCTCTCGAGGACATCTCTGCTCCCACCAGTGACACTCCTTTTGATGTCACTGAAGGCCCCTCAGGTACTCCATCTTCCTACCCCTTCATTTCTTCTAACCTTGAGCCTTTAGCTCACACTTCTTCTTTTGCATGTCCTTCTTTGATGCATCAGTCTGATGCTCATGAAGGTGGAGGAGATGTTGGAAAAAGAGAGAAAGATGATGGAGGAGATGAAGACATTGATGATGACTATGATATGGCATCTGACATCAAGCTTCTCCTTCCAGCCGTTGATACCGTCCTCTCCAAGGTGAACGACATTCACCAAGAGATGCCCCGCCAAGGTGATCTTGATGCGAACTT
>NC_037544.1:14661868-14669524 GCF_001531365.2 Cynara cardunculus var. scolymus | reverse complement strand
ATGCCAACAACGACGCCATTGTTGTTCTTCACAGCAGGGCTGATGATGCTCAGGCGATTGCTGATCAGCAACTTGGACTTCTTCAGCAAATCCTGGATGCTGTCCATCAACCAGCTCCAGTGAGTGCACCCTCCTTCTCTGCTGATGATCGTGCTCAGCTCCATGAGACACGTGAGGCAACGACAACTCTACCAATGCTTTGCAAAGGCTGGAGGATTCAATGGTTCTCCAGCGTCAGCGCTTGGACGAACTCTCTGGCCAAATCTCTGATGTTTTAGCGAGAGAGGGGGAGATGAGGTCCAACGCTGGTGGATCATCTGATGCTGCTCCTACAGCTTCTCAGGCTGTTGGCCTAGTATCAGCTTCAGTTGCAGTTAAAGTTGAGGCTGTTGAAGCTAAAGCGGTAACTGCTCCGGTAATCCCTACCACCGAAGCTGCCCAAGCTGAGGTTGCAAAAGCCATCCCTAGGGATGATGTCCATACCGACACTGCTGCTGGTGATTATGATGATGTTGAAGATGATGAAGATGATGATGATGTTGAAGATGATGAAGATGATGATGATGAAGACGATGATGAACCTTTCATTCCAGACACCGGAGATGATCTAGACGGTGACGACGACGACGATGATGAAGATGATTTTACCATCAAGTTCCAGAAGCCATCAACCGTTACCAGAGGTGTTGCCCTCGGGGAAGCTCAATCCCAGGGGGAGCAAAGACAAGGTGAATCGACTCCATCAGGGCACTAGGACCCCATGTCGAAAGGCAAGGAGGTCGCTGAAGAAGGCAACTTGAAGGTACTTTTCTCATGCCCTCAACAAACCTTATTTGAAGACTCTACCTCTCAGGTAGTGATCACTTTAGAATACCAACTTCACATCCCTTCAACAACCTGCAGTCGACTGGAGTGGATATCTGATCAACCCAGTTCTTATACTCCAACAGACCAGCAAATATTTCAGCTTAAGGAGTCGCTCGACCAAACTAGAGTAAAAATTCCTCTTCGTACCTCTAGTGGTGGTGAGTTTGACTTCCTTTCTGAAGCTGAAAGACTCGAGGCATTAAGGGCTGAAGAAGAGCTAGAGCTTCAAAAGAAGCATACTGAAGACAGTCTAAAGCTGGCCAAGTCACTAGCTGCTAAAGTCCTTCCCAAGAAAAAGTCCAAGAAGACGGTGAGTGCTGTCCAAGCCCAAGCTAAACTTCTTTCTATTGTAGAAGCTGAACGCAAGAAGAAAAGACTCAGTCCCTGCCCAATCATTAGCGTCGGCATCAGCGGACGATCCGAAGACGGTGGTACTCTTGTCTCAATTCTCATCACTAGGGACAATCTTGATGTCGTTACCGAGTATCCTTCCTACCTAGGCCGCTATGGATTCAGCGAATGGATGGAGATCAGACAAGCCATTCAACAATCCAAGTCGAGACACAAGACACTTATCAAGGACACCATCAACGAGCTCATCAAAAGGATGTCCAGGTATGTCAAGGTCCTTGACCGGCCAACTCTGAAGAAAAGTGGGAAGAAGAAAATAAAGCTCTTTGATCCTAATGAATGACCATCCCTAAGGAACGAACATGAAACAAAGTTCTCCTTAGATGAAGTCCTGAAGGATCATAAGAGTGTTGACATATTTATGCTGAATCTTGACTTACCAGATAAGGGTCCCTATACACCCAACTCTGTTCATTTTAAACCTGAGTTAGGAGTTATATTCCTTGACTATGAAGGTAAAGTCAGATTTCAGAGAATGTCAGAGCTACGTCTATGTCCAATGGATCATTTGGTATATCTTTTGCACTGGATAGATGATAGCATGCCTGGAAGAGTCGTCGWTCTGAAGATACGAAGGGAATTCCTATATCGAAGAAACCTTGGTGAAGATGTACCTGATTACATAGATCTAAGTGTTCTAGAATAAGATTCTCTTTGTAACAACAATCCACTCTTCCTTGTAACTTCATGTACTATATCTCTTTTCAGTGATTATTCTTATATTCTGTAAGATCTGGACATGTACTGTAATACTTGTATTATTTCCATTGTTTAATAAAATGAGTATTCCATGTACTTCACTGAAAAAGATCCCTGAAAAAAGTAATAGGGACACAAGTCTATGAGTTCCAATGTTACTTTCATCATTCACTGACAATCTATAAGTCAGTGAATAAGCTTTCAGTTTCAGTTTCCGTACTTGTAATTTTCTTAGATATAATTTAAGAAATCTTCTCAAGCTGAGACTGACCTAACTGAAAAAGATCCCAAAATAGTAAAAAGTGACATGTACTTTATATGTAACTTTTCCTTACTATTATTTTATAAGATAACTTTCTTTATGTTATCTTGTTATCATCAAATAGGAGGAGATTATTGATCCTCTCTCTCAGTGATTTGATGATAATCCTTTTTTCCTTTCACGTTGTATTTGTGTTTCTGTATTCTCAGTTTCAGCGATCATCACTGAGTATGTTCAGTGATCACTGAAGAACTTGCATTATAAATTCATCAGAGACAAACAATACTTCAAGAAGACAACACTCACACCAAAGAACCTTCAAGGAACGTCGAAGACTGAAACTGAAGATTAGAGACTGGCGTGTACGTGATCTGAAGTGGTATTCAGTTATTACAAACCTGTCTACGTATGTGTGAAGACTGCTCTAGCTTCAGCGAATGATGATGAGACCTCCAGGTCATCCCAGCATTCAGCGATCAAAAGAAGCTTGCTTAGCACGATTGTTGTTGTCTTGTCCTTTTGCACACAAAGAACAAACCCATACCCTTGCAAAAGTTAGTACGGTACGGAGCCGATTAGTCGACTCTTTGTCCACCAACTTTAGGCAAGGATGTCTGCTCAAGAATAGTGCTTTTGTACTATTCACTGTAGCAAAGGACAAGCCTTCCTCTTAAGGCTTTCCACGCACTCTAAACCTACCATATTGCATTAAATGTTCATTTAATGCACTGGGTATAAATAGAAGTGTTTCTTCTCTTTGCAGAGTGCGCGCATCACTCTCCAACCTAATTCTTACTTCAAGCATCCTCTAGCTTAAGTAAAAGATCTTTAGCATTCCCTTTTCTATGTTTGCTATAGTTTCGTGTGTAACCAAAGATTGTTTAGATAGGTTTTTCTTTACCTTATCTTTCCGTAAACAATCTTGTAAAATCTGTATTGATCTTCTCTATCAATATATATTATAAATTTGAAAACCTTGTGTTTGTATTCATCCCCCCCTTCTACAAACTGTTTCTTATCTTGTAGACCCTTTCGGGACCAACAACTACCCTCTTAATCTTTCGCATTGCGGCATTTTTTGACCAGTCAAATTCGCAATTCTTGACCAGTCAAACCTGATCTTTACCATATGAATTGCTAGGATCACTTATTTACTTCTCAAATATTTATCACTCTTTAAAATAACCTATGATTATATACATATATATATATAAGTTATAAGCTATTTATAACTTTATAACTTGACTTGCTTAACGTTAACCCAAAACTTGGCTTACTTATAAGTTCTAAACTAGTTATATTTTAAAAAATATTTCACAAATTTTTACAAGCTACTCTATATAACCCTTAATATGATACACACTACTACAAAATAGATTTTTATAAATGGTTGTTTTGGGTTTTATATACGGTTTTGCAACTGTGTATAAGGTGCGTGTATGAAAGATTCAAACATTTATACACGGTTCCAAAACGGTGTATAAAAGGCACCATTTTACACTGTTTTAAAACTATTTAAAAAAACCATATTAACCGTTTATATAAGCATTCATCTTACACGACTTTTAGATAAAACCGTTTAAAAAGCCCCTATTAACCGTTCATAAAAGTATCTATATTACACTGTTTTTTGCTAAAACCGTGTTTTGTTATAATCTTACATGGTTTCTATAAAAGAATGGTGTATAAATGCGACCATTTATAAAAAATGCAAACATTTATGCACGGTTCTTTTACTAGAACCATCTATAAAAAGATATATGTATATATACACACACACACATATATATATATATATACATATATGTTGGTCCTAAATGTATCTATAAAAGTTTGAAAGGTAACAGTTTGTAAGGGGGATGAATACAAACCCACAATTTAACTTTTTAAATTCGTTTTAGGATAAAAGAAGATCTATTTGGAATTTACAGATTGTTGCGGAAGAAGATAAGGTTAAGACCTTATCTAAACAATTTTAATGAGAAGAAGGTTGTTGTTGAGAAGAGAGTCTTCTCAACTATTTATATTCATTGCAGTTAATGCAAGTCAGAAGATACGAACTACGTGACAAACTTTTTCTTGAGGGCTTGTCCTTTGTCTGCAGATATGCAGGCTTTAGGCCTCATAAGAATAGTTGACTTTCACAAAGATGGTAAGTACGTTTGGAGACAAAAAAGTAACTCCGTACATATACTTTCTTGTGTGAGGTATGGGGTTGTCCTTTTTGTGCACGACGATAAGACAAAAACTAATCTTGTAGAATAAGATTCATTAAATCGCTGACACTAATTCAACTCTAGAGTCTCTTCAGTGTTTGCTGAGTCTTGGTCAGATTTCGTACTTCAATTTAGACACGCTTGTTATTACTAAATCCACTTCAGATCACGAACTATTTTCTCTATATTCAACTATTTATTCTACATCGTTGAAGGCTTCTTTGGTGTGAGTTTTGTCTTTGAGGAATACTTGTTCTTACAGAAGTTTTACAAACACATTCAATGATCACTGAAGAGCCTCAGAGATGATGGTTAAAGCTGAACATAAATAGAACAAGTACATTCGCTAGGTATGGAGGGTCATCATGAAACCACTGAGAGTTTTGATCAACAATCTCTCCCTATTTGATGATGACAAAGCAACATAAAAAAATTTCTTAGTTGTTACAGTATGTGAAAAGATCTTGTTAGATACATGTCCTTTTTACTGTTAGTGTTAGGGAGTATTATGGAAATTCATTTATGTTGGTCCTAGTCGGATCTACAAGAGTTATAGGTAATCAGTTTGTAGAAGGGGGGATGAATATAAACACAGAAACTTTCACTTTTAAAATTATATATTGATAAAGAAATATCAATACAATTTTTACAGATTGTTTGCGGAAGAGATAAGGTAAAGAATGTATCTAAACAATCTAAGGTTCATTCAATTACAAATAGCAAAAATAAAAGATTTGCTACAAGAAATAAAGATAAGAAATGTAAGTGTTCTTCACTTAATCTAAGTGGTTTTTCCTCTTAAAATGAGAGTAGAGAGATGTTGATCATCTCTCTCAGTGATTTGATGATAATCCCTTTTTCCTTTCACGTTGTATTTGTGTTTCTGTATTTTCAGTTCCAGCGATCATCACTGAGTATGTTAACTGATCGCTGAAGAACTTGCATTGTAAATTCATCAGAGACAGCAATACTTCAAGAAGACAACACTCACACCAAAGAACCTTCAGCGAACGTCGAAGACTGAAACTGAAGATTAGAGACTGGCGATTACGTGATCTGAAGCGGTATTCAGTGATTACATACCTGTCTACATATGTGTGAATACTGCTCTAGCTTCAGCGAATGATGATAAGACCTCCAGGTCATCCCAGCATTCAGCGATCAAAAGAAGCTTGCTTAGCACGATAGTTGTTGTCTTGTCCTTATGCACACAAAGGACAAACCCATACCCTTACTAAAGTTAGTACGGTACGGAGCCGATTAGTCGACTCTTTGTCTACCAACTTTAGACAAGGATGTCTGCTCAAGAATAGTGCTTTTGTACTATTCACTTTAGCAAAGAACAAGCCTTCCTCTTAAGGCTTGACACGCACTCTAAACCTACCATATTGCATTAAATGTTCATTTAATGCACTGGGTATAAATAGAAGTGTTTCTTCTCTTTGCAGAGTGTGCGCATCACTCTCCAACCCTGTTCTTCACTCCAAGACCAAACATATTGAGATCCGATATCATTTTATCAGAGATCATGTTATGAATGGTGATATTGAACTTCACTTCGTTCCAACTGAGTATCAACTCGCTGGCCTTTTCACCAAGCTTCTTGATGAGACAAGATTTAATATCCTGATCACTGAATTGGGTATGTTGAACACTGCAGATTAACCTTCAGCTCTTCAAACATCACTCAGTAAGTGAAATGATTTAGTGCTCTTTCTCTAACACTGAACTCTTGAGTAAATATATCTACTCTCTAAGGTATGATTACTCCTCTTTTCTGAAAACTTAAAACCATCACTGAATATTCTCTTTTTCAGTGATAAAATGTTTTAAAAGGTGGTCTCAGTGATTCTCTTCACTGACCACATCTTAAAGTATATCTTTATACTTTCTTAAAAATCTAAAACGATCACTGACTCTTTTTCTTCAGTGACCAAAAAGCTTTTTAAATGCCAGTTTCAGTGTTCCTCTTCACTGAAATATGATGTCTTAAAACCATCACTGAATACTTTCTTGTTTTCAGTGCTAAATTGTTTTAAATGAAGTATCTCAATACCTTTTCTTTTCACTGAATGACTCTTCACATTCTTAAAAACTCATTGTTTTTAAAAGAAAATATTAAATGCACGTCTTTATGACGACATTCTCGGTTTTCCATAAGCGACGCTTTGAGACGCACAAAATGACTTGTCATTATGCTACCTCATTAAATGTCATCCAATCGTGGATGAGAACTTGGCACATTACTCATTATGACCACTTTTTGAACCGTCATCTTTCTCCATTCTCTCTCATATTTTACCTATAAATATGAGATTTCTTCTTCACTTTTCTCTTTACGCTTTAAAAAAATTATTAGTCGAACCTCTGCTAATATTTCTCCAAAGCAAGAACATTCTTCAAACCCTCTTTTTAGACCTTTCTTCTTCACTCACAAAGGTCAGAATCCTTCTCTTTCTTTTTCTTCGTTATAAGAAATCTGTTTAATATTATTAAGAACCTTGTTCTCTTAATGCGTTAAACTAAAGATTATTAATCATTTCTTTCTTGATTAATAAATTTGTTTCTTGATACACATTCTACTTGAAAAACCCTTATTTTTCTCTGGTTTTTCAAAAGAAGTTTTTCTAGTATCAAAACTTTTTTTATACTCTTTTCACCATATATTCTTGGTACTTTTCTAACCGTTTATCTTCCTGTTTATGTTTTTATTAACAAAATACAGATGGCTGCCAAGAACGACAACTTCGCTATCGACGAGGTCTCCATCAAGGCCAATAACCATCTTGCCTTGTTGGAGATACCACCCACACGAGCCTTCTACCAACCGGCGGCTGACTTTCTCAAACAGTYGTCGCTCGGCTACGCTCTCAACCATGAGCCTCTCATGGTTAAGGAAATACTCTAGCAGTTCTGGTACACTGCTGAGGTCGTTGAGGTCCAAGACAACGTTGGACGAACAATGGAGGAAATCCACTTTACCTTCAATCGCATGGAAGTAAACTTTGGGGTTTCTACACTTCGCTCCGCTCTCCGTCTTCCCAAGGGTCCCTTCGACAGTGAACCCTCTTCTGTCGAGATCATCTCCTTCCTCGATGCCATTGGCTACCAGTGGCCATTGAAGAAGGACTCTGACGCTTCTCTCAAGTCACTCTCGAAGATTGAAAAAAATAGGACGTCAACTATCTGGCAATACCTATT
>NC_037544.1:14639509-14661487 GCF_001531365.2 Cynara cardunculus var. scolymus | reverse complement strand
AACGCCCCTCTCAACCCACTCTTGGTTCTCCTCACAGAGCCAAGAAAGCCAAAAAGGGGACACCCACGTCTCTAGCTGGAGCCTCTCAACAGGTTTCAGTTATTGAAACTAGCCTTACCCCCGAGGCATTTTCTGTTAACCCTCCCAGCTCTTCAATGATCTCTCCTATCACTGTCGTATCAGTGGCACCTTCACCAATCACTTCAGAGACTCAAATCACTGAAAGTGTAGATATCAGCGCCACCACTGCTGAACACCCACGTCTTTTCTCAACCACTTTCTCTTCCCCTCCTTCCTTGGTCTTTTCACGTGTCCACGATGTATCAGCACCTGTCCTACCTGATACTGAGACACTCACCATAGGACCTGAGGTTGCTCCTCTCGATGCTCCTCAGCATACAGATGTCCATCCTCTCGAGGACATCTCTGCTCCCACCAGTGACACTCCTTTTGATGTCACTGAAGGCCCCTCAGGTACTCCATCTTCCTACCCCTTCATTTCTTCTAACCTTGAGCCTTTAGCTCACACTTCTTCTTTTGCATGTCCTTCTTTGATGCATCAGTCTGATGCTCATGAAGGTGGAGGAGATGTTGGAAAAAGAGAGAAAGATGATGGAGGAGATGAAGACATTGATGATGACTATGATATGGCATCTGACATCAAGCTTCTCCTTCCAGCCGTTGATACCGTCCTCTCCAAGGTGAACGACATTCACCAAGAGATGCCCCGCCAAGGTGATCTTGATGCGAACTTCCTAGCCCTCCAGGCGGATGTTCAAGAAGTTCAAAGTCAGCTCCAGACTCTCCAAGAAGCTGTTCACGCCAACAACGACGCCATTGATATTTTTCACAGCAGGGCTGATGATGCTCAGGCGATTGCTGATCAGCAACTTTGACTTCTTCAGCAAATCCTAGATGTTGTTAGTCAACCAGCTCAAGTGAGTGCACCCTCCTTCTCTGCTAATGATCGTGCTCAGCTCCATGAGACGTGTGAGGCAACGACAACTCTAGCCAATGCTTTGCAAAGGCTGGTGGATTCCATGGTTCTCCAGCGTCAGCGCATGGACAAACTCTCTGGCCAAATCTCTCAAGTTTTAGCCAGAGAGGGGAGATGAGGTCCAACGCTGGTGGATCATCTGATGCTGCTCCTACAGCTTCTCAAGCTGTTGGCCGAGTATCAGCTTCAGTTGCAGTTGAAGCTAAGGCTGTTGAAGCTGAAGCAGTTGCTGCTCCTGTAATCCCTACAACCAAAGCTGCTCAAGCTGAGGTTGTAGAAGCCATCCCTAGGGATGATGTCCATACCGTCACTGCTGCTGGTGATGATGATGATGTTGATGAAAATGATGAAGATGATGATGATGAACCAGTCATTTCAGACACCGAAGATGATCTAGATGGTGACGACGACGATGATGATGTAGATGACTTTACCATCAAGTTCTAGAAGCCATCAACCGTCACCAAAAGTGTTGCCCTCGGGGAAGTTCAATCCCAGAGGGAGCAAAGACAAGGTGAATCGACTCCATCAGGGCACCAGGACCACAAGTCGAAAGGCAAGGCGGTCGCTGAAGAAGGAAACTTGAAGGTACTTTTCGCAAGCCCTCAACAAACCTTATTTGAAGACTCTACCTCTCAGGTAGTGATCACTTCAGAGCACCAACTTCACATCCCTTCAACAACCTGCGGTCGACTGGAGTGGGTATCTGATCAACCTAGCTCTTATACTCCAACAGACCAGCAGATGTCTCAGCTTAAGGAGTCGCTCGACTAGACTAGAGTAAAAATTCCTCTTCGTACCTCTAGTGGTGGTGAGTTTGACTTCCTTTCTGAAACTGAAAGACTCGAGGCATTTAGGGCTGAAGAAGAGCTAGAGCTTCAAAAGAAGCAGACTGAAGACAGCTTAAAGTTGTCCAAGTCTCTAGCTGCTAAAGTCCTTCCCAAGAAAAAGTCCAAGAAAACGGTGAGTGCTGTCCAAGAACAAGCTAAACTTCTTTCTATGGCAGAAGCTGAACGCAAGAAGAAGCTGAAGCTAGTGGACAAGGATAAGCAATAGAGCAAAGCAAAGATGAAAAAGAGACGCAGTCCCCGCCCAATCATCAGCGTCAGCATCAGCGGACGATCCAAAGACGGTGGAACTCTTGTCTCAATGCTCATCACCAGGGACAATCTTGATGCCGTTACCGAGTATCCTTACTACCTAGGCCGCTATGGATACAACAATTGGATGGAGATCAGAAAAGCCATTCAGCAATCCAAGTCGAGACACAAGACACTTATCGAGGACATCATCAACGAGCTCATCAAAAGGATGTCCAGATATGTCAAGGTCCCTGACAGGCCAACTCTGAAGAAAGATGGGAAGAAGAAACTTAAGCTCTCTGATCCTAATGATGGACCATCCCTAAGAAATGAACATGAAACAAGGTTCTCCTTAGATGAAGTCCTGAAGGGTCATATGAGTACTGACATTTCTATGTTGAATCTTGACTTGCCAGATAAGGGTCCCTATACACCCAACTCTGTGCATTTTAAACCTGAGTTAGGTGTTATATTCCTTGACTAAGAAGGTGAAGTCATTTTTCAGAGAATGTCAGAGCTACGTCTATGTCCAATGGATCACTTGGTGTATCTTTTGCTCTGGATAGATGATAGCATGCCTGGAAGAGTCGTCGATCTGAAGATACAAAGGGAATTCCTATGTCGAAGAAACCTTGGTGAAGATGTACCTGATTACATAGATCTAARTGTTCTAGAATAAGATTCTCTTTGTAACAACAATCCACTCTTCCTTGTAACTTCATGTACTATATCTCCTATCAGAGATTATACTTATATTTTGTAAGATCTGGACATGTATTGTAATAATTGTATTATTTCCATTGTTTAATAAAATGAGTATTCCATGTACTTCACTGAAAAAGATCCCTGAAAAAAGTAATAGGGACATAAGTCTATGAGTTCCAATGTTACTTTCATCATTCACTGACAATCTATAAGTTAGTAAATAAGCTTTCAGTTTCAGTTTCCGTACTTATAATTTTCTTAGATATAACTTAAGAGAACTTCTCAAGCTGAGACTGACCTAACTGAAAAAGATCCCAAAATAGTAAAAAGTGACATGTACTTTATATGTAACTTTTTCTTACTATTATTTGATAAGATAACTTTCTTTATGTTATCTTGTTATCATCAAATAGGGGGAGATTGTTGATCTTCTCTCTCAGTGATTTGATGATAATCCCTTTTTCCTTTCACGTTGTATTTGTGTTTCTGTATTTTTCAGTTCCAACGATCATCACTGAGTATGTTCAGTGATCGCTGAAGAACTTGCATTGTAAATTCATTAGAGACAGCAATATTTCAAGAAGACAACACTCACACCAAAGAACCTTCAGCGAACGTCGAAGACTGAAACTGAAGATTAGAGACTGGCGACTACGTGATCTGAAGCGGTAATCAGTGATTACAAACTTGTCTACATATGTGTGAAGACTGCTTTAGCTTCAGCGAATGATGATGAGACCTCCAGGTCATCCCAGCATTCAGCGATCAAAAGAAGCTTGCTTAGTACGATAGTTGTTGTCTTGTCCTTATGCACACAAAGGACAAACCCATACCCTTACTAAAGTTAGTACGGTACGGATCCGATTAGTCGACTCTTTGTCCACCAACTTTAGGCAAGGATGTCTGCTCAAGAATAGTGCTTTTGTACTATTTACTATAGCAAAGGACAAGCCTTCCTCTTAAAGCTTGACACGCACTCTAAACCTACCATATTGCATTAAATGATCATTTAATGCACTGGGTATAAATAGAAGTGTTTCTTCTCTTTGCAGAGTGCGCGCATCACTCTCCAACCTTATTCTAACTTCAAGCATCCTCTAGTTTAAGTAAAGGATCTTTCTTTTAGCATTCTCTTTTCTATGTTTGCTATAGCTTCGTGTGTAACCAAAGATTGTTTAGATCGGTTTTTCTTTACCTTATCTTTTCGCAAATAGTCTTGTAAAATCTGTATTGATCTTCTCTATCAATATATATTTTAAATTTGAAAACCTTGTGTTTGTATTCATCCCCCCTTCTACAAACTGTTTCTTATCTTGTAGACCTTTACGAGACCAACAAGAGAGAAGTAACTTCTTGGGTAAGTTTCTTAGATATGAAGAAGTGATAGCTGAGTAGAGAGCACTCAACTATTTATACCCATTGCATAAAATGTAATTCAGAAGGTACAAATCACGTGTTAAGATTTTGGAGAAAAGTTTGTCCTTTGCTACAGTAAACAGTCCTTTTGGTTGTATCTGAGCAGTCTTTTTCATAAAGTAGGAAAGCACTATAGAGTCAACAAAGGTATGGGTTTGTATCTGAGCAGTCTTTGTATTGTACTATACTCTAGAAAAGGTATGGGTTTGTTCTTTGTGTGAGGGACAACAAGACAAAAATAATCATGCATGGCGAGCTTCATTTAATCGCTGAATGCTAGGATGACGTTGAAGGGTCCCTTCAGCATTCACTAAAACTTGTGCAAACTTCACACATGATTAGACGAGTTGTAATCACTAAATGCCGCTTCAGATCACGAACGCGCTAGTCTCTAATCTTCATAATCTATCTTCGACATTGCTGAAGGATCTTTGGTGTGAGTTTTGTCTTCTTGAAGTATAACAATCTCTAAAGAAGTTACAATATTTGTTCATCCATCACTGAATAGACCCGGTGAAGATCACTGAAATTGAATAACAAAAATACTATCCTTTGTAAGGTAAAAAGGGATCATCATCAAATCAATGAGAGTGTGGATCAACAATTTATTTGTAAAAGATTACAAGTGAGAAAATGAAGTTACATAACATAAATAACTTAACACTGAAGGCATATTAATTGATAAGAGATAACTACACCCTCGAGTTTGAGGTTTTAATCTCTTAACGGTAGTACCCTCATTGACTTCGGCTTTACTAATGACAGCGAATGAAAAATATAGAACTCATAAGCACTTGTCCCAAATACCGTTTTTAGGGATCCCTTTCAGTTAATTGAATGATAAATTAAAATTTCATTTAAGGCAAAAAGAAATATTACCAGTGATATTACAATTCGTTTGAGAAGTCTGGAAGAGAAGTCTATATACTGAAGAAAAAAAAAAGCTTCAATCAAGGTATTTGAAGGAGATGTAGTCAGGGACATCTTTTCCTTGGTTCCTTCTTTTCAGCATTTGCTTTTGAATCTTGTGGTCCATCATCTCTCCAAAGAGATTTTCATTCACCCAGATTCGAAGATAATCCATATGATCCATTGGGTAGAGATGGAGTTCAGATACTCGCTAGAAACTACATTGACCATCATAGTCAATGAACATAAGTCCATACTCATGTTTCACATGCACATATGCTGGGAGTGAAGGGTCCCTTCTCAGAAAGTGTTGGGTTCAACATTGAGATATCTGGCTTCTTCATATTCTTGAAGAGTTCATTCACTGAGAATTTTGTCTCGTGTTCGTTCTTGTGGGATGGTCCTTCTTCAGAATCAGAAAGGTCTTTCTTCTTCGAGAGGTCTTCAGTGGTAGAGAAGGAACCTCGATGATCTTTGACACTTTGTTGAATAGTTCATTCAGAACTTCTTCAATGTAAGCGGTGGGCTTTGATTTTGACTTCTCAATTGCATGTTAAATCTCTAGCCACACGTAGAACCCATATCTGCTCAGAAAAGAGGGATAATCCATTATGGCATTTGTTCTCTCTAAAGATGACCATGGAGATAAGAAGACCACCATCCTTCATCTGTCCACTGATGTTGATGTTTGAAATATTGTGACAAGGAAAATATTATGACGGTTCTTCCTTGTCTTGATTATTTCCCTACAAGTTCAGCTGATGATCTTTCAACGTCAACACTTTTTGATTTTTCTTTTCAACTTCACTTTTGAGTAGAGCCTGAGCACTTATGGAGTCATTTTTCTTCAACT
This sequence comes from Cynara cardunculus var. scolymus, assembly GCF_001531365.2. Taxonomy (NCBI): domain Eukaryota; kingdom Viridiplantae; phylum Streptophyta; class Magnoliopsida; order Asterales; family Asteraceae; genus Cynara; species Cynara cardunculus. The sequence goes on along the minus strand of NC_037544.1, from coordinate 14,655,525 downwards.
TTCCTTCAACATGAGCTTCGTCAACTAAAGCTTTGTCCAGCTCTAGAATGTCTCTCAAATGTTATTGGTGACATTCTAGCTCTTGTTCTGCCTTCAGGGATTCTTCTCTCTCAGGTTCAGGGAGGAAGTAAACTGACCATATCCAAGGGTACGAAAAGAAATTTTTACTCTAGGTTGGTCGAGTTGACTTATTAGCTGAGCCACTATCTTTGTATCCTCAACCTCAGAGCACATAGGAAGCCAAGGCGTCTTCCTAGTGATGAGGTCAGAGGGTTCATCTTCTTTAGCTTCAGAATCAAATAAGAAGACTAACAGGTCTAAAATTGAGTTTCTTTTCGCAAAATAATGAAAAAGGCTATAGAATTAACTGAACAAGCAGATACAAAAGGAATTCAAGTGCAAATTGCAGGACRTATTGACGGAAAAGAAATTGCGCGTGTTGAATGGATCAGAGAGGGTAGGGTTCCACTACAAACCATTCGAGCTAAAATTGATTATTGTTCCTATACAGTTHGAACGATCTATGGGGTATTAGGCATCAAAATTTGGATATTTATAGACGGGGAATAATAAACCTTTATTTGCATTTCCGTTCTATCCAGCGATGGAACAAAAATGATAAATTCGTTTATTCTTTTTCTTTTATGTTCAATAAAAAAAATGAAAAATTATAGTAGAAGGTTGAGGCAAGGGGTTGAGAGAGATCAGATAAGAGAAAGACTTGGTTGGAGGGGTTAAGATAGAAGGTGAAGGAGAAAGAAAAGATAAACGCAAGGGGTTGATGTGTTCAGCTTCTGAGGTAGAGGGAACAAATAGGTTATGGCATTTGTTACCTCTTGAAGACTGAACATCCCTTGAAGAAGCGCTAGGTTCTCTTCAACAACTCCTTTTCCCTTACCAGAATAGGAGTGTTGGTTGTGATAAGATCTCTTCCCCTGGGTTGAAGGATCTAAATAGAGATTCCTTTGACTGGCTATCTGGAGATGGGTTTTTTGATCCAAACTCTCTCAATGATTTGATGATGATCCTTTATACTTAGTGAAAAATACTTAGTTCTGTTTTATTTCAGTTTTACCGGTCGTCACTGAGTTTATTCAGTTATCGCTGCAAATGTATTGTAAACTTTTCTAAAGGACAAGTATTTTCAAGAAGACAAAATTCACACCAAAGAAACCTTCAGCAATGTCGAAGATATAGCTGAAGATAGAGACAAGCGGTTTATGATCTGAAGTGGATTCAGTGATAACAACGTGTCTACAACAGATGTGAAGTCTAATCAAGATTCAACGAATATTGAAGAAACTCTAGAAATATGCCAGTGTCAGCGATAAAATGAATCTAGTTTTTGTCTTATCCTCTTGCACACAAAGGATAACCCCATACCTCACACAGTAAAACATACGTACAAACTCACTTTATTGTCTTCAAGTGTTCTTACCTACTTTGTGAAAGCCTATTGTTCATATATGGCTAAAATCATGTATATTTGAAGACAAAGGACAAATTATCCACTTGAAGTTTGCCACGTGCTTTGTGCCCTATCTTGCATTAAACTCAATGGGTATAAATAGCTGACAAGACTCTTCTTAAATGCGAAGCTAAGCTTATTGAAGCAAAGAATAGGACATTCTTAAGCAAGAACTTTCTCTCTTGCTCTTTTGTGTATCTTGTGTGCTTCTTAGATTGTTTAGATAAGTTCAACATCTTATCTTCTTTCACAAACAATTTGTTATTTCTGTATTGATCTTCTCATATCAGTAAGGATTTTAAAAAGTGAAAACAGTGTGTCTGTATTCATTCCCGCCTTCTACAAATTGTTACCAATAAACTCTTGTAGATCCGTCTGGGATCAACAAGTGGTATCCGAGCAGTGTTTATTGTGCGAGGAAGGTGCTAAACCGAATGCAAGGTTATGCGATGAAGATTCTAATCCGGTTAAGCTAGTAACCGGAGATGGCTAGAATTTTGGCTAAGTCAAAAATCCAGGTAACTTGTTAAACGATTAGGACTAGAAATTTGTTTCATCTTTGAGTGATTAAAAGATGGAATCTGATCAAAAACATGTCAAAAACACAAAAACAACTTCTTTTCCACAAAAATTTGGATCAAAATCAGATTTTTATGAACTTTTAAAAAAAAAATTAAATTCAGTAATTTGAACAAATCTCGAAAATGATCGATCAAATCACAAAACTTTGTGAATAACAAAGATTCACGTATCTATTATGCACACTTTGATCATGTTTTTAATATCAAAACACGAAAATTTGAAAAATTTATGAATCAAAATCTTAAAAAATGAAGAACACTTATGAAGAATACAAGATGAATAGAAAAGAATTTCCAGAAATTTTCTACAAAGAATGATTTCTTCTTCTAAATTCACCGCATTCCAGCTCTGATACCAACTGTGAGTCCCACAATACGATCAATCTTTAATATCATCAATAATCCATGGCAATCTTCATATTATCATGTAAGAACATCAAGAACAAGTAGACAGAAAAAATCAACTGGTCAAACTTTATAAATCTCTCAAATGTTTACGTATGATTACAATAAGCTCCCTTACTTTCAACTCAGTAGAAGGCAAAGGTATTTATAGGGTCAAACAATAAAGCTCCTAGTCAAAGTCAAGAAGACTTACAAATTCGAAGACACTAAAATACAATTATTTATCTTTCAAGACGAATACAATTTAACACTAAAATTCAATCCTAACACATTGGGTCTCTGGTATCCAAAGAACTCTGGCTTTTATCTAATAGCTTATACAGATGCAGATCATGCAGGTTGCAAGCTTGATAGAAAGAGTACGTCTGGAAGCTGCCAACTTTTGGGGGACAAGTTGGTGAGTTGGACATCCAGAAAACAGAACTGTGTCTCAACATCTATAGCAGAAATAGAATATGTTGCTGCTGCTAGTTGTTGTTCACAAGTGCTCTAGATGAAAACCCAGTTGAAGGATTATGGGTTTCCATATGAAAAATCCCTATCCTCTGTGACTACAAAGGTGTCATAGCCATCTCTGCAAATCCTGTACAACACTCCAAGACCAAGGTCATTGATGTCGGGTATCATTTTCTCAAAGATCATGTAGAAAAGGAAACAATAGAGATGTATTTTATTCCTACATAGATTCAACTTGCTGACCTTTTTACAAAAGCACTAGATGAGAAAAGATTTATGTTTCTTGTCAGCACGATGGGTATGTTGAATGTCACCACTTAAGGCAAATCATCCTTTCCAACCAGAGATTCTCAATATCTCTAGGTTATGCCTAAAGTGATATATTCGAATGGCCCTCATAACTAAGTACTCTAAACTAGAGCCTCTGAACAATTGGAACTACTTGTTCATATTTGGCCAAAATTTATTCTCTTTGGAACCAAAGCCCCTCTGGTCCAAAGAAGGTACTTGGTGTTTTTCACTAAGTACCCTCATTCCCAACCAGAGCTTCTGGTCCTATAGACCAGAGCCTCTGGATTCAAAGTCCTTGAGACCAGAGCACCTCTAGTCCAACTTGGTCCCCCCTCATTTTTTTCCATGCATTTAACTTAGTTTTTCCATTCATCTTGCAACCAGAGCCTCTGGTTCTAAAGACCAGAGCCTCTAGATTCCAAGTTCTTTTAAAACTAGAGCCCCTCTGGTCCAACTTGGTCCTCATTAGTCATTTACCTTGCATTTCCCTTGCATTTCATATCATTCATGCAACTAGAGCTTCTGATAAAGACCAGAGCCTCTAGATTATGAGTCTTTGGAACCAGAGACCCTTTGGTCCCATAGACCCTCCATTCTCATTATCAGTCATATTCATATAACTCATCCTTCACAACCAGAGCCTCTAGTTGTATAGACTAGAGCTTTTGGTCATCATATTTTTCTCTCCTATTTGTTCTAAGGGGAGTTTTTACTCATTTCACATCCCCTTGATTGAGGGGGAGTCATGCATATAACATACATCCTTAAGGATCCAAATTAAACCATCATCCCTCTGGTTATTCATCCCAATTATACCTTGGTTCTTTTATTTTGCATTTTCCCACCCAGAACCTCTAGTTACTCGATCCAGAGACTCTGGATCCTAAAAATGCTATATTATGGAGTAATCTATCCCTTGCATTCAACCAGAGCCCCTCTGGTTACTCTTAAAGGGTATATTTTTATTCCAAGTGTTTAATATGATGACTCATAGCCTCTGGTTTGTCCATCCAGAGCTTTTGTCTCATCAAAACCCAATATTCCATGATGAACTTGTTCATCACACCAAATCAGAGACCCTCTGGTCCCCCCTCCCCCCCCCCCCCCAAAATGTCATGACCAACCAGAGCACCTTTGGTTCCATGACAAATCTTTTTTTCCCAAAAACCCATCTTTAATTGAAAACCTTTTTATAAGATTATACAAAATTGCAGTTTTTGTGACTAAAACCTGTATAATATGGGTTTTTAGAAGACCAAAACTTCGTAATTAGTATTTATCTTCCAATTAGATGGAATTTTAAAAAAAAATTGGGATTATATTTTTGAGAGTTGTCCTTTACGATAATTATTAATTTTTAATAAATATCCCTACATACCCCAAACGTCATCCTTTCACGCGTCTAACACCACAAAAAATATGTTCCCTAGAAACCCTCCAAATTACCCTCCATTATGATCCTGAGCTATCTTTATGGCTCACGATCACCAAATCTTTTCACCTTTTTACCCAAATGTCACCACCACCATCACCCTTATTATCTTATTGTTATTATTTATTTGAAATCCAACCTCTCGCCTCCCTCTCACTATAAAGACCCATCTTCCACAACCATTTACCCTTCATGCTTACAAACAACTCTCAAGAACTAAAACAAAAAACCTGCAACTTACCTGCAATTTACCTACAACTTACAACCTACAATCATGGTTTCATCCGCATCTGACAAGTCAAACAACCACGACAGCCACATACAATCGACTAGCAAAGATAGTCGAATAATCATTTTTCTTACCATTAAACCCAACAATCACGCCATTGACCTCCATCCCCAACTGTTTGAGGATCGATTCGCCATTCTCATTAAGTTCTTACAAAACTATATTCTTCAACCGGCCCTCACCCTCTCCGACAATGAGGTGCCGGTCAAATACATTCAACAATATTGGCACACTTGTGACTTCTACCTAGAAAACCGTGGAATAATGGGCGACATTGATGTCCCTAATGACATGGTTTGCTCAATCAAGATTTCTCAAGCCAAGATCTCCAAGGTCCTCTTCATTTCTATCCAAGAAAAGCTCGGGATTGCACAATACGCAGAACCACCAACAAGTCACGACATTCTGCGATTCATTAAAATGTTGGCTACAACCGGGAGCTCCGAAATGCCTCTGACTTCAAACGACAGTACCTTCCACCCATGTGGAATGTCTTCTTCAGCGTTCTCAACAGAGCTCTCACATGCAAACTTGGGAGTATGGACCAGGGCAACATCAATATTATGACCATCATGTGTGGTCTTTCCTTCAACTTGCCTCTAGACTATGCTCTCTTGGTCTACAATGAGATCCACGTTGCCGTGGTGAAGAAGAATAAGCTCATGCCGTAGGGAAGTCGGTCACATCGGTGCTCTTTCCTCGCTTCCTTGCCCTTTTTATCAAAGACGTGATGAAAGTGCACAAGTTGCCTTGCGATGCACCATTCACCCCGCAATATGTTATGAATGGTCATCGCCCCACCATCTCCAAAGATGGTTACCCCGCGGAGAGGCCTTTGTCACGGGCCATGCTTAGTGTCATTCCAGACACCGTCGCTACCCATAGGTCATGTGAAAGCTCCATGTTGGTCCAACAATCATGACCAGCTACCCCGGAGCATATAGAGCCCACCTCAGACACAAGTGAAGGATCACAAGGTACGAGGACTTCATCGGATGATGAATCTGATGATGATAATAGTCCTCCTACCTCCCCCAACCCTATGCCCTCCTCTGTTCTATCTCCCCAACCAAAACCCCGGGTAACCACATCTACTATCCCTGGCGACCAAGGCCAAAGGGATATTGAACAAGGACCGCCCAGTCTGATCCCTACCCAAGCAAGCCATCCATAGGCCATTCATCGGGTCTCTGGAGATGACAGCCGAGGAACCTCACCATCCATCACCTCTCTCCCAACAGAGAGGTGATGAAGAAATAAGAGACTCTTCTCCTTAGGGCTCGCCACTACCCACACACAGAGAAGCATTTGTTGCTTCTGACTTTGACATTCCTATCGATCATTCAGATCAGTCGCCCCTTCACGCACCCCATTGATACTTGGTCTAGCAATGGGGAAACACATTTACTTTTTTCACCAGACTCTGAATCCGATGAGGAAGAGGAACATGTTACAACATCTCGAGATACTTCCTCTCTTGAGAGCTATTAAGGACGAGATAGAAGTCCTTCCTTGCCTCACTCTCCTCAAGCATCGATGGAGGCACCTCAGAAACATAGGCTCAACCTACACATTCGTTGCTGTAGGGGTTACCCCCGTGGCTGAGTTAGTCACAAAGGTTGAGTTACAGGCCTTTACTGACTCGATTCAGCGGTCCTTGGATGACCTTAAACTCAACATCATGAGGATTGTTGAATCCACCCCCTCCGTTGACCTTTCATCAATTCAGCAATCCCTTGCGTCCCTCGAAGCTCAATTGAGGGTCAATACAACCATAATGCAATCATTCCAGCATTTGATGGTCCAGCAGCACAACTTTCATACCAACCTCATGGCCACCATACATGACTCCATCACTGCATCCCTAGCCGCCCTTTTGGCATAAATCACCGTAACCGATGCATCCCTTGCCACCCTTACCACCCAAGTCACCAATATCACCAATTCCATCGCCTCCCTACCTACCACCATAATAGCCAATATACCACAAATAGCCCCACCTCTACCCCCTTCTGCAGCACCCACCCTCAATGAAGCCTCCACTGTATTTGCTGCAGAGGTACGAACCTTCATCTCTTCCATCACTATAACTCCACTCACCTTAACCTCCACCTCCACCCTCAAAACGTGGTCACTCAGGCTGACCTTCACTCCCTTACCAAGGCATTGGTCTCCAACTTCAACGAGATCAGTGCCAAGTTCGCATCCAGAGCAGCCGAGCCCATGAATGCCCTCAAGAAGAGTCTTGATCTTCAGCAAGAGTGTACCAACTCTCTCCTCCTCTTGATGGAAGGAGCACGATGGAGAGAAGCGATGAGGAAGTATCTTGCTTTACTATGCTCAAAGAAGAAGAGGAGTTATGCCTCATGCTCGATGAGTAGGCCTCTCAAAAGACCAAGACATGATGACCCAGACCAGGATGATCATGGTCTTGGTCCTCATAAGCGGAAGAATCAATCCATCGCCCCGATGGAAACTGCAGCCTGAGTTTAAGGGATTTAGGTATTTGAAGCATGATACCTAGACTTAAACAATTTCATTGCATGTTAGGAGTCCCAGACATAGTTAGCACCATTGGAAATAAATATGATGAGTTAAAAGAACAGTGTGTAAGGTAAATTTTAATTATATCTAGCCAGTGTAATTATGAATTTATAGGTACATATCTAGACATAGATACTTCATTATATTTGGGAAAGTGAATATGTGATTATTAACATTGAAATCGTAGATGTCTAGCAGAACATGGAGATCTGAGAGAATTGCTCGTCTTGAGTCTGAGGAAAGAGATGAATCACCTGTTAATCTTCTAACGAGTACTTCTAGAACTAGAGGTCGGGGAAAAATCAGGGGAAGGGGCAGAGGAAGAAATCAGGCACAGGGAAGAAGTCAGGCTCAGACTCATTCCAAGCAAAAGGAATCTCACTCTGGAAATGTTCATGAAGAGCAGGTGCCACATCAAGAGTATATAACAAGAGATATGTTGGCAAAAGAGATGGGAAAATTAAGGAAAACCTTGACATCCATCATGGGAATACCTGTTAGGGTTGAAACGGAAAGAGTAGAAGTGCATCCCTTTGTTCCAGTAGCTCATAATAAAGAGGGAGACATCAAGATGTTTTTGACTTGTAAACCGCCAACTCTCTCTGGAGAAAGAGATCCAGTTTAGGCTATGTGCTGCATCAAGAAGATCGAATTTGTGTTTAACACCATTAGGTGTCCAGAAGCAGATGAAGTTCAATGTATTGTATCTGTATTGAAGTCTAATGCTCTGTTTTGGTGGGAAGTTGAATCTTTGTCCAGGACAGATGTCTTACAAACGTTATCTTGGGCAGAATTTGTGAACCGATTCAAAGATCAGTTTTGTCCCAAGACAGCTGTAAGACAAATGGATGAATATTTTTTAAAGTTGGAACAAGGCAACAGAACTATTCGGGAATATACTGAGAAGTTCATCGAGTACTCTCGATTTGATGAACATTACATTTCATCAGAATCCAGAAAGGTGGAGAGGTATATTTGGAGTTTAAAATCGTCGACCTATAAATTTTGTGATCACCATGAACCCAACTACCTTTTCACTAACTGTGGATGCAGCGGAAGTCACTGAACGGGACAAGAACTGATAGACAGAGGGTAAGGTGATTGAGAAAAGGAAATGGGAAGGACCTTCGTCTAAATTTCGAGGGTCAAAATCGATGAAATATGATAACAGAACTGAACAGAAGGTCAGTAAGAAAGTTTGTGCTCGGTGCCGACAGGTTCATCAAGGTGACTATAAAGCGGACTCGAGAAAATGTTACAAATGTGGCGAGGCAGGTCATTTGTCAAGAAGCTTCCCAGCCAATAGAAGATGTTTTAATTGCAATTCCCCAGATCATATTCGACCTAACTGTCCGTTGTTGAGGAATCCACAATTGACCATAGGAAGTAATGTATCAAGTACTCACGAAAGACCTAATGTATCCAGAGGAGGACAGGGAGGGGGCGGGGTTGGTCCTTCCAGATAATAAAGAACAAGGCAGAGGCCACACCAGATGCAGTAATAGGTACCTTCCTTCTGAATTCTATACGTGCTAAGGTGTTGTTTGACTCAGGTGCAAACTTTTCATTTATATCACTTTCATTTACTCAATTTGCATGTTTGAATTATGTGCCACTTGACGATGAATTAGTAGTTGACACTGCTAATAGTCAAGAATCTGTTACCTGTGTATTCAATAACTGCGTTATTGTTATTGAGGAGTGTGAGTTACCAATTCAACTGTTCCCAATGCCGATGAGAGAATTATGATGAAGTGTTAGGCATGGATTGATTGTCAAAACTTCAGGCCAGTATTATCTGCAATAGGAAAATGATTAGAATCACCTTGCTAGACAGAGGGTCAGTTGTTATATATGGTGATTGTCAGAATCATCATACTAATCTTTTATCAGTATTAAAAGCCCGAAAAAAGTGTCAGGGATGTTTGGCTTATGTTATTAATGCAATGAGAGAGAAAGGGAAGCAGAAATTGATTCCAATTGTTAGTGAATACCCATAAGTCTTTCCAGAAGACTTGTCTGGTTTATCGCTAGACAGAGTTATTGAATTCAAAATTGATCTCTTACTTGGGGCAGCACCAGTAGCCAAAGCATCGTATCGGTTGGCTCCCTCATAATTGAAAGAACTAGTTACTCAGTTAAAGGATTTGCTTGATAAAGGATTCATCCGACCTAGTACTTCACCCTGGGGTGCTTTGGTCCTTTTTGTTAAAAAGAAAGATGAGGATGTGTATAGATTATCGAGAATCGAACAAGTTGACAATCAATAATAAATATCCTTTATCGAGGATTGATGATTTGTTTGACCAACTGGTGGGGGAAATCTTTTTCTCAAAGATCGATATAAGATCCGGGTATCATCAGCTTAATGTCAGGGAGGAAGACATCGATACGACAGCTTTCCAAACTAGATACGGGCACTATGAATTTTTAGTTATGCCATTCGGTTTAACTAATGCGTCCGCAACCTTTATGGGTCTAATGAATAGGTATGTAAGGAATATTTTGATAAATTCGTTATTATATTTATCGATGATATTATTATATACTCTAAAATTGAATAGGAACATGCAGAACACCTCTGCCTGATACTTGAACTTCTGTAAAGAGAAAAGTTGTATGCAAAGTTGTCCAAGTGTGAATTTTGGTTAAGGGAGGTTCAGTTCTTGGGTCATGTTATATCAGAAGCAGGAGTGAAAGTAGATCCAGCAAATATTGAAGCAGTCGAGAAGTGGGAGGCCCCAAAGACTCCTTCTGAAATCCGAAGGTTTTTGGGATTGGCAGGCTATTATTGTAAATTCATTCAGGATTTTTCTAAAATAGTTTTGTTATTAACCAAATTGACTCAGAAGAATGTTAAGTTTCAGTGGGAGAAAGAACAGCAAAAAGTCTTCCAATTGTTCAAAGATCATCTCTGCAGTGCACCAGTGTTGTCTCTACCAGATGGACCAGGATTTTGTAGTTTTTAGTGATGCCTCAAAACTAGGGTTGGGTTGTGTTCTGATGCAAAGAAGAAAAGTGATTTATTATGCCTCTAGACAACTGAAGGATCATGATAAGCAATACCCAACTCATGATATGGAATTGGCAACAGTGGTGTTTGCTTTGAAAATATGGAGATATTAACTTTTGGAAACAAGGTGCCAGATTTACACAGACCATAAAAGTTTACAACATCTATTCATCTAGAAAGAATTGAATATGCGGCAGCGTCGATGGATTGAGCTTGTTAATGCTTATGATTGTGAAATCTTCTACGACCCAGGAAAAGCCAACGTGGTAGTCGACGTTTTAAGTAGAATAGGAAGAAGTGGAACTATTAAGACTGTGGCAATGAGAATAAACTTAGCTCCTGACCTTCATAAAGAAATATTGAAGTGTTAGAAGGAAGCTGTAATGGAAGATCATATAAAGTCGGAAAGATTGGGTAAAATGATTTCCACTTTGAAACCAAATAATGAAGAAATTTTGTGCCTTCAAGGACGAATTTAGGTACCATGCTTTGGGGATATTCGGAAAGTTATTTTGAATGAAAGTCATAAGTCTCACTACTCTATACATCCAGGTACCAATAAGATGTATAAATATCTTAAACCTTTTTATTGGTGGCCCAGATTTAAAAAGGATATAGCCAGATACATGGAACAATGCATAACGTGTCTACAAGTTAAGATCGAACAGTAGAGGCCATATGGAAATCTTCAATCTTTGGAGATTCCAGTGTGGAAGTGGGATCACATTACAATGGATTTTGTCATGAAATTACCCCAAACTCCAAAAGGGTATGACGCAATATGGGTAATTGTTGACCGTTTATCTAAATCTGCATATTTTCTACCTATTAGAGAAAGCTACTCTTTAGAAAAGTTAGCAGAGATTTATATCAAATAAAATGTAACCAGACACGGTGTTCCACTATCCATCATCTCTGATAGATATAGTCGCTTCACCTCAAGGTTTTGGAAAGGTTTGCAAAAAGCTCTGGGGTCTGAAATCTAATTAAGTGCAGCATATCATCCGCAAAAAGATGGTCAAAGTGAAATAACCATCTAGACTTTCGAAAACATGTTGAGAACTTGTGTCATGGACTTCGGGGGATTGTGGGAGGATCATTTGCCATTGATAGAGTTTGCTTATAATAATAGCTACCACTCCAGCATCCAAGCGGCACCATTTGAAGTCTTGTATGGACGAATATATTGAACGTCGTTATGTTGGAATGAGGTAGGTGAGAGGCAGTTGACGTGTCCCAAAATTGTTCAAGAAACTTCCGAAAAGATTGAAAAGATCCGTGAAAGAATCAAAACAGCACAAGACCATTAGAAAAGTTATGCCGATAATCGTTGAAAGCCGATTGAATTTTATGTGGGCGATTTTGTGATGTTGAAAGTTTCTCCATGGAAAGGTGTTATCAGATTTGGAAAGAAAGGTAAGCTCAGTTTGAGGTATGTTGGTTGTTCAGAATCTGTAAACGAATTGAGCCAATGGCTTATCAGTTAGAATTACCATAAGAGCTTAATCTGATCCACAACACTTTCCATGTGTCAAACTTGCGAAAATGTTTAGCTGATCTGAGTCTAGCTATACCGCTTCCAGAAGTTAAATTGGACAGTAAACTAAACTTTGTGGAAATACCAGAAACTGTGATTGATCAAAAGATCAGGGTGTTGCGGAACAAAGAGATCAGTTTGGTTAAAGTACAGTGGCAGTTTGATAAGGGATTAGAGGCAACTTGGGAACTAGAGTCGAAAATGAGAACAGAATATCCATGGCTCTTTGACTAAAAGAATTCTGGGACGAAATTTGTTTAAGGGGTGAATGATGTGATTACCGGGTCTTGGTTATCACCTGAGGTAACTAATACGTGATTATTTATTATATGATTACGTGACAACATGATAAATTGTTATATTTGATCATGCGAGTGTGTGAATTTTATGCATGAATATGTATGCATAATGTGAATATGCATGACTAAAAATATGTTAGTATGCATCAGTTTAATATGCATAAATGTTATATGCATGCATGGTGAATAAGATGAAGTGTGTATGAATGCATGCATGAAGTTGAATGTATGCATGGAATGTATTCATGCATAAGTATGTATGTGGCTGTTTAGCCGCCATACTCTTTTTAGAAAGAGTATATAAGGAGGGAGAGGTCTCCCTTTACTCTATTTTTTTAAGAAGTAATTCCTTTTATTTGAAATATGAAATGTGTTAAGAACTATCACCCGGACTTGGTTATAAATCGGACATGTATTGTCCGGATTAGTTATAAATCGGACATGTATAGTCTGGATTAGTTTTGAAACCGATCATAGTGTTGACCTGATTAATGTAAATCGGATAAAGGCATTGAACAGAGAAGTAGGAATACAATCAAGGGTTGTCCGGTTTAGACATAAACCGACCAAGGCTTGACCGATGTTGTATAACTCCGTTTGTATGATAACCAGATATGAGAAGTGATAGAAAATGATATTTATTGTTCGTATATGTAAATCGGACAAAGCATGATCGGATTCGTTATAATGTTGTTCGGATTTGTAAACCGGCCAAGTGTTGGACTTTGTTATATGTTGTCCAGATTTGTAGTCTGGCCAAAGCTTGACCAGAGATAAAGTCCGGCCAAGTCAATGTGTTGACCAAATTTTTAAGGTTGACCGGATTTGTATTTTGACTAAAGGTATTTGATCAAATGAATCATTATTATGACATTCTTTGAATATGATAAAGGATGAGAACTTTTATAAAGATGGATTTTGAACTGATGATATTTCATTAGGACATTTATCACTTCACTATGTTCTAATTGGAAATATTTTGTAAAGATTTGATAAGAAAATAAGGGTGGCATATCAAGGAGATGTGTACCTTTGGATATAAGGGTGACATTTGTATGTATGTGTTATGTGATACAACTTTTACTATTGTATCCTTTAAGATTACGATGACCTTAAATATTTATTTCTTTTTGATTTAAAGATTTAGGATCATGGTTCTTATTGGAAATCATAGTCTGGATGTTATTGAGAAGATGATAAATGGTTTATGATATGAAACTTTGAATAAACCTTGTTTCTGATAAAAAGGTTTAAAAGTGATATATGTGAAACCTTAAAGGTTTTAATCTATTTGGTTTGGTTACGTTATTTATAAAGCTGAATGATTGGCTTTCGAAGTTGGTAAGGTATTGGTATTGTGAATTATATGTTCATATATTTGTTACATATGAAAAGTTGATTTTAAATAAAGTTTTGGTGATCTTCACCCTGCAATGACATAGAAAAAGGGATCTCAGTAGACCTTCCGGTCTAACCTTCATTTTGTAGTTTAAATATGTATCGCAGGAACTACGGACGGTAAGGAGAAAGGGAAAATGTGATATTTCCCTGTATGCATATCTGTGTGAAGATTTGATCATGATACATCTAGTTTTGATAGATGAATGTGAATTAATACAAGAAATGTATTTTGAATTTTTGGATCATGTATTCAGTAAGTTATGTATTTCTTGTACTTGGGACCTATGTGGTGTATAAACATGTATTTCTTATGAATGGAGTATATGTTACATGCAATGTGTATTGTGGGGTGTTACAGAAAGTGGTATCAGAGCCATTTATGGTAGCCGTACTGCCCGAGATATGAAGGATACTCGGTGATAGCCTCTTGGTTGTCTCTGAAGATGACTATGAAGATGAGAAGTCCACCATCCTTCATCCATTCACTGATTGTGACGTTTGAAATCCTGTGGGGACTTATTCTTTTTTTCATTCTTTTATCGCACCATCTCTGGTCATGGTCTTTCAGCGTCAGCGTTCTTTGATGTTTGTGTTCAGCTTGAGAGAGCATATGAGCTTGAGCCTTGACTGGGTTTTTCTTCTTCATCTTCTCTTTTGCCAGAGCTTTGACGGCTAGAGACTTGGCCAGCTTTAAGTTGTCTTCCAATTGTTGTCATTGTATGCGTAGCTCTTCCTCGACCTTCAAGGCTCCCTTACGTTCAGCATCGATTAGGAAGTCAAACTCACCACAACCAGAGGTACCAAAAGTTGCAAGTTCAAATTTTGATTATGTTTTTGTTAATGGAACATTATTCAAAACCTTCATCAACTTCATGTTCGGCATTTGAGCATAAAAGATCATAATTCACCTTGATCTTACTGTTTTTAATCAATTTAATGCTAAAAGAATATCATTTTGCTGAATACGAACCTAATTGGATCATCAATTTTGGTGTTATTTGATAAATTTTGATGTTTTAATGATTTGATAGTCAAACTATATTATCCGATAATCTTTGTGAGCGATAACTTGTATTGTCCAATAATCTTGTGTCAGATAACCTTGTATCCGATAGCAATTTTTTGTTGAGCGATAACATATTATTCAAGAGTTTCTCTGCTTTCCAAAATCAATTCAAGATTACTTTTTGAACGATCAATTCAAGTCTGTTTTTGAAAATGTCAAAAGATGTGTGGAGTATTGGGTTAGATTCTAAACCTTCAGTTCTAGTTGCCAGAGAATATCAACAATGGAAAGTGAGAATGATTCATTTCTGAGATAAAAAGGATGACAGGTTAATGCAATCCATCAAAAATGGACCTTACAAATGTGTTGTGGATCTACCTGATTACGCATCACCTGAAGGTATTGTGTTCAAAGGTAAACAACAAGAGAAATATCACAAATACTTTTCTGAGCCTGAGAAACAAGTGGCTCAAATTGACAAAAAGGCATTGACCTACATGTTTATTGCCATACCGAATGAATTGTTCAACATAACTGATAGTCGCGGGTCAACCAAAGAACTGTGGGATGAGCTGGAAAAGCAAATGCTTGGAAGTGATAAATCTATGTAGACCAGGGAATTAATCTATTAGTGCTTATGAGGGATTTAAATCTAGAGAGAATGAATCCATTAGTGAATCCTACAATCGGTTTAATGTCATTTTGAATTATTTGAGGAATGACATTCAAAAATCTGGTTTTGAGATCAAGTACAAGTTTTTGAAGAATCTGAAGCCCGAAGGGTACACTCTTTGTTGATCCCAGATCTCTCAATAACACTTATAATCTAGTTATGAATAACCAAATTATAATGATTTTACGAAGAAAGTTAAGAAGACTCAAAAGTAATATATGAATATTAAAGAACAGTTTGAGCTTCAAAGGTTTTACTTTATTGATAATAAAACGTAAAACACAAAGAGGACTTCTCACGTGTGCGCACTTTTTACAATAGACCTAGTCGTCTATTTATACTAGTTAGCTAATGCTAAGATAACTAACTATTGATATTTTCTAGCAAATATTCTAGCTAACTAATAATGTTTATCTTTCACATGGATAATCACTATTTACAAGATAAACTATAATTCCAGCTGTTGATTAGTCATCTCCAGTTGTCATTATTAATGTGGCGCTTTCATCCTTATCTTCAAGTCTTCAATGCATGCTTGGATGAATACTTAGAAAATCTTCTAAGTGTTAGTTTGTCCATCATATCGATGAACACACTTTCCATCGCATCATCCATCGATCC
>NC_037544.1:14636942-14639223 GCF_001531365.2 Cynara cardunculus var. scolymus | reverse complement strand
TCTAATCTAATCACATATGAAGAACAGACACTAATCTAGAAGAAACATCAAATTCCAAATTTTCATTGGATGATGAATTCTGTACAAGACTGGAAGCAAATATACATCAAGGCAAAAAAAATCCACCTCATCAAGGATTACCCGAGTATATTTCTCTGAATCGTAGGAGTAAACTTCTGTAGTTTATAACAGTTGAGATTTCTTGAATGAGATGGTTTCCCACTTCCCTTGGCACGTGGCTTCTGCCTAGTCTATCTCTAATATTTTTCTGAAACCATTCAAGTGAATCGATTGAGTACTTGAAGGCTTCAGACATTCTAAAGAACTTTTTCACCCCAAACTCATTCTTGTAAACAAGTCCGAGTTTGGGTTGAGACAAGACAGAGGCAGAGCGTATCTCCTGTAGGCCCTGGAATTCTTTGTTTGGTGGAGCGCAGGATAGCCTCTCAATGCCCAGCCTTAGCGCAATCTCGAAGTCTATTTTCGCTCTTAACTTTACTAGGGACTCCATTGTCTTTACTATCGCTCGATTTGCCATTCCAAACCATATCCCGTGATCCTGCCTCTGAGCTGTATAGGCGTATAATTCGATTAAGTCGTACGGGTTGAGATTAATGAGATCATTTTCGTTGAACACGCTAATGATCCCATGGGCTCTCTCCACGGTGAACTCAATGTATTTGATAGCTCGGTTTGCGAAGGATTTTATCTTTAAGTCCATGACTCTCCTTATTCCTTCATTTGAGAAGACAACTCGAGGATCTTGACTAGTTTGTCTGACGAAGCGATGGTGTAGGAGATCCATTGATTCGGGCGATAGGATTGGAGGGTTTGTTGACAAACTTTCATCACGATCATGGTACATGTATTGATGGATATTTTCCATCATCATTGGTTCCCTGGTTGGCACTTGAGGTCTTCTCCTCATCGACTCCATCTGCTGAATGATCTCGTCTACTAGGCCTATTGGAGGATGCCTTGAGGAAGAGGGAACATCTGCTTGCACTATTGGTTGTGTTTGGGTTGGTTGGGTTGGGGTTATTATAGGCTCTGGTTGTTGGGGTGATGAAGGTTAGGTTGTAGTGGGCTCTGGTTGTATGGGTGAAGAAGGTTGGGTTGTTATGGGCTCTGGTTGTGTGGGTGAAGATGGTTGGGTTGTTATGGGCTCTGGTTGTGGAGAAATGATGAAAGGTTGAGTTGTACGGGGTGTTGGTGAGGGGGTTAAGGGTAGGTTTATATTTGGTGTAGGTGAAAAAGGTTGATGTGTTTGTGGGGTGGTTGGTTCTTCATCGGTTGAGGAGCTCAGCATGATGGGCTCTGGGGTTGTAGTCAAGGGAACCTGGGTTTGATCATCAGAGGGCAAGGCCTCTTGTTCCTTTGCTTGGGTTCCTTGAGGTGATGGTTGGTGTGGTGCAGGTTGCTATGGTGCAGCAGATGTTAAAGTGTATGCAGTCGCCGCCTCTTTCTCCCCCTCACGAGGGCCAAGGCCTTGATCCTCGGGGTCTTGGTCGTTGTGGCGCCTTCGTTTGCTCGGGCGGCTGCTTGAGCAAGAGGCTTGAGACCTCTTCTTCTTCTTGTCCTTCCTGAGGGATGTAAGATACTCCCTCAGGGCTGCCTTTCTGGTGGTCTCCTTCATTTAACAAAGGAGAGTTGTTGTACGTCGTTGTTCATCAACCATCGTTTGAGTGAGGGCCCTTGTTGGTTGGATGGCTTGATGAACAAACTTTGCACTGATCTCGTTGAAAGAGGAGACCAGTGCTCTTGATAGTGCTTGCATGTCTGCCTTTGTGGCAAACTCAGTGGAGGAGGTGGAGGTTTGAATTGGTGGGGGAATAGGGAGGTTGGCGATTAGGTCTTTCACCTCTGCAGTGAAGGAAGAGAAGGCTTCA
Source organism: Cynara cardunculus var. scolymus (assembly GCF_001531365.2). Classification (NCBI taxonomy): domain Eukaryota; kingdom Viridiplantae; phylum Streptophyta; class Magnoliopsida; order Asterales; family Asteraceae; genus Cynara; species Cynara cardunculus. The sequence goes on along the minus strand of NC_037544.1, from coordinate 14,637,334 downwards.
TCGAATGAGGGGCCTGCAGAGGGAGGTGGTGGTTGAGGGGTGGGTTGGGGTATTTGGGCAAGAATGGAAGCGGGTAGTTGGGTGAGGGTGTCTTGGATGGTTGTTATTTGGTGGGTGAGGGTAGTGAGGGTTTCATCTATTGAAGTGGTGGATGGTTGAGAAGGTTGGAGAATTTGAGAGATGATGGAGGATGGTAGTTGATGAAGGTGGCGTGTGATGGTTTGTAGTTGGGAAATAATGTATGTGAGATTCTCATCGGTCTCAGTTGCTTGAGCCGTGAGGGTGGCATGGGATTGGATGAGGACTTGGTTGCGTTGGGTGGCAAGGGATGAGATGGTGTTATGATGTTGGGTGATGGTTTGTTGGAGAATTTGGAGGCGGAAAGAGTTGGT
>NC_037544.1:14635054-14636842 GCF_001531365.2 Cynara cardunculus var. scolymus | reverse complement strand
TTCCAAAGAGAAATGGGTTCGCAAATTAAGCTAAGTACAACTTATCATCCTCAAACTGATGGACAGAATGAACGAACTATCCAAACTTTAGAAGATATGCTTAGAGCATGCATAATTGATTTTGGAGGATCGTGGGATAGTTATTTGGCTCTGGTGGAATTTGCGTACAACAATAGCTACCATTCAAGTATTCAGGCAGCACCTTTCGAGGTTCTGTATGGACGAAAATGTAGAACTCCTTTGTGTTGGAATGAAATGGGTGAGAAACAGTTAGTTGGGCCTGAATTAGTTCAGCAAACTACGGATAAAATTGGAGTAATACGAGAACAGATGAAAGCGGCACAAGATAGACAAAGAAGTTATGCCTATAAACGTCGGAAACCGATTGAATTTCAAGAAGGTGATAGAGTGATGTTAAAGGTATCACCTTGGAAAGGAGTGGTACGTTTTGRAAAAAGAGGAAAATTAAGTCCAAGATATATTGGACCATTCACTATTATTGGAAGGGTTGGGGAAGTGGCCTACAAATTAGAACTTCCTTTGGAACTAAGTGGAATTCATTACACGTTTCATATATCAAATTTGAGGAAGTGTTTAATAAGTCCAGATGTGGCAGTACCATTACCTGAAATTAAGGTAGATGAGAGATTATGTTTTGAAGAAACCCCTGAACAGATTACTGACTATAAAGTAAAGAAGTTGCGAAACAAAGAAATTGGGTTAGTAAAGGTTCAGTGGCTTTATCATAAGGGACCAGACGCCACCTGGGAATTAGARTCTGAGATGCAGATGAAGTATCCCTACCTTTTTGCTTAAATGGAATTCCGGGACGGAATTCTTTTAAGGAGGGAATGTTGTAATATTCGGGTTATTTTATTAGATGTAATAATTTAAATCTTTATGTTTATATGAATATTTTATGTAGATGTACGTGGGTGTGGGTGATGTAGTTATGTTAGCCGACCTTTAAGGGGCGGCCTATGTTTATCTGAATATTTTATGTAGAAGTGTGTGGGTGTGGGTGACGTAGTTATGTTGGCCGACCTTTGAGGGGCGGACATACACTTACTATAAATAGCAAGTGTATGTGAAAGAAAAAGAAGCTGAGCACACCTTTGAAACACTTTCTATATTAGGAAAGACTCCTTGGTGAATCATACGGATTGGCAGAAAAAAGAAGAAGAGAATTCAAAGCTAGGATATCTGATTTCTAAAGTGAGTGTATTAAAGCTTTGAGTATAAATTGTTTACATACAATTTAGTAGTATTTGGAACTGGTCATTATGAATATAATATGTATGCGGATTATCTGTATATGGACAATAAACCGTTGAAGTGTTGTCCGGACTTAATCCTAAATCGGACAAGAGGTGACCGGTTCTCTGGTTGGTCATGTCTTTTGAAACCAGAAGCTCTGGAAGAGAGACCAGAGGGAATCTTGTAGAGAGACTAGAGGGGCTCTGGTCGAGTATGTTGAAATATGTCCTAAGTCTTGTTCGTGAAACCAGAAGCTCTGGAAGAGAGACCAGAGGGGCTCTGGTATAGAGAACAGAGGGGCTCTGATCGTGTATGTTGAAATATATCCTAAGTCTGGTTAGTTAAACCAGAGGCTCTAGTCGTGAAACCAGAAGCTCTGGAAGAGAGACCAGAGGGGCTCTGGTAGAGAGACCAGAGGGGCTCTGTAGAGAGACCAGAGGGGCTCTGGTCGAGTATGTTGAAATATATCCTAAGTCTGGTTAGTTAAACCAGAGGCTCTGGTCGTGAAACCAGAAGCTCTGGAAGAGAGAC
>NC_037544.1:14630667-14634644 GCF_001531365.2 Cynara cardunculus var. scolymus | reverse complement strand
GTTTTTATTAGTCCATGTTTTGTAACAATACTATTTTTAGTATTATGAGTATGATGATGTGAATTATCTATACATGGACTATATGGGTTGTTACAGTGGTCCTATGCGAGTCACAAAGTATTAATGGAAAGAAGTATGTGTTGGTCATAGTCGATGACTAATCGAGATATACCTGGGTTCATTTTCTGCGGTCAAAGGATGAAGCGGCCGAGACAATAATCTCATTCTTGAAGACAATCCAAAATAATCTGCAATGGCAAGTTCAGAAAATCATAACTGATAACAAAACTGAATTCAAGAACAATACACTTGGCTCATTCCTCGAATCCGTTGGTATTACACATACGTTTTTTCGGCAGCCCAGACACCGAAACAGAATGGTGTTGTTGAGCGAAAGAACAGAACATTGGTGGAGCGGCGTGAACATTACTTACCTGTTCAAAGCTTCCATTATTCATATGTGCTAAAGCAGTTGTGACTGTTTGTTTTACCCAGAATCGATCCCTCATTCACAAAAGGTTTGGTAAAACTCTGTATCAAATAATAATAAAAAGAATACCTAATATGAAATTCTTTCGAGTTTTTGGTTGCAGGTGCTTTATTTTAAATGACAAAGAGGACAGAGGGAAGTTCGCTGCTAAAGCTGATGAAGCGATCTTCGTTGGTTATTCCAAGACATCTGCTGCATATAGGGTCTACAACAAAAAGACCAAAATCATCAATGAGAGCGTGAATGTCTCCTTTGATCAAGTCATTGATGTGGGTTCTGAACAATTCAGTTCAGGACCCGGACTGATAATTAATACTACGCGGAAAGCTGATCAACCTAAATCTTCTAATACTGATAAAGCTGATTTAGATTCATGGTTTGAGAACTTTTATGAACAATATTTTGAAAATAAATCTAATCAGTCTAATGATTTGTCCAGGAATATTCAGACCGAACAACAGTTATCTGGTCCATCTTCTGATGTGCTAGTAACTGAAACAGAAGAACAAACGGAAGTTGTTGATGAAGAAATAGAAATGGAAACTCCTGACAGTCCAGTTCAGCGTGATGAGGGTGAAAATTCTGAAGTGCAAGAGGTATCGGTCGTACAAGATGAAAATACCCTACCTCAACCAGATATTCAACCTATTCCAGTTCCAAATATTGAACCTTCACCTGAACCTGTTCCGATAAACTCCCCAAGTACTTACACTGATCAAAATTCAGATCAAAGCTCTTATGTTCCCCTACCTCATAGCAAGAAGTGGACCAAAAATCACCTATTCGTACACGGTCTGCGATAGCTAATGAGTGTCTATACTCCACATTCTTGAGTAATATTGAACCAACTAAGGTATCTGAAACCTTAGCTGATCTGGATTGGATACTCGCGATGCAAGAGGAGCTGAACCAATTTGAAGCACTCAAAGCCTAGAGATTGGTACCTTTTCCCAACAATAAGACGATTATCGGTACAAAATCGGTATTCAAGAGCAAAAAAGATGAAGACGATGTTGTTGTCAGAAATAAGGCCCGGCTCGTAGCTAAAGGATACAATTAACAAGAAGGCGTTGACTATAACAAAACTTTTGCCCCGGTAGCAAGGATCGAAGCAATACGGATGTTTCTTGCGTAGGCGACACATAAGAACTTCATAGTGTACCAGATGGACGTCAAGACATCATTTATGTATGGTCTTCTCAAGGAAGAAGTCTACGTTGCTCAACCGGAGGGTTTTGTGTATCAGTCAAATCCGGATCATGTTTACATCATTGACAGAGCTCTTTATGGTCTTAAACAAGCTCCAAGAACCTGATATGACATCTTATCAGGGTTTCTAGTAAAGTCAGGCTTCTCGAAAGGTAATATTGACACAACCCTTTTCATTAAAAAGGAAAAGTCCGATATTATTTTGATACAAATTTATGTAGACGACATAATATTTGGATCTACAAACCCAAAATACTGCAAAAACTTTTATGCCTTAATGGTTTCGCATTTTAAAATGAGCATGATGGGTGAGATAAACTTCTTCTTAGGTCTTCAAGTAAAACAATTATCTTCGGGTATCTTTATTTGTCAAACAAAATATATTTTTGATATTCTGAAGAAATTTAATTTGGAAMWYTGTTCATCTATAAAAAMAYCTATGGCTCATGGAWCGAAAMTACATGCTGATCYGTCTGGAAAAGYTGTAGATCAGAAAACATACCGAGGCATGATTGGTTCTTTAATGTATTTGACGTCTTGTAGACCTGATATTATGTTTTCAACACATCTTTGTGCCAGATATCAGGCTAATCCAAAGGAGTCCCATTTAAGTGCCGTTAAGCGCATTTTCCGTTATCTCAAAAGGACTACTAATCTTGGACTCTGGTATCCCAACGGTACTAGTTTTAAACTAACAGCTAATTCAGATGCAGACTATGCAGGCTGTATGTTGGACAGGAAAAGCACTTCGGGGCATCTACAGTTTTTGGGAGACAAGTTAGTTAGTTGGGCATCAAAGAAACAAAACTGCGTGTCCATATCTACTGCTGAAGCAGAATACATAGTTGCTGCAAGCTGTTGTTCTCAAGTTTTATGGATGCAGACACAACTCACAGACTACGGGTTTTATTTTAACAAAATTCCATCTAGGAGCTTCAGGTTAGCACCTTATTATAAAGTTACATGTTTGGTAAATTACATTGTTGATTATAAAGTTAAGCGGGTTCATCCTTGCCTAAAAGAAAAATAAAAAGTTTTTATTGGGTTTGGGCCTTTAGAGGCCAGCTCATTTACCTCTTTAAAATCCACATATAAATACCCCACATCCCTTGAAAACTCTCATTTTCCAACTCTCTTGCTCGCTAAACCATATCATCTCTCTAATCTCTCTCTAAAAACAAACCACCCTTCAGCCGATTCCTTCAAGCAAGCCTTCTGGAAATTTTGTCAATCTTGAAGAATATTCAAGATTTTAAGAAGGTATGATACTAGTTATTTTACTTTTATAGAATAACAAAAGTTTCCATCTTCCTACTCCCACTTCTTGATCTTGTAGCTAAATTTTTGGAGAATTAAAGAGGGGAGATTATACATCAAAGACAAGAAAATGTCTTCAAAAAGGATGATAATCTATGATTCATGTTCTTTGAACTCTAAAGTAGGAGGAAACCCATTTGCATGCGAAGTTTGAGCATGTAAAGATATGTTTTGAAGAATCTTGCATGCATCTCAAATCGGCTTTGTCATCTTCAAAATTTAATGGAATTGGGAAATATTATCTGGAGGCTAACCGTGTTTGTTAGTTTGAAAATAGAGTTAAGATTCTTGAAAGAATGATGAGCTTAGACCCCAAATGACTGACACTCGAAGAGTGTGCAATCTGATATTTGGAAAAAGTCTGCTGATCTCATTATTTTGGATGATGTGAAGTTTGACATAAAATGACTTTTGGAACGTTCCTATTTATAGTGATTTGTGAAACCCTAAAATACCTGGAACAGAATTTATAATCTATCCAAAAATCAGCTTTTGAGTAAAGGATTTTGATTCCTTTTAATATATATAATTTTTGGGCTATTTTTAGATTAAATACTAAAATATCAACTTTAATTTATAAAAACCTGATGGCATTACATAAGATACAACTTAACTTTATCTTTGTCAAGAACCCATAGGTGATCTAAATTCTGGATGTTGGTCTGTTTAGGAAGGTTAGGGCGGACGTTGAGCGCTTCAAACGTCATCCTCTTGGATATTCATCATCAAACCAATGAGTTTTCACGGCCCCACTTTTTAATGCTTTTAGTTATTTAACTGGGGGAAAAGCATGAGATTAAGCAAACTATACTATTTATTTATTTAACCAKTGGACTAAAGAACTGTTTAGTCAAGCTTTGTTTGAAACCATCAGACTAAAGAACTGTTTAGTCAAGTTTATTATGTCATGAAATATTGACTGTTTTTGCACTATGAAATAAATGCTAAATTGATGTGCTTG
>NC_037544.1:14626144-14630562 GCF_001531365.2 Cynara cardunculus var. scolymus | reverse complement strand
CTCTGTAGCATCTCAAGTTAAGCATCGTGGTAGATTTACATTTATTAAGTGCAAAAGTTTACGTATAAGTTTGCAAATAAATGATTTCTGCATTGTAATATTTTGTGCATGTGAAAACCCGTGAGCTCACCAACTCTTTGTAGTTGACGTTGTTTTATGTTCCATGCTTTTCAGGTAATAAGTAAGAAATGAAGTATTTTGGGAGCATACCTGTGACAAGACCGATTAAGTTCGCAATTGAAGATTTTGTAAAAAGAAGTATTTTATCCCAATTTGGTTATGGGTGTTACACGTGATTTCTTTTAGTAAAACTTGAATGGTGTTGTTTATTAATTGTTGTTGTGACTCGCTTACCTGTTACTTCTCGTGTTTCTGCTTTAGCGGGGTGTGACAGATTTGGTATCAGAGCCTCGGTTATAGAGAACGCTGGGTTTTCCTTAAAAATCACCAACTATAACCAAATATTTTCAAATGGTTTTCAAGTGATTTAGAAACGTATGATTTTAAAGCAGGTCACATTATTATATGTTGATTAAACAAAGCCTGATCACCTGTGTTTAATTTACATATAATAAGAAGAACTTAATCAGTTGTACTAAAGATATTCTCCAGTTTATATGAAAAGCATGATTTTATGTGTTGCACAAATTATGAATATCCATTGCCCTAGATCGACCAGAGGTGAAGGATTAGAGATCCCTTATTTCGCTAAGTGTCCATGTTGGACTAGAAGCGCTGGTTAGATGAACTAGAGGCGAAGAATAGCAAATCCTTTAGATTGTTGTCCATGTTGGACCAGAAGCGCTGGTTATATAAACCAGAGGCGAAGAATAGCAAATCCTTTAGATTGTTGTCCATGTTGGACCAGAAGCGYTGGTTGGAAGGATCAGAGGCGATAGGTAGAGAATCCCTTGTATTAATAAGTGATCATGATAGACCAGAATCTCTGGTTAGAAGGACCAGAGATGATGGATTAGAGGCTCTGATAGGGCAAAGTGTGAGAAACCAGAGGCCGATGGACGGGTTACCTAATACTTTTCTAAGTATRTAAGTTGAACCAGAGGCTCTGGTGGTGCAACCAGAGGCTCTGGTAGTGCAAAGTGTGAGAAACCAGAGACCGATGGACGGGAGATCCATTGGATTGCAAAGTGTGAGGAACCAGAGGATCGATGGACGAGAAATCCATTATTTTTCTAASTTTGGATGTTGAACCAGCAGTCGATGAAATAGAATTCCATTGGTTTGCCAGAGGACCGATGGACGAGAAATCCATTATTTTTCTATGTAAGATTGAATCAGAGGACTGGTGGACGAGCTACCTAATACCTTCCTATGCAAGAAGAACCAGAGGCTCTGGTCTTGCAACCAGAAGCTCTGGTCATGCAACCAGAAGCTCTGGTAGTGCAACCAGAGACTTTCTAGATAGAAATTCTAGCTTGATTGCCACCCTTAGGCTTGCTTAGAAGCTTTGGTTATATCACTAAGTATTTATAGATGGTGCGTTTCGTAATTAAGATTGTAATATCGCAGATCACTATGGCATCACCTGCATCTAGTGAATATTCGGCAGATGAATCTGGATATGTGATTCGCCAATCTCGAAGGAGCTCATCCATTAATGTGGAGGTAGATCCGTATGAGCAGGGGGACACAGCAACCAACGAGACACTTGCTTCACCACCAACATCTATACTACCCCCATCGGAGTCAATATTTGATCTTCCACCTCAAGCCGTTCACGGCCCAAGGACTAGAGTCACGCCTAGGAAGAGTATTCCATTACCTCGGCGAGGGACTTTTGAGAATCCCTCTAGAGTAAGAGGAGAGTCATCGCGACCACAGCAGGGGAACATGATATCTCAAGTAGTGACCGGAGTACCTGCATCCTACGCCCAGAGCATGAACCCGGCTGAACGAGAGTGGGTACAGAAAATTGCATCAGATACTCAAACTCACCAGACCCGGCTGGGGTATCATCACCAGATTCTGAACAACCTATCCGATGTGATGGAAGCACACCATCAACGAATGATGAGAAACACGGATGCTGTCATTGCATCGAGGCGAGAGATTAGAAGGTTGTACAAGTGTTTGATGCAGAGTGGAATGTTGATGTTGATGTTAGGAATGCTGATAGGCTGGTTAATATTCTAGAAATATTGACTAGCGATAGGATATCCAATCTTTGCATAGAAACTCAAGGACCTGTTTTTGTAGCTACAATCATCTATGAATGCATGTTAACATTTTGAGAAATGCTTAATTACATCAAGTTATGATAAATATAGGATTATTCTGTTGGTCATTTAAATGCTTAAATGTTTTCTGTACAATGAACATTCTTGGCATCATTTAAATGATTGGAGGTTATCATCCTTGTTATTGCAATAAAAATGACGAATTCCCTTCTGACTTAAGCCTTAGAAGATGCCGCCAAGAAGAGAAAACCCTGAGGTTGCACGACTCGTGTCAGAGCAACTTCTGGCCGCAATCCCTAACATAGTCAGCGAAGTGGCTGCTGGCCTGAATGCTAATCAACCAAACAATCCAGAGCCGAAGGCGGCTAAGGAATGCACTTATAAATCTTTTAGATCTTGCAACCCTAAAGAATTTTATGGAACCAAAGGAGCAGTAGGATTACTATCATGGCTCAAGAGCATGGAATCTGTTTTTCACATTAGTAAATGTATTGAAGGGAATAAAGTAGAATATGCGGCATGTTTGTTACAAGGAAGGGCACTTACCTGGTGGAATACATTGGTACAAACTAGGGGTCGGGAAGCGGCTAACCAGCTTTCTTGGGAAGAATTTAAGAAACTACTCAAGGATGAATACTGCCCAAGAAGTGAACTCCAAAAGTTAGAAATGGAGTTATGGAATCATGAAGTGAAAGGGGAAAATATAGCTGCTTATACGGCCCGATTCCATGAGTTAGCGAATCTAGTACCACATCTAGTGACACCGGAGGAAGTCCACATTGAGAGGTATATTTGGGGATTGTTTTCAGAAATCCGAGAAAACATCACCTCGACCAACCCAAAAACCCTTAGAGAGGCAATAGATATTGCCACCAAGTTCACGAATAATGTGGTTCGATCCGGAGAATTCGCCAAGGGAAAGAGAAAAATGGTGGAGCATGGGAACCGAAGATCTGGGGGAAATTTTGACAAGAATAGGAGAGTGGTAGGAAATTTTGGGCCACAGACTCAGGTGGTAAATCAAAGAAGCAAGACTAAGTGCAATAGATGCAAATATCCGCACTGGGGGAATTGCATCATTTGTCAAAGATGCCACCTAGGCAGTCATACAACAAAGGATTGCCGAAGACGATGATGTTTCGATTGTGGGAGCCCAGATCATATGAGGAATGTATGCCCAAAGAGAAAACAAAGAGAAAATGCAAACCAAGCCCGACCAGCCAGTCAAGGAAACCTAGAAAGTCAGGCACGGGGCAGAGCATTTGAGATTGGAGCCAAAGAAGCTAGGTATGATCCCAATGTGGTTTCAAGTACGTTTATCTTGAATAATGAATTTGCATCGGTTTTATTTGATTCAGGGGCAGATAGAAGTTTTGTATCACTAGATTTTAAGCCGAGGATTAACTTAAAGCCCCAAAGGTTGGAAGAAGTTTACGTAATTGAGTTTGCCAATGGCCAAGAAATTAAGGCTAGAGACATAATCATGAATTGCACTCTAAGTTTAGCCAAAAAGGATTTTAGCATAGACCTTATTCCGATTGGACTATGAAGTTTTGACATAGTCATAGGCATGGATTGGCTATCCAGAAATCAAGCTGAAATTGTCTGTTCGAAAAAGGTTATCCGAATTCTTCAAGAAGGAAATAACCCAATTGTGATTCGAGGAGATGTGTCAGATCGAAAAATTAAGATAGTATCCCGCATGAAGATGCAGAGGTACTTGAAGAAGAATTATGTTGCATTTTTTGCACATGTTATTGATAGGAAAGTCAAAGAAAAAGGTATTGACGATTTCCCTGAAGTTCGGGAGTTTCCTGATGTATTTCCCGAGGATTTACCAGGATTACCCCGGCCAAGACAAGTCGAATTCGGTATCGACTTAATCCCTGGAGCTGCCCCAGTGGCAAAGGCACCATATCGTTTGGCACCATCGAAAATGCAAGAAATGTCAAATCAACTCCAGGAGTTATTAGATAAATGATTTATATGGCCAAGTTTCTCACCATGGGGTGCACCGGTTCTATTCGATAAAAAGAAAGATGGGTTAATGCAAATGTGCATTGATTATAGGGAACTTAATATGTTGACCATCAAGAATAGATACCCTCTTCCTAGAATCGATGATCTATTTGATCAACTCCAAGGTGCGGTGTTAGCTCTCATTCCTTTAAATGTAAAAGTATGGAAAAAGTAATACTGCAAGGGTTGACAGAAGATGAT
>NC_037544.1:14623630-14626044 GCF_001531365.2 Cynara cardunculus var. scolymus | reverse complement strand
CTTCGTTCCCAATAGGTAACGCCTCCAAATCTTTAAAGCAAAAACCACGACCGCCAATTCCATGTCGTGAGTTGGATGACGCTTTTCATGACGTTTTAATTGTCGAGATGCATATGATATGACTTTCCCTCTTTGCATCAAGACACAACCTAAACCCAACTTTGATGCATCACTATATAACATAAAGTCTTCAGTTCCATCGGGTAAAGATAGTATCAGGGCGCTGCAAAGATGATCTTTTAATAATTGAAAGGCTTTCTGCTGTTCTTCTTCCCACTGAAACTTAACGTTCTTTCGAGTTAATTTCGTTAAAGGCACGACTATTTTAAAGAAATCTTGAATAAACTTGCGGTAATAGCCTGCCAATCCCAAGAAACTTYGRAYTTCAGATGGTGTTTTCGGTGCCTCCCATTTTGCAACGGCTTCAATCTTTGCTGGATCTACCTTTACTCCATCCTCAGATATAACATGCCCCAGAAACTAGACTTCTCTTAGCCAAAATTCACAATTTGATAGTTTAGCATACAACATTTTTTTTCAAAAGCTCAAGGATCAATCGAAGATGTTTTGCATGCTCTTCTTGGGTTTTGGAGTATATAAGAATATCATCGATAAATACAATGACAAATTTATTGAGGTATTCTCTACATATTCGATTTATCAGATCCATGAAAGCTGCAGGTGCGTTAGTCAAACCAAATGGCATAACCAAGAATTCATGGTACCCGTACCTGGTTCGGAATGCTGTTTTTGCTATATCACCCTCTTTGACTTTCAATTGGTGGTATCCTGATCGCAAATCAGTCTTTGAGAAGTAACTGGATCCTACCAGTTGATCAAACAAATCATCAATCCTGAGCATTGGATATTTGTTCTTTATGGTCAATTTGTTTAACTCTCGATAATCAATACACATACGCATGGTCCCATCTTTCTTTTTAACAAACAGAACTGGAGCTCCCCATGGTGAAGTACTTGGCCTGATAAATCCTTTGTCTGATAAATCCTTTAATTGTGTAACCAGTTCTTTTAATTCTGATGGAGCTAATCTGTACGGTGCTTTTGCTACAGGTACTGCTCCAGGTATCATATCAATCCTAAATTCAATAATTCTATTTGGAGGTAGCCCTGACAAGTCTTCTGGAAAGACTTCAGGATATTCACTGACAACCAGAATTAATTCTTGCTTACTCTTTTCTTTCTTAGCATCAATTATGTAAGCTAAAAATCCTTCACATTTCTTTTGGATACATTTTCTGGCTTTCATCACAGATAGCAAACTGGTACGATGATCCTGATGATCACCATAAATTACGAAAGTCTTTCTGTCAGGTAACATAATTCTAATCATCTTTTCATTACAAATGATGCTGGCCTTATTTTCAGCCAACCAATCCATTCCTACTACCACATCAAATTCCTTCATAGGCATGGGAAACAATCAGATGGGTATCTCACAATCCTTAATCATGATATTGTAGTTTTTAAACATATAACTGACAGATACTTGACCGTTAGCAGTATCAACTACTAATTTATCGTCAAGTGGCACAAAATTCATACGAGCACAAAAGGCAAATGATGGGGATACAAATGAGAAGTTTGCACCCGAGTCAAATAACACTTTAGCATGTAAGGAGTTCACGAAAAATGTACCTGTTACTACATCGGGTGTAGTTTCTGCTTCATGTTGGTCATTTGAAAAGATCAACCCGCGCCCCACCCGTTGCTCCTCTGCCCATATTTGGTCTTCCTCGGCCTGTTGATGTATTGCTCCCCATGGTTAACTGTGGGGCTTTCAATTGTGGACAATTTGGTCTGAGGTGATCTGAAGAATTACAATTAAAACACCTTTTTATTGTTGGGCAGACATTCGACAAATACCCTGTTTCACCACATTTATAACATTTTCTTAGCTCAATCCTGCATTCTCCCTGATGAACTTGATGACATCGGGGACAAGTCCTTTCATTGAATCTTTGTATGGGCCTGTTCCCAAGCTTTACAAATTTTGGTCCTTTGTATCCGGTTGATGGACCTTCCCATTTCCTCTTTTCTATTGCTTTCCCTTCTTCTTGTCTGTTCTTGTTTCTTTCTGTTACCTCTGCTGCGTCAACGGTCAATGAAAATGTACCTGGGTTCGTGGCTATGACAAATTCTCAGATCGATGGTTTCAATCCCGAAATATACCTTTCCACTTTTCTAGATTCTGAGGAAATATAATGATCTGCAAATCTTGAATATTCGATGAATTTCTCTGTATATTCCCTTACAGTTCTGTTTCTTGTTCCAATTTTAGAAAGTCTTCTTCCATTTGTCTAATGGCAGCTTTTGGGCAAAATTGCTCCTTGAATCTGTTGACAAACTCTAGCCATGTCATAGTTTGCAAAATATCTGTTCTGGCTAAGGATTCT
>NC_037544.1:14621813-14623540 GCF_001531365.2 Cynara cardunculus var. scolymus | reverse complement strand
AAAATATCTGTTTTGGCTAAGGATTCTGCTTCCCACCAAAATAACGCATTTGATTTTAACACCGAGACTGCAAATCTGACTTTATCTGTTTCTGCACATCGGATGGTATTGAATACAAACTTCATCTCCTTGATCCAACAGATAGCTTTAATTGGATCTCTTTCTCCCGAGAAGGTTGGTGGTTTACAAGTTAGGAACATCTTTATATCTCCTTTCCTGTTATTGAGAATTGGAATTAATGGAGTAACTTCAGTGCTGCCTGTCTCTATTCTGGCAGGATTCCTCAAAATAGAAGTCAAGGTTTCCCTTAGTTTTCCCAATTCTTCAGCTAATATGTCTCTTGTTACATATTCTGGGTGAGACATCCGTTCTTGATTCATATTTTCAGAGTTTGATTCTGCTTGATTCATATTGATTTCTGGCTGACTTATTCTGCCTCTGGTCTACCCCTACCTCTGCCTTTACCTCTACCTCTGCCTCTGCTTCTGCCCTCAGAGGTGTCAATAGGAGCAACAGGGGATTCTTCTTCATTGGGGCGAGTGATCTTTTCTGACCTTCTTGATCTACTAGCCATCTGTAGATAACAAAGTTAAAACACACATTTTTCACATTCCCAAATATAATAAAGTGTCCAAGTTCAGTTATGTACCTGTAGATTCAAAATTACATTGGCCAGATGTAATCCGAAAATACCTTACACAATGATCTCTTAACTTATTATATTTATTCCAAAGGTGCTAACTATGTTTGGGACCCTAATATGCAATGAAATAGTTTAAATCTAGGTATCATGCGTGTGAATCCCTTAAACTCAGGCTCTGATACCATCTCTGTAACACCCCCAATCCTTACATTGCATATAACACATATTTCATATATAAAATACATGTTTTCCCCCACATAGGTCCTTGATACAAGAGTCTATAATGTAAAATACCAACCCAAAAATTTCAAAAGTACATGCTCTTATATCCTAGCATCTATGCTTCCAAAACAGCTAAGCACATAGGGAAGTAATTCACATAATGCTCTTTCCCTTATTATCTTTACCTGCACACATAATTTTGAAAGCACGAAATAAGGGTTAGACATGAATGTCTAGTGAGGTTCCCTTTTATGTAATGTAGGGTGAAGATCACCAAAACATTTATTTCAAATAATTCATCTTATGAAGGAAAACCAAAAACATAATGCTTCGGTCCATCAGGCCTCTGGTTCCAAACCACATTTGGAATATATTTCAATATCCAAGATCATAGCCCCTCTGGTCTTTCTTCCAGAGCTTCTAGTTCCTCGACCAGAGCCTCTGGTTATACTAACTAGAGCTTCTGGTTCAAAAGACATGATCAACCAGAGCCTTTCTAGTTCAACATGTAAGCCAACCAGAGCCTCTCTGGTCTATTTTTCATAAAAAGATTCTTAGTATAAAATTCTTTCCTTAAAACATCTAAAAATATGATTTTGACATGAAAGCTCTTATCAATACATACAAAACCTCTGATCTAATTAATACATTTAGTAAAAACTTGCTTATCCTCCATATCAATAACCAGAATCCTCTGGTCCAATAATGAGGACCAACCAGAGCCCCTCCGGTTCCTTACAAGGAACAACCAGAGCCCCTCTGATTCCTCATAAAAATGACCATTCTGTTCCAAAACACTTTTAACCAATACCAATGGCCATAGGCCAAGTTTTCCCCTTCTCAATAACATCAATACCATTAT
>NC_037544.1:14618385-14619413 GCF_001531365.2 Cynara cardunculus var. scolymus | reverse complement strand
GAATATTTTTGTAGGATCAACAGTCTCTTTTGAAACATTGATTTCAGGTGCATCAGGTAGAACAGCAGTTGATGATTCTGGAATAGACTGCAAATCACCTTGAATGGGAAACGCTGGATCTTCTTCTTCTACATCATCTTCAAAGTCAAAGTACAATCCAGTTGACTCATCAATGTTATCCACATTTTCACCAAAGTCCTGCTCTCCACCCAGAGTAGTAGAAAATGCACTGTTGAATCCCACGTTGGCAGACAAGTCCATAAACAACCTTGTTTCTACCGTGGAGTCCGCCGGCTTTTCAACCATTGGCTCAATCGTTGGACTTGCCTCCACTTCTTCCTTTTCAACCACGATAGCCTCAATTATTCTTTCCCGTACAGTCTCCGGGGCAGAAAATTCAACGTTTACATCCTGAAGAATTGACTCTTCACCCGCTCTTGCTCCTTGTGCAGATGTCTCAGCCAATCTCTTCTTCTTCATCTCCCCCTCATGACTATCAGGATCATCCTGATCGTCATGTTTTCGTTTAAGAGATTYGGCCTGAGMTCTGCAAGTTTCTTCAAGTACATATACTCTTTCAACAAGAGCATCCATTAAACGTTTCAGCTCTAGGGTATTAGATGTTACCAAGTGACTAACTTTTGATAAATTAGCACTAATTACATCCTAAAAAGTCAAGAACTTTGAGGCTCGAATAACTGGGTTAGTATCAAGTTGTTGACGAAGAAGGCCGACCAAGTTTGCATCTTCTGCATTTTCGCTTTGAACAGCCATCAATTTAGCATAAAGTAACGATTTCAGCTCGTCCACCGATAGTTCCGGTACTGATGGTTCTGGTACAGGTGGTGGTGATGGCGCAGAAGGTGGCTCTTTGACAACTTGCTCTTTCCCTTTAATCAACCTCTTCAGACTAGCTATTTGTGCATCAAAATTCTCTTGAACAGCCATTAGGGCGCCATCCAAATATTCCCGTGACACAAAGTCGGGTAAAATCACACCTGGATCACTTAGATTACCAGTTGAAACAA
>NC_037544.1:14615916-14617010 GCF_001531365.2 Cynara cardunculus var. scolymus | reverse complement strand
TGTAATCTGGCCGAAATATTCTCATTTGCATCCATCATAGCTTTAATGAAAAGTTGCAGAAATCGTTGAAAAGGCACAAATTTTCTTGCCTTGGACGGGAATCGTTTAGCATTAACCAACTCTAGCAATTCATTCCAAATCACCAATGCATAGTCATAGTGTCGAGAAAACACTATGCCATGAAAGATTTTTAAGAATGTGCTACTGCAAGTATCAATCCCTTGAGTTTTTGATTTTAAGCACCGATTTAGTATCAAGAATAKTAGATGCCATATTGACGGTAGAAAGCGTCTCTTGAATTGAGCAGGAGTATTCAATGTTGCAGAATATCCTAAACGTTTAATATCAAGGCATAGCTGATCATCCGATACAAAGTCTTCAAATCCAGTTGGGCCGGAAGCCGGAAGATGGAGTATTCGTCTTAAACGTCTAAGTGTTAGACGGCTAACATACTCATCGACCTCTCCTTGAAGATATGGTGCGTCTCCGTCCTTTTCAATAGAAAGAGTTCCCCAAAATTGTTGAAGATAAACCATGGGAACTTGTGTCTAGGCAGATAAAGAATAAGAAATGGGATGGCCTTTCAAAATTTCTGAGATAATGGGGTATTCGACAGGCATATCAAAAGAGAAGTGAAGGTTATTTGGTTTAATATCTAGGTATTGGTATTGTGGGTAAAGTRTTTCAGATGATATTGGTTGATCAGGTAATTGTTCAGGGACATTTTCAGACCTGACAGAAGGAACATGAGATTCCTCGTCAGACTGATGTCTGGGATCGGCTATTTACCTGTAAAACATCTAAAACATCAGTACGGATGTTATTAAAAAAAATAATTACACAAAAAAAATACTCACACAAACACACAAATTTTTTTTTTCAAAAACACAACACTTAGGAAATTTTCAAAAATTACATCGACCGGATTAGAAGTCCAGTCAACACTAAGACCAAAACACAACACCAAAAAGATTTTGTGTCCGGATTTTTCAAAGAAACTAAAAAAGTGTGTCCGGATTAGAAGTCCGGACGACAAAATAAAACACACAACACTTGAAAAATCACACAAGACATAAACCGGATAATATTCAACC
>NC_037544.1:14611590-14615816 GCF_001531365.2 Cynara cardunculus var. scolymus | reverse complement strand
TTCTGTGACAGATCATCTTCTGTCAACACTTGCAGTATTACTTTTTCCATAATTTTACATTTAATGAAATGAGAGCTAACACATGCTGTTAAATACCTAAATCTCTTAAACTCAGGCTCTGATACCACTTTCTGTAACACCCATTCCACATATTGCATGTAACATATACTTCATACATAAGAAATACATGTTTATACACCACACTGGTCCGTTGTGCAAGAATCTATCAATACAGAATACATGATCCAAAAATTCAAAATATAATTCTTGTACTATTCCATATTCAGCTAACAAAACTATACATAACATAACCAAATCTTCTATCAAATATGCATCTAGGTATATCACAATTTTTCTTTCCCTTAACCGTCTGAACCTCCTACAACACATATTTAAAATCACAAAACGAGGGTTAGACTGAAAGGTCTAGTGAGTTCCCTTTTTTTGTTATTGCAGGGTGAATATCACCAAAACTTTTATGTAACACAACTTTTCATAAATATAACAAATATATGAACAAGTAAGAACATATTACTAGTACCTTTTCACTTTTCAAGCCAAACTCTTTGCTTGCAAATAATATATCAAAACCACAAATAGGTTTGTACTAACCAGGTATATTATAGTCCCACTTTTAAACCTTTTTAATTAAACAAGGTTTATTCAAAGTTTCAGGCCAAATCTGTTATTTCCTTCTCAATAACATCCAGACTATAATTTCCAATAAGAACCCTGATCCTGAATCTTTAAATCACAAAGAAATAAAGATTCTAGACCATGGTAATCTTAAAGGATATATAAGTAAGGGTTATATCACATAACACACATACAAATGACACCCTTATATCCAAAGGTACACCTCTCCTTGATATGCCACCCTTATCCCATGGTGCACCTCTCCTTGATATGCCACCCTTATCCCATGGTGCACCTCTCCTTGATATGCCACCCTTATCCCATGGTACACCTCTCCTTGATATGCCACCCTTATTTTCTCATCAAAAACATAAAACAATTCCAAATTGAATAGACCGCAGTCATATATGTTCCAAATGGAATATCATTAGTTCAAAATTATCTTTATCAAAATTTATATTTCTTTAAAAGAATCAACAAAATGATAAGTCAACACATAATCCGGTCAAACCTTGGCCGGATTACCAATTCGGACAACACTATTCATTGTGTTCGATTTACCACTTCGATTAATTCTCAAAACCTTGTCCGGATTACTAATCCGGACAACACTATTCAAGACTTGTCCGATTTACAAATAAACCGGTCACCCTTTTGTCCTATTCATACTTCTCCGATCAATATATTTAAGCGATTTATAAAGTTCAAATTCCACTAACACTTAAATCGCATAACCTTCTGTCCGGTTTAAGGCTACACCGGTCGATACTTCAAGCGATATAATCCGCTCATGTTTTGTCCGGTTTAAGGCTAAACCGGTTAAAACAAGTTTTCACAATAATTATTAATCAATCCAAAGGAATTACTTACAATTGAAATAAAATGGTAAACCACTCACGTTGAATTCCTTTTGAAAATCAGACTCTTGAAAACCAAGTTGAATTCCAGACAAGAACAAATCCGGTCACCACCTCTACTAAATCGCACACTACTCTTTTTGAAAATGCAAGAAGAGTGAAATGGAGGCTAAACCCTTCTTTTATACCTTTTCCAATCAGGAAAGTCTGCTGCTACATGCAGCCTTCACATGCATGCATACATCCATAACTATATACCCCTTCATGCATATTCACATAACCTCCCATGCATGCATTTTATATTATGCATACATCCATGTGTATATATATATACATACATGTGCAAGTATATAATTATATCCATATATTTGATGCATACCCACTTATGCACATAATTTCACATATTAGCATGATCAAATATAACAATGTTGTATCCCAAATACTCTTAATTTACAGAAATATTGTTTGCTTAAAAGAAGAATCAAGAACAACAATATATTTCTATTGAACCTGAGCCGGAGGCCTCCTTTTATAGGTATTTTGAACCTGAGCCGGAGGCCTCCTTTTAGACACCTAGGTCTAACTAACTATGCTATAAAATAGGCGTGAAACTCTGAGCTGACTAGTCTGCATCCTTGTCTTGACTTTCCTTGATTAGCGAAGCAGACTTGGTCAAGCCGTCTTTAAGCTGTTAGGCGCTTTCGAGAATGTCTGGGCTAACGCGTGCTTTTCATGAAGAAGGAAGCTAGATGCTCTGCATGAACATACAGAAGCTCTGCATGTACTATATGTACTATGCAGAGGCTCTGGGTCTTGGAGTTGTTGTTTTGAGTCAAGCGCTTATGCTTTTTGGTGCACAAGACTTGAACGTTCACAGAGTTAGAGCGCGGGCTCCGTATAACGGAACCTTCATTTTGAGTAAGAGCTCTGGTCCTTGATCCTCTGCATGAGAGCTCTTATCCAGACAGCTTCAATAGACTAAGTCCTATTGACTAGAGCAGGATACTTCTTATTTAGACTTTTACAAGTTTGGGGTCTAACAATCTCCCCGTGCAAATAAGAATGATTCTTACTTGATTTACATAACAGATCTAATTGAAGACAGAGGTTAAAAACAACCTCTGGTTTACATTGACTATCTAATGAAGTACAATACGATTGAAATTGAAATTACATTAAATCAAAAATAAGAAGGTACTTACAAAAGATAAGAGGTCTTAAACATTTTGAAGTTTAATGAACTTCCTAAGAAGTTCACGAAACTCAAGCATATTTCAAATGGACCTTAGAATTATTTTGGCTCGCTCCTTGGCTCCAGGGGAGTTGTCTCTGCTCCTGACCAGATTGTCTCTTATATAGCATAGAGTAGAGTTGGAGTACTTGTAATTTTGGTTGTCTTGAAAGAAGATTTTTTTATTATGCTCGTTTCAAAACACCACTCCCACTTCTGGTTCCACCAGAACCGTCCAGGAGGGAATGTTGTTGATGCCGTGTAATTCTTCATTTGGGGCAGCCCTGTCATTTGATCCGTTCCTAGATCTAGAGCTAGTTGGAAGTCAAACTTGCTTCTGTAGTCAAGTAGATCTGTCATTGTTTGGCGAATGGCAGAGTTAGCAACAGCGAACTTCACTCCCTTGTTGTAACACCCCAAATCCACACATTTCATATAACACATATTTCATATATAGAATACATGTTTCCCCCACATAGGTCCTCGATACAAGAGTCTATAATATAAAATACCCAACTCAAAAATTCCAAAAGCACAAACTCTTGCATCCTATCATCTATGCTTCCAAAACAGCTAAGCATATAGGGAAATAATTCACACAATACTTTTTCCCTTATCATTACCTGCACACATGAATTTTGGAAACACGAAAATGAGGGTTATACATGAATGTCTAGTGAGATTCCCTTCTATGTAATGCAGGGTGAAGATCACCAAAACATTTATTTCAAATCAAACATCTTATGAAGCAAAACTGGAAACATACTGCTTTGGTCCATCAGGACTCTGGTCTCAAATAACACTTGGAAAATATTTTAAACATGCTTGACCAGAGCCCCTCTGGTCTTTTACAGAGCTTCTGGTTCCTCGACCAGAGCCTCTGGTTTAACTTTCCACACTTTGAATATATTTCAACAATCAGGACTAGAGCCCCTCTGATCTCTCTACCAGAGATTCTGCTCTTCATGACCAGAGCCTCTCGTTGGAATCCAAAACATCACTAATGTAAATAATCTTTAGATAAACTCTCAATCAAAAGATAACCTTTTTCATAAAACGAGTAATTTATAAAAACTTTATGTTCAACCAGAGCCTCTGGTTGTACTAACCAGAGCTTCTGGTTCCAAATACATGTCCAACCAGAGCCCCTCTGGTTCAACACTTAACTAGAGCTTCTCTGGTCTGTTTTTCATAAAAAGACTAAGTATAAAATTCTTTTCTTAAATATTTAAAATATGATTTTTGTCATGAAAACACTTAACAAAACATACAACACCTCTAATACATTTTAATAAAGATTTGCCAATCCTTCAAATCAATAACCAAATCCTCTGGTCCAATGATGAGAATCAACCAGAGCCCCTCTGGTTCCTTGCAAGGAACAAGCAGAGCCTCTCTGATTTCTCATGAAATTAACCATTTTGTTCCAAAAACACTTTTAACCAATACCAATGACCATAGGCCAAGTTTTCCCCTTCTCAATAGCATCAATACCATTATTT
>NC_037544.1:14609756-14611425 GCF_001531365.2 Cynara cardunculus var. scolymus | reverse complement strand
ATGAACTAGTTCGGATGAAGGACCGCAGTCACAACCATCTTATCGAATCCTCATTCATAGTTTATCCATAGAAACCTTTTCAAACTCATAAACAATCTTGTCTTTCAAAGATTTTCCAAAACATCAAGTTTCCTTTAAATCTTCAAAACAGGATATCATTTCCAAAACTGATTTAAAGAAACAAACTCTTCTTTATCTTTCCAATAATAACAGTAACACCTTTAAAACTATCAAAATAGTTCTACCATCTTTTCTTCAAAACCAACATCAAAACTCATAGCGTATAATCAACAATAAAACTCACAGTTTATACTCAACAGTAGTTTAAAACTCACCTTATCCAACAGATTTCTTGAAGATAAACACACAACATAAGCTTATTCTTAACACAGATTCTTCAAGAACACCTTTCACCGCCACAAGCTTTCTTTCTCTTTTAAACATACTTTAATTTGAAATGATAAGATAAAATCTTATCTTTTTACTTTTTTAAATACTCTCACCAAGGTGGTGAAGATTATTTTAGTTATAAAAACTTAAAGGCGGTGAAAGCTTTCTCCAATAGAAATAATCTTGGGCGGTGGATTTTACATTATAAAATTCATAATATCTTAACTATGAAGATACAATGATTTCACCCGAATATTTAAACTCAATAAACACCACCTCATGCATGCTTCACACTACATGCATACATGTATGAATTATATATGTCATGCTATTATTTCACAATATGCATGATATCATATTCACATTTCACATAAATGTTTCATGCATTTTTACTTAAATATGTACATTTCACATAATAAACATGTATAATTTACCTCAACCCAGGTTGTCTCAGACCTGGTTATAACATTCTTCCCCCCTAAAAAAGAATTCCGTCCCGGAATTCACTCAAACAACCATGGATATTTTTCTTTCATTTTTTATTCCAATTCCCATGTTGCTTCTGATCCTCTATGAAATCGCCACTGTACCCTTACTAGACTTATCTCCTTGTTTCTCAACACACGGTTTTTGTGGTCGGTTATAGCTTCTAGAGTTTCTATAAAATTTAGTTTGTCATCCAACTTAATCTCCGGAAGTGGTATCGCCATACTAGGATCAGCAAGGCATTTCCTTAGGTTTGACATGTGGAAAGTATTGTGAATCAGACTAAGTTCCTCTGGTAATTCCAATTGATAAGCTACCGCTCCAATTCTTTTATAGATTCTGAATGGTCCAATATACCTTGGACTAAGCTTACCTTTCTTCCCAAACCTCATAACACCTTTCCATGGGGATACCTTTAACATTACAAAATCATCTACACTGAATTCAATTGGTTTCCTTCGTTTGTTGGCATAGCTTTTCTGTCGATCCTGAGCAATTTTGATTTTTGCTCGAATTTGATCAATCTTTTCAGATGTTACTTGCACAATCTCGGGACCTGTCAACTGTCTTTCACCTACCTCATTCCAACATAATGGTGTTCGRCATTTTCTTCCATATAGGACCTCATAAGGTGCCGCTTGGATGCTGGAGTGATAACTATTATTGTAAGAAAATTCTATCAACGGTAAATGTTCGTCCCATGATCCCCCGAAGTCAATGACATAGGATCTCAACATGTCTTCGAGAGTTTGAATTGTTCTTTCACTTTGCCCATCTGTTTGTGGATGATAAG
>NC_037544.1:14608453-14609656 GCF_001531365.2 Cynara cardunculus var. scolymus | reverse complement strand
ATAGGTGTTCATCATTTTTATGGACATTTTCATGTCTTTGATGTTCAACCTCACTTCTTGAACATCAAGAAGGTATCATCCATTAGAAATGTGATAAAACATAGTAACTTACAAGAAAATGCATCAAAAGTGCTTTAAAATGAAGTAAAAATGATAAGAGATCCTTACCTTTTGTTGATTGAAGATGAATGCTCCTAACCCTTGATGATTTTCGAATTTTTGATGGTGATTTAGGGGCTGTTTGWGGCTGGGTTTTTGAGAGGATTGATGATGAAGAATGAGAGAATTCAAGTAGAGAGAGAGTTGTGAAGTTGGATGGTTTTTCTTGAATTTGTGAAATGGATTTGAAAATGAGAGAAAAAAAATGAAAATATATTTGTGTGTGTGTGAAGGAATGGCCAGCCCTCTTATGGGCCCCCATCAATGTGCATATTTTTTTTTTAAACTTATAAACCCATAGTATTTATCAGATACGAACCGTTTTATCGCGAACGACTTTTTCTCCTAAAACGCACTCTAAATTTAAATTAAATAAATAAGTGAGATTTTATTTATAAAATATAAACTCCATATATATATATATATATATTAGATATTAAATGGGCGTAGTTTGACATTATATGAGGTGTTTCAGTCAGATACGGGCCGAAACCGGGCTTTCTAAGAAATTTTCGGGATTTCTACGCTACTGCCGGAATTTTTAACAGGCTCTTGCCTAAATCAATCTAAATTAATTCTAATGAGGGGTTTTCACTAAATTAATGCTGATAAAGGCTTTAGTGAGTGCTAACCTAAGAACTGAAAATTTGCCGGATGTCACAGCTATAGATATGAAGAAAGAGAAAGGAAAGATGGAGGATATCCCAATCGTAAGGGAATTTCCTGAAGTATTTCCAGAAGATTTGATAAGTCTACCTCCAGACCGAATGATAGAATTTCAGAATGAATTAATTCCTGGAGCAACACCCGTGGCACGTGCACCATATAGATTAGTTCCTTCTGAGTTAAAGGAGTTAATRTCTCAATTGAAAGAATTGTTGGATAAAGGTTTTGTCCGACCAAGTACTTCCCCGTGGGGTGCACCTGTATGTTTTGTGAAAAAGAATGATGGATCAATGAGGATGTGCATTGATTACCGGGAGTTGAATAAACTGACAATCAAGAATAAGTATCCTCTCCCAAGAATTGATGATTTGTTTGATC
>NC_037544.1:14605378-14607118 GCF_001531365.2 Cynara cardunculus var. scolymus | reverse complement strand
AATATGCGTCAGAGAAGATGGTTAGAATTGGTAAGTGATTATGATTGTGAAATTTTGTATCATCCAGGAAAGGCAAACGTAGTGGCCGATGCATTAAGTCGACAAGAGAAAARTGSAACWATYARAAGTATAGCWCTAMGGGTTGAATTGTTACCAAGTATTCAAGAAGAGTTACGAGAGTTTCAACATGAGGCCATGAAAGAAGATACGATTAAACAAGAAAGATTGGGTTGATTAATATATGATCTGGTGAGAAATAGAGAATTTTGGAAGTTTCAAAACAGAATTTGGGTACCATGCTATGGTGATCTCAAAAAACGTATTTTKGATGAGGCTCATAAGTCACATTTTGCGATACATCCAGGTACAAATAAAATGTATCGGGATTTGAAGCAACATTATTGGTGGCCAGGTATGAAGAAAGATATTGCTAAACATGTTGAGCAATGCCTGACATGTCTCCAAGTAAAGATTGAACACCAGCGYCCTTATGGTAAGTTGCAATCTTTAGAAATTGCAGTTTGGAAATAGGAGCATATCAGTATGGATTTCATAACCAAATTGCCGAGAACATCGAAAGGGTATGATGCTATATGGGTGATAGTAGATCGGTTATCTAAATCTGCACACTTCTTACCTATGAGAGAATCATATTCGATGGAGAGATTGGGAAAATTATACATTGATGACATAGTGACACGACATGGTGTTCCTTTATCAATTGTTTCTGATAGAGATAGTCGGTTTACTTCTATGTTTTGGAAGAGCTTCCAAAGAGAAATGGGTTCGTAAATTAAGCTAAGTACAATTTATCATCCTCAAACTCATGGACAGAGTGACCGAACTATCCAAACTTTAGAAGATATGCTTAGAGCATGTATAATTGATTTTGGTGGATCATGGGATAGTCATTTGGCTCTGATGGAATTTACGTACAACAATAACTACCATTCAAGTATTCAGGCAGCACCTTTTGAGGTTCTGTATGGACGAAAATGTAGAACTCCTTTGTGTTGGAATGAAATAGGTGAGAAACTGTTAGCTGGGCCTGAATTAGTTCAGCCAACTGCGGTTTAAATTGGAGCAATACGAGAACAGATGAAAGTGGCACAAGATAGACAAAGAAGTTATGCAGATAAACGTCGGAAACCGATTGAATTTCAAGAAGATGATAGAGTGATGTTAAAGGTATCACCTTGGAAAGGAGTGGTACGTTTTGGAAAAAAGAGGAAAATTAAGTTCAAGATATATAGGACCATTCACTATTATTGGAAGGGTTAGGGAAGTGGCCTACAAATTAGAACTTCCTTTGGAACTAAGTGGAATTCATGACACGTTTCACGTGTCAAATTTGAGGAAGTGTTTAATAAGTCTAGATGTGGCAGTACCATTACCTGAAATTAAGGTAGATGAGAGATTATGTTTTGAAGAAACCCCTGAACAGATTACTGACTATAAAGTAAAGAAGTTGCAAAACAAAGAAATTGGGTTAGTAAAGGTTCARTGGCGTTATCATAAGGGACCAGACGCCACCTGGGAATYAGARTCTGAGATGCAGATGAAGTATCCCTACCTTTTTGCTTAAATGGAATTCCGGGACGGAATTCTTTTAAGGAGGGAATGTTGTAATATTCGGGTTATTTTATTAGATTTAATAATTTAAATCTTTATGTTTATATGAATATTTTATGTAGATATGTGTGGGTGTGGGTGATGTAGTTATGTTAGCCGACCTTTGAG
>NC_037544.1:14590314-14604213 GCF_001531365.2 Cynara cardunculus var. scolymus | reverse complement strand
ACCGAAGCAATGTGTTTGTAATGGCGATGTAACCGTGAGAGAGATGTAATGGCGGTGTAACCACGAGAGAGATGTAATGGCGGTGTAACCGCGAGAGAGATGTAATGGCAGTGTAACCACGAGAGAGATGAAATGGCGGTGTAACCGCGAGAGAGATGAAATGGTGGTGTAACCGCGAGAGAGATGTAATGGCGGTGTAACCACGAGAGACATAAATATGTTTATGTATCGGAACAGGTTTGATTATAAACTTATTGTTTAGAATGTGTGTTGTTTGTTTGATATTTATACACTCACTAGACCTTTTTGGTCTAACGCTCAGTTGTTGGACCAACCGGTTTTGCAGATCATCATACCTCACAGGATAAAGGAAAGGGAAAATTTTAGTGTTGATGGCATTTTGTTTACTCATATATGTATTAAAGAAAGTTTTCATTAGTCCATGTTTTGTAACAATACTATTTTTAGTATTATGAGTATGATGATGTGAATTATCTGTACATGGGCTATATGGGTTGTTACACTCCTCCTCCAATGGCGATGCCACTTGCCACCAAGGTTATTGTCGTTGCAACACCACCATACTACAATACCCACAGAGCTAAGGTCCCCGTCCAAAGGACCAAAGTCGTTACACCTGCTCTTAAGCAGGAGGGTCCAGTCAAAGCTAGCCAGCCAGGAGCAAGTAGAAGCAGGCCTTGGAGCTCCAAACCGTCCTCTGATCGAGTACAAGAGATCAAGGACCAAATGGATGCAATGATGAGGCCCGTACCTCGTGAGAAGCCAATCAAGGACACTACCGACAGTGAATATTTGTTCCAATATCTCTACAGCCAGAGGAATGAGTCGCCTACTCAGAAGATCAATATGCATCCGATGGCTAAAGAGAATATAAGGCAGAGGTTCATACGCGAGTCTATTCAACCAATTTATGCAGTTCACTCAGTGGATGGTATCAAGAAGATCTTGGATATCAGAAAGCAAACCATTGGCCAAAACCAAATAATCTTTCATGAATACACGGTACAGATATCCATGGGCAGCTCTGCACCTTCACATATTGTGACCTCATCAATCTTAATCCCTGGGATCTTCTGTCTTTGTATTTCTTCACCAACCACAAGGCGGACAAGGGTATGAAATACGCTTTGGCTAACTCAGCAATACAACAAACAATGACGGACCTTCACGACTACAGGAGCAAGCTTGACTTCCAAATTTCTCTGGATCTGGGGATAGACCAGCTTAGTGTCACTGCGCCGAATGAAGACTTTGAAGGCATTAAGCATATCCCCTCGTGGAGAGTGTGGGTGGAGCAAGAACACAGGGTGATCTTCAGGAATGAACAAGGCAGAAAAGTGTTCTCCCATGAAGATCAGCGCTACAAGTAGTCTAACTCAACTCTGCGGTACATCAAGAATAATCTTTTAAGAAGCATATATACTACCCCGGGCGCAAAGGAGAGGACGAGCAACATGGTCAGATCTATAGATAATGTATTAGAGTTCTATGAGCTTCTTAGGAGGTTCATGAAGCTCCACATATATAGGCCTCTTCCTTTGTAAGTTAAAACTATCTTTTGTTTTTCAATTTCAAGTCATATAATTTCCATTCTTAGTATTGTAAAACCTTAGATAGTAAATGTAATACAGAGGTTCTTTTTGACCTCTGGCTTCGATTAGACTCATCTTTTCATTCTAGTAAGAGTTTCTCTTATTCACACTTAGGGGGGGATTGTTAGAACCCATCTTGTAAAAGTGTAAGTAATAAGTCTTTTACTCTAGGCTTTAGGACTTAGTCTTTTGAAGCGGTCTAGACCAATAGCTCTTATGCAGAATACATCAAGAGACAAAGCTCTTACTCAAGAGCTAGGTGTCTCATATACAGACCCGTGCTCTATTCCAAGGAAAATCAGGCCTTAAACGTCAAAAAGGTTAAGTGCTTGATGCAGAGCTTCACTCCAGACACAGAGCCTCTGCATAGTACATGCAGAGCCTCTGAGTCACCTACTTACATGGAATGCGCACACGGTTCAGACTTTCCCGCAAGACCTCTAACAGAACGTTAAGAATGCAGAACCTGAATTTAGAGTTTCATGCCAGGATTCTAGGAGATTCTGTTTGAGCTTAGTCGTAAATAAAGAGGCATCCTCCTTAGGTTACAAGACACCTGAAAGTGTCGAATTAGACTATAGCAAAATCTTGTGAGAATACAATTAGTTTGAGAGATTTAATGTTATTTCTTCTTATCTAATAAAAGCTTCTGACTAATTCAAGTCTATCTTGCGTTCATATTTTATCTTGAATATTTTGGTAGACCATTCCAGTTGCACAACTTTTATTCCACTCACACTCGATTTATCTGTGTTTTCTATAATTAAGAGGAATATGGGTTCCAACAACAATCTCCCTTTATGTCAGCAAACTTTGATAAACTTTAGCTTTTAGCCAATTTCCAGTTTGTCTTGAATTTGAAACAGAATCATCTTTACAACAAACTCCCTTTTTAGCAAGATACCAAAACTTCTTTTCAACATTTGAATAATCTTCACACTCACTCCTCCTTGACCATTGCGGTACAATAATCTTTAGAAAAACATCAACAATTATCTTTACTCCTTTAAAATTCTAATAACTTCCCAAATCTTCAGAAATGACTCAGAAATTTTCATTCATTTTATGATTACTCCCCCTTATGATGATAATGATAAGCATTAACATCATACTGTGAAATGAATGATCTTTGAAATAATATCGTCAATAATAGAAAGTTAAGCAAATCGTTGCAAATTAACTTATTTAATCTTTTCAGAGTAAGAAGGTTAAGAAAGAACCAGATTCGACTTATGAACCTGTTTTCAATCTTTTAGAAAAAGATTGGATTGTGAATATAACATATATATATATATATATATATATATATATATTCAGTACAAGAAATGTACTTCATATATAACACTTTTTGAGGATCATCTCACCAGGACATTCATTCAATCATTGATAGCTTGAAGAAGCGTATCTATGAATGTTATGAAAGAATAACAAATATTCTGTAAATCTGTGCAGTGTAGAAATGATAAAGCAACAAATCCTTCAATTTAAGCTCAAGTAGATAAACAGTGTGGACTACACATACTCGATTTGTGATCAAAAAGTCTTGAAGGGGGGACATATATTCTTCTTTTTCAATATCAATTATCTTCAAATGAGAAACTGATAGCCTTGAGTGTTAATGAAACACTTATCTTTTGAGAGATAAATGAGTAGTTGGTGGGGTTTTCAACAAGAGTTGGCTTGTGCTTTGCCTTTTTCTATACTAATATATTATGTGGTTTTCCCGGATTATAGTGGATGGATCAAGATTATGATATTCTTTTAATCCTGGATACAACTCTCATCAATTCTTTTATGCTCACAATAACTACCCATTTCATTTCCATTTTCAACTCAGCACACAAACCCATTTTGCAAATTAGCTCACTCAGATATGGTTGACCTCTTGGGAAGGGCTACCGGTTCTGATAGTCCACAAAGGTATTTCTGTTAAGCACTCAGTCCCTCTTTAAAGTATTATAGATAAGCTCAGTGAAAAATTTATTCCATTAAGCACCTTTGATCACATGAGTTTGATCAAAATGAATATTACAATTAAGCACATGATGTATATTCAAGGAGTTCTTAACAAATCAGATAAAAAAAATTAGGGAGAAATGAACGAAGATATGTAAGAACAAATTTACAGATATAGTAGTCAAAGAATTAAGAAATGTATAACAATCAAAGAACTATTTTCAATTAAGCTCAGAAAACAAAATTGAATACAAACGAGCATATTATCACCAAAATTTATCTTCATTTTAGAGACTTGATAATAACAATTTGAATAAGAGCTGAATCAGGTATTGGAGTTCTATTTGAAGAGAAAATATGCAAGTATAATCTTAATGAAACACCTGATCAAATATTGTACTCGTTTGAAAACAAAATAAAAAATAAAAAACATTTAAAATCACACTTCATAGAAATGAAAACATTTTAAGTTCAAAGAAGTGGTTTGAACATTTGAATACATTTTATATGCATAGAAGTTGTCCTTCTTCAACGCATATGAAGAATAAGACATGAATGATATACCTGAGAATAATTTGAGATCAGATATGTTGTGATGTACTCCCCCATGAATTCAACTCAAAAACTCCAACAAGTAGTTAGAATTTGACAAATAATAACATTAAGATCACATTCAGATGGATCAGATTCTCATACAGATAGATTTTGCAATCCAAGATTACTTACTAAGAATGAGAACCTTTTCTCATCGAGAGGTTTTTTAAAAATATCAACAAGATGGAAATGTATTTATAAAAAATGCATTTCAATTGATCATTTTTCAACGTTATCCTTAATAGAGTGATACCTGATATCTATGTGTTTGGTCTTAGAGTGTTGAACTGGATTAGCAGTTATTGCAATTGCACTCTTGGAATCACAGTTGATAGGAAGGGACTTTATTAAAAGTGTATCCATAGTCTTGGAGTTGTGTCATCATCCACAAAACTTGTGAACAACAACCAACTGTTTCAATGTATTCTGCCTCAGTAGTAGAAGTCGAAACACAATTCTGCTTCTTTGAAGTCCAACTTACTAGCTTGTCACCTAAGAACTAACATGATCCAGAAGTGCTCTTTCTATCCAGTTTGTAACCTGCGTGTTCAGAATCAGTAAAAGCAATTAGTTCAAAACTAGAATCTTTTGGATACCAAAGGCCCAAATTTTGTGTGCTTTTAAAATATCTTAGGATTCTTTTAACCGCAGCAAGTTGTGACTCTTCGGATTAGCATGATATCTTGCACAAAAGCATGTTGCAAACTTTATCTAGTCTACTTGATGTTAAGTACAATAAAGATCCAATCATGGCACGGTAATTTTGTTGATCAACAGATTTACCAGATAAATCTGCATCTAATAATGTTCTAGTAGCCATGGGAGTCTTTATTGAAAGAACATTCAGACATGTTAAACTTGTTCAAGATATCTTTAACAAACAAAGATTGATTTATGAATATGCCTTTGGGAAGTCGTTTTACTTGAAGACGAAGAAATTTTTTTAACTCACCCATCATAGTCGTTTGAAATTTTGATTGCAAGATATCTAAAAAGTTCTTGCAAAACTTGGGATTCGTAGAACCAAAAATAATGCATCAACAAAAATTTGTATAAAGATCATATGTTTATCTTGCTTTTTAAGAAATAAGTAGTATCTATCATACCTTTCTTGAAACCAAATTTAAGTATGAATTGAGTTAATGTGAGAATTCCAAATCTTCAAATCAGATACAATCAATCAAGAACAGAAATTGAATATAGAGGGAATTTTTACCAAAGGATTTTTGTATTCAAATTCTGGAAGATTAGAAAAATAATTACAATTGATTACATCTACAAGAAGAAAACTATTTGTACCTACAAAGCTTGAAAGACAAAAATTACAAAATGGAGAAACAACTTGAATACAACATTAAGCACATCTTAAACCCATCATTCTCTCCCTTTGGATTCAAGCTCGAGATTGTAAATCTTGATCTTGTAAAGCCCAAATTTGTCTCACGCCCCCTTAGAGCATTACGATATTTCAACTTTTCGTCTAGCAGCTCAAGAGCACTTATTAGCAAATACCTTTCCCTTAGACTCAACTTATCACGTCTTGTCGCTTTATCATCAGAAGCCTTTTTACGTTCAAGTCCTCTTCTCACTATCTTTATAGTACCGTTAGAGTACTTGTTCAGTTCACTGAACCTCAAGAATCTTTTAGATCTTTCGGTATTCTCATAGATGACACCAAATTTTGGATCCTCAAGTATAAGGAATAACGGGTAGCCTTTGATGTCTTCAAGCTCTTGGTTTGGTCTCTTCAGGTTCACAATCTTCTGATTGCTTTCAAACCCCATCTGAACATCTATAACCAAAGATAACTTGACATGACATTTAAGATAGCGCTTTATTGCTTCAAGGCCCAAGACCACTCCTTCCTTTTTGACTGTATGATCTCAAATTTCGTGATAGAGATGCTCTAAATCTTCGAGGAAAAGATTTAGGAAGTCAACTTCACTGAAATTCGAAACATGGTCGTCTTGTCTAGTTAAAGAGAACATTGGGTACCAGACTCTGGTAAGTTTACTAGGTTCAATATTCTTGATAGAAACAATCCAATATCTAGTTCGTACTTGGCTGATCGGTAGGCATTTGACTTTGAGAAAATGCTTGCATTCAATGTGATACTCACATGTTTCTTTGTGAATACCAAGGATCTTATCGCCACTAAGTGCTTTCCAATGACGAAGAAGACGCCAAAGTAAATGTCTTCAAGAAAAGGTTCTCTAATCCTTGCTCTATCGAACCCTGGAACATTAGCTCGAATTGCAAGCGGTACATAATTCTTCGTGAATATTTATGTTGCATCATGTACCTCCTGAGAATTATCGAGAACGCTTTGAGAATCTGCAGGAGGATGTTCAGTAGCTTGTTGATGTTCAGACTGAATAAGGAAAATTGGATCATCTTAATCGATATCAGTTTCAAAGTCAAAGAACATATCGTCTGAATCATCAATTGTGTCAATATCGGCTCCATAGTCCTGAACTCCATCCAATTCTCTAGAAAATACTTCATTAAACCCCACATTGGCTGACAGATCCAGTAGCAACCTTGTTTCTACTATGGAGACCGCCGGCTTTTCAACCATTGGCTCGATCACTGGATCTGTAGCTTCATTCACTTCTTCTAGGCCTGTAGTCCGTTCACTCAAACCAACTTGAACCAGACTTTGATTTGTTTCTTCTTTAGAGACACTATATCCAGAAACACCTTCACCACCCTTTGAAGACTCAGCCAGCCTCTCTTTCTTGATCTCCCTCTCATGGTGATCAGGATCATCCTGATCATCATGCCTTCGTTTAAGAGAGATGACTTGAGCACGACATGAATTTTTCAAGGCTGATACCCGTTCAGAGAGGATATCAATGGAATTTTGCATATGGGATAAAGCTTTGGTATTTGAAGCAATTGTAGAACTAAGTTTTGAAAAGTTAGAAACTACATTGCTCTTGAAATAATGAAACTCTGTGGCTTTGATTGTAGGGGTTTCTTGAATGGAATGACGTAATAAACCAACCAAATTTGCATCCGCCGAATTTGAAGATTGATTAGAAATCAATTTAGCATAAAGTAGAGATTTGACCTCATCCACCGATAAATCCAACTCCCTTGGAGGTTCTGGGGCAGGCGGTGGCGGCGGAGCAAAAACTTCTTATTGGTCCTTTCCCTTTCAGCAACCATTTCAAACTAATAATTTCTTCAATGAATGCATCCTGAACAGTGTTTAGGGCTCCGTCCAAATACTCCCTTGACACAAAGTCGGGTAAACTAACACTTGGATCTCTTAGATTACTAGTTGAAACAATAGTCGAATAAACTGTTGTGCCTATGTTCAGTGTTGGCAGAAGGGTAGCACTGGCAGGACTTCTGACCAGTCCTTGTGGAAATTCAAAGGACTCCACTCTGTTCATTCCGGCATGTTCACAAAGAACAGCAATTTGAGCAACAGATGCTCCAGACTCCTGTGTACCTAAAGTATATATTGGCTATAGACTCGATGTGCACATAATAGAAGTCATAGACAGGGGCAGTTGTCTACTAGATTCAATATCTACATTATCTAAATGAGAAGTAGATAGACGTTATGCTTCATCCCCATGAGAAAATGAAACCATTGCTTGTTGAGAAGCAATGAAGTGGGTAGGTGGGGTGTGCAATTGCATAGATGGGTTAGCTATGTCTTCTTCAATACTAAAATTCAACGAATGAATGTTGATAGCAGATGTGGTTGCCTGACTATGTGTTTCAGTTTGGATAGGAACTTCCTTTTCTTTTGATGTTCCTATGACACCCTCACCATTTTCTTCTACATCCCTTTCACTCAACCTCTTAGCATTTTCAATTGTAACTCCCTCGTCCGTCCTTATATCACCCAGTAATTGATCTATGAAAGTCCACTTTTATGATCAATCTTCAATAATCCATGGCAAATATGATTTTCAATAAGAACACTATGAAAGAGATGAGAGAGAAATAGTCAACAAGTCAATCTCTATTCTTTACGTAATGTTTTTACAATGAAGCTCCTACACAATTCACTAAAGACAAGTCTATTTATAGGGTCAAACAATAACCCTCTAGTCAAAGTCAAACTTACAAAGAAAGTCAAACACGATGACTTTTACAATTATAGACAAAATTAACTTTTCAAGACGAATACAATTTACACTGAAATTCAGTCCTAACATTCTCCCCCTTTGTATTCAGGCTTGAAAGAATTTACATGCTTTGAATCTCGTTTGAACTTTGTCGCTTTAAGCACTTTATGACTTCTTCAAAAACAATCTTTACTCTGAAATCTTCAAACAATCTTTTGTTGAAAAAATCTTCTAACATTCTCCCCCTCGAATGTAGAACAACAATGATCTTCTCTTTTGACAATGTAGAACACAATCAGCAATAATCTTCAAAAACAATCTTCAAGATATGTTCTTCATAAAATAAACTCTAACATTCTATCCAAAAACGAACTTCTTGAGACAAAAAATTCATAAGCTTTCTCTTCGATGTGAAATCTTTATCAGTAAACTTTTGTAAGGATGATCTTCACATTCAAAAACTCTCAGACAATATAGCACAGAAAAAATCTCTAGTCACACTCCTTTGAGTCTTTTGCCAACTTTGATGTTACTCCCCCTTGATCTTTATAACATACTCCCCTTATTGAATATTTCATTCATTATTACATACTCCCCCTTATGATGAAATGAGAATCATTAGTATCTTACACAAGAATGAATGGAATCTTCAGTGAAAGCCGTTAATTCATGAAATTTTAAGTAGATCTTTTCAAATCCACTTATATAATTTTTTCAGATTAATGGGATGGGAAGGTAACAACCAATTTCAACGTATGAAACTATTTTCAATCTTATAAAAAATATTGGTCTGTGAGTATAACAGATATACTCAGTACAACAGATGTACTTTATATATGAGACTTTATGAGGTTCATCTCACAAGTTCTTCCAGTCAAT
The DNA here is from genome assembly GCF_001531365.2 of Cynara cardunculus var. scolymus. NCBI lineage: Eukaryota > Viridiplantae > Streptophyta > Magnoliopsida > Asterales > Asteraceae > Cynara > Cynara cardunculus. Next base: position 14,595,083 of record NC_037544.1, on the reverse strand, counting down.
CATCGATATCTTATGAAAAGTATATCTATGAATGTTTCGGCAAAATAACATATAAATTGCAAAATCTGTGTAGTGTAAAAAAGATAAAGCAACATATGCTTCTGTTTAGGCTCAAAAAGATAAACCGTGTGGACTACACAAATTTATCAGACTCAATTAGTGATCAAAAAGACTTGAAGGGGGGACATATAACCTTCTATTTCAATATCAAGAATCTCCAAATGAGAATCTGATAGATTGTGAGCTACGTGCCCCAAGTGTTATTGAAACACTTATCTGCTGAGAGATAAATGAGTAGCTGGTGGGGTTGTGACAAGAATTGGCCTGGGCTTTGCCTTTTTCAATAATAGTCTCGAATAAATTGAGAACTAATAGATTACGTGGTGTGCCTGAAATTTTGAAGTTTGGAACAGGATTCTATTTATTCTTTTGATCCTGACACAACTCTCATCAACTCTTTTAGCTCACAACAACTACCTCTCTCTTTTTCATTTTAATCTTAGCACAAAAACCCATTTTGAATTTAATGCTCACTCATATATGGTTGTCGTCTTGGGTAGGTCTGTCGGTTCTGACATTCCATAGAGGTATTTCTGTTACGCACTCAGTCCCTCCTAAATTTAGTAGTATGCTTAGTTGATCACAAATGGTTGATCAAAATATTATTTCTATAAATCATAATGATCAGATAAAATTGATCAAGAAAAATATATCGTTTAAGCACAAACAATGAAGGTATGATTTACAAAATCAGAATATTCAGTACAGGAGAGAAACGAATGAAGATCTGTAAGAACAAGTTTACAGAATAAGAATATTCAAAGAATTATATAAATTGTATCAATCAAAGGAAAAAAATAAGAAAACAAACTTTGATTACTAACGAGCGTATTATCACCGAAAATGATATTATTTTAAGAGACGAGATAATAACAGTTTGAAAATAGCTGAAACAGGTATTGAAGTTATGTTCGATGAGAAATTACACTAGTAAAATCACAGGAAATATCTGCTCAAAGAATATACTCGTTTCCAAAAAAATACTTTCTGAAAACATTTATTGAAATTTATAGAGACCCCCCTAGAAAATAGATTTAAGTAATGTTTCAGTTCAGCTCAAAAGAATAAAAAAATGGAAACATGTTTAGCATGGGTCCTAAACTGGGTGTTTAGAAACCACATTTAGTAAAGCACGAGTCCTGAACTGATGTATTCAAAAGCCTCAATTCATTGAAGTGCGGGTCCGGAACTGATATACTCAGGAACCTCAGATGGACAAATTACAACCTCCCCTGAATTTGTGCATCATAAGTATGATTCTCTGATCAGCGCAGTAATGACGCACCTGCAAAATCAGATTAAACATATTTTGGTACCCAAACAAACTTGGGTCCTTTTTTGTTAGTATCATGTTGTGGAATGTTGTAACTGCCAAACCATCTATTCTTATTTGATGTTTTCTTTTTTGCACTTTTAACAGGATGATCATATACGTTGTAAGATCCATACCAAATATCATTATCATACCTATTATTACCTTTCCAATTCTTCTAATATCTGTTATCGTTAGTCCACCTGTTGTACCATTTCCTGTTCACAAAATCAGTAGTTTTGCATGTAGAGCCCATGATCCTTCTCTTGCTAAGATTTATCAGGTGAGAAGTGGATCTCACAAAACAAGTAAAATTATTGTTAGTAACAACAGAGTTTCGAGACGAAACAGTTTCAGACTTATTAACCCAAATGCTTTTAACTTTAGAATGAGAATTGGGTAATCCAATGACATACCCTTGATAGTACTGACTTGAAGAACGAGAATAGTTCTTAGAAACAGTAGATTTAGGACTGCTCGAATAATTGTTAGACTTAGAACAGTCATAAAAGCTGCTTTTACACTGTGAAAGAAAACCAGTTGAGCTTTGAGCCCTTAGAAAAGTCTTTGGCTTTCTTTAAAAGGTGGCCTTGACATAAAACCCAGCAACCATCATTTCAACTTTAATATGCCTTTAGAATACCCAATCATCCCTACCATCCTTCGAGGACATCCCATTGCGTATGCTTTATCAGTTACATCAGATGTTCCTTTGGTTTACCTTCTGCAGTTTTGGCACACTCTGTCATTCATCAAAGAAGAAGACCAATTCTTCTTTCAAGGGCACGTAGATGAGTACATGAGTCGTCTGACTCTTAAAAGGCTGAGAAGGATCCTACATTTGTCAAACCCAACTTCTGCATCCGGGTCACCACAGAAACTTGACATTGATTTCAATCCTTGTCTTTATGATTTCATTCTTTGTCACCTCATTCAGAAGTCACGTTAACCGATCATACACATCATCAAGACTCTCTCCCTCCCTAGCCTTGAACTCTTCATAGCTTGTGATACAGTTAATGACTTTCAGTTGATTTCCCACCTTGGAACCCATCATCATCCTTTCAATCTGCTTCCATATACTATTTCCAGAAGATTTGTAGCTATCAATACTTGTGTAAATATCATTAGTTAATGCTTGCATCATGTAAGATTTATACAGTACGTCAATATGTGCTCTGGCTTGTTCACTAGCACTGTATTTGGATTTTTCTTTGACCACAATTTTAGTTGGTCTGTTTTGTTTTGGAATTGCTGGTATTTCCTTCCAGAAAACAGTTGGACCATCCATCAGTCATTCCATGATCAAATCTCCTTCCTTTTTGCCTCTCTATAAAATTCAGAAAACGATCTCTCCATTGGTTGTAGTCACCTCTGAAAAGAACAGGAGGTTTTGTATATATTCCAATAGTCATTGCTTCTTTTGAACTCATTTTATCTGATTTAATTAAATGAATCTCTACAGTTCAATATTTTGATTAAAAAATTAATATTCAAAAGACTTTATAAAAAAATCACACACAAAAATTTCATACACTCGAATACCGTCAAAACACACTTAAGCCTTTTATCCGGATAAGATCTCAAAATAAAGTCTCCGGATAACAAAGTCAAATAAGAATCAAGGTTATTGGACAACTGTCTCCACACACTTAGACACTTAGATTTAAGATAACAATTCTTACCAAATGTCATAACCGGGTCTTGGTTATCACCTGAGGTAACTAATATGTGGTTATTTATTATATGATTACGTGACAGCATGATAAATTGTTATAGCGAGTGTGTGAATTTTTATGCATGAATATGTATGCATAATGTGAAAATGCATGACTAAAAATATGTTAGTGTGCATCAGTTTAATATGGATAAATGTTTTATGCATGCATGGTGAATGAAATGAAGTATGGATGAATGCATGCATGAAGTTGAATGTATGCATGGAATGTATTCATGCATAAATGTGTATGTGGCTGTTTAGCCACCATACTCTTTTTAGAAAGAGTATATAAGGAGTGAGAGGTTACCCTTTATTCTTCTTGGCCATTTTGAGATTTGAGAGAGAGTTGAGTAGGAAGTTGTCCAAATTATTTTTGATTGGGATCAAGATGTAGATTCAAAGTTTGTTACATTTCCTAAAATTCAAAGTTGAGTTGTTTAATATCTTTGAAAAGTATTTAATTTGTTATGAAAACTGAAATTACTCTATAAACTGGATCTCCCGGACATGGCTCTAAATCAGACATGTGATTGTCCGGATTAGTGGAAAACCGGTCAAATGCTGACCGGATTATTGTGTTATTGTGATTTTAAGTATGTAAATTGGACAAAAGGTTTTAAACAGAGAAGTAGGAATACGATCAAGAGTTGTTCGGTTTAGTTATAAATCAATCAAAGGTTTTGTTAGACCCCAAACCTGTAAAAGTGTAAGTAAGAAGTGTCTTGCACTAGTCAATTGGACTTAGTCTATAGAAGTTGTCTTGCCAAGAGCTCTCATGCAGAGGATCAAGGACCAGAGCTCTTACTCAAAGTGAAGGTTCCGCCATACAGAGCCCGCGCTCTATCTCCGTGATCGTTCAAGTCTTGTGTGCCAAAAAGCATAAGCGCTTGACTCCAAGCAACAACTCCAAGACCCAGAGCCTCTGCATAGTACATGCAGAGCTTCTACATATACAAAGCCTCTGCATATGTCACACCCCGCTAAAGCGGAATCACGAGTTGTAACAGGGAAGCGAGTCATAGCAACAGTTTATAAATAATACCATTTCAAGTTGACTTAATCTATCTTGGCTCAAGTATGCTTCCATAAAATCCAAACCACTCACTTAGAACCTGAAAAGCATGGCATAAAACAGGGTCAACTACAAAGAGTCTCTGTGAAGAGACGCCAGAGCCTCTGTGAAGAGACGCCAGAGCCTCTGTGAAGAGACGCCAGAGCATCTGTGAAGAGACGCCAGAGCCTCTGTGAAGAGACGCCAGAGCCTCTGTGAAGAGACGCCAGAGCCTCTATGAAGAGACCCCAGAGCCTCTATGAAGAGACAATAGAGCCTCTGTAACTGTCACCAGAGCCTCTGTGTTAGTACAGACCAGAGCCTCTGGTTGTTTTATCCTCTGGTCTTTTAGACGACCTCTTCAGGATCCTATTCTGGATAAGGCTAACCCTAAAAGACTTAGTTTTCAAATAAAGATCCCGTAATAAGGTTCTAACCTGGAAATCCAAAAGTGCAGAGTTGTTACAGCCTCCCCAACCCAGAAAAATTTTGCCCCGAAATTGAATCGTCTGCGCTTCAATTCATGGTTGGCTTTAGAAAAGGTGGGGATACTTGTTCTTCATGAAGTCTTCCCTTTCCCACGTGTACTCCGGTCCATTCTTGGAATTCCAATGAACCTTCACGAT
>NC_037544.1:14586810-14589996 GCF_001531365.2 Cynara cardunculus var. scolymus | reverse complement strand
GTCGGTCTTTGATTACTACGACCTTATCGATGGTTTCTTGGATAACATCGGGTCCAGTTAGCTGTTTATCACCAATTTCTGACCAACACAATGGGGATCTACACTTGCGCCCATACAAGGCTTCATAAGGCGCACATTGGATGCTAGTATGGTAGCTGTTGTTGTAGGAAAATTCCACTAAAGGAAGATGCGTGTCCCAGCTTCCACCAAATTCTATAACACAGGCCCGTAACATGTCTTCCAAGGTCTGTATGGTTCTCTCAGTTTGTCCATCGGTTTGGGGATGATAAGAAGTGCTCAAGTCTAGACGAGTACCCATCCCTTGCTGAAGCGATTGCCAAAATCTTGACGTAAAGCGACTGTCTCTATCAGATAGAATAGAAATAGGCTCCCCATGCCAAGCGACAATTTCGCTTATATAGATCTGAGGTAACTTCTCCATCTTATAATTATCTCAGATTGGCAAAAAGTGGGCAGATTTTGTCAAACGATCCACAATCACCCAAATGGCGTCATGCCCTTTTCCTGATCGGGGTAGCTTAGTTATGAAGTCCATCAGTATCTGCTCCCATTTCCATTGAGGAATTTTGGGCTGCTGGAGCAGACCAGAAGGTTTCTGGTGTTCGGCCTTAATTATTGCACAAGTTACGCACTTATTTACATATAGTGCAATGTCTTTCTTCATTCCAGGCCACCAGTAATATGCTCTTAAATCCTTATACATCTTGTCTGCTCCCGGGTGTATTGAATACTTTGATCGATGAGCTTCGTCCAAAATGATTGATGTAAGATTGCCAATCTTAGGTACCCAAATTCTATTTCCCAAATAACACACTCCATCGGATTCTATCTGAAATTTGGACTCTATGCCATGCAGGGTTTCATCCTTTAAGTTCTCCTTCATTAGAGCTTCCTTTTGATCTTCTAGGATTTGAGCTTTTAGACTAGTATTCACCAAGATTCCCAAAGCTCGCACCTTTGTTGGCTTTATACCTTMTTTCCGGCTCAAAGCATCGGCCACAACATTGGCTTTGCCCGGATGGTATTTGATCTCACAGTCATAATCACTAAGCAATTCAACCCATCTTCTTTTCCTCATATTGAACATTTTCTGGTCGAGGATGTGCTGAAGGCTTTTAYGATCCGTGTAAATGGTGCATKTTGTGCCATAGAGATAATGCCTCCATATCTTAAGTGCAAACACCACTGCTCCCAACTCAAGGTCGTGCGTAGTATAGTTCTTTTCATGCACTTTCAGTTGTCTTGATGCATAGATAATTGCTTTATTCTTTTGCATCAATACACAACCTAAGCCTTGATGTGATGCATCACAAAAGACCACGAAGTTATCCGAACCCTCTAGTAGCGATAAGATGGGTGCATTACACAGCTTCTGCTTGAGGGTCTCGAAGGCCTCTTCTTGCTTCTCGCTCCAAATGAACTTCTTATCTTTTTGGGTTAAGGCCGTAAGYGGCTGTGCAATTTTTGAAAAATTTGCAATGAAACGCCTGTAGTAGCCTGCTAACCCAAGGAATTGACAAATCTCTGTAGGAGTTTTAGGGGCTTCCCAGTTCCTAATAGCCTCAACTTTGATAGGGTCCACTTGAATTCCTCTTTCATTAACTACATGACCCAGAAAYYGAACTTCMCGTAACCAGAACTCACACTTAGAGAATTTGGCATACAACTTTTCCCTTCAGAGTACTTCCAAGATTGCCCTCAAGTGTCTCTCATGGTCTTCCCGGCTTCCTGAATAAATTAATATGTCACCTATGAAGACGATTACAAATTTATCCAGGTAGGGTCTGCAGACTCTGTTCATCAGATCCATGAAGACAGCTGGTGCATTCGTTAGCCCGAATGGCATAACCATAAATTCATAATGACCATACCGGGTCCTGAAGGCTGTATTGGGTGTCCTCTTCCCGAACCCTCACTTGGTGATACCCAGACCGCAAATCAATTTTCAAAAAATAGGCTGCCCCTTGAAGTTGATCGCTTGGTCCAACTTAATCGCTTGGTCCAACTTATCTCCCTAGACCACTATTGGCTCCATTCCTTCTTGAGGAATTCGAATGAGCTTTTCTGAACAAACGATTTCGGCTTGGTTTCTGGACAGCCAATCCATGCCTACAATTACGTCAAAACTTTCTAGTTCGATCGGTATAAGGTCTATGCTAAAGTCCTTATTGGCTAAATTCAAGGTGCAGTTTAAAATTTCATCCTGACCTTGAATTCCTGACCATTGGCAAATTCGATGATAAGGGCTTCTTTCAACCTCTGGGGCCTTAAGTCAATTTTCTGCCTAAAATTTAGTGACACAAAGCTTCTATCGGCGCCTGAGTCAAATAAAACCGATGCAAATTCATTGTTCAAAAGAAACGTAGCTGACACTACGTTGGGATCCTCTCTGGCTTCCCTGGCTCCCAATTCGAATGCTCTCCCCGAGCCTGACTCCCCGAGTTGCCTGAACTGTTCTTCTGAGTCTGATTTATATTTGTCCCCGCTCTTCTCATTGGGCAAACATTCCTCATGTGGTCTGGACTCCCACATTCAAAGCATAGTCGTTTCCGGCAGTCCATTGTCGTGTGACCCCCAAGATGACACCTCTGGTAGATAATGCAATTCCCTCGATGCGAAACTTTGCACTTATCACATCTAATTACATCGCCCTGTCCAGCTACCTATGATTGAGCTCCAAAGTTTCTCGTTGTTCTCCTGTTCCTGTCCAGTTTCCTTCCAAATTTTCGGTCCCCGAACTCCTCTATCTTCCTTTTTCCTTTAGTCAGTCTCTCAGATCGCACCGCATTGTTTGTGAGTTTTGTAGCAACTACTACCGCCTCTTGATTAGTCTTTGGGTTGGCAGAGGTTATCTTGCCCCTAATTTCTAGGGATAAACCCCAAATGTATCTTTCTATCCGAACCTCCTCTGGTGTCACAAGGTGTGGCACCAGGTTTGCCAATTCTTGAAACCTCGTTGTGTACGCAGAAATATCGTCACCCTTCATCTCAAGGTTCCACAACTCCATTTCCAATTTCTGGAGTTCATTTCTTGGACAATATTCTTCCTTTAGCAATTTCTTGAACTCCTCCCAAGGAAGTCGGTTGGCCGCTTCTCGGCCTCTAGTTTGTACTATGGTATTCCACCAAGTGAGCGCTCTGCCTTGCAGAAGGCATGCTGCGTAC
>NC_037544.1:14583671-14585721 GCF_001531365.2 Cynara cardunculus var. scolymus | reverse complement strand
GGGTAGGTAGGACACTTGTGGTGTGGCTGCAGCATCACTAGAAACCGTGTCCTGGTCATATGGGTCCACCCCTTCGCCGCGAGTTGGGTTCCTTTGAGAGCGACCGACTACGTATCCATAATCATCAACGGAATATTCGCTTGAATCTGAAGGCATCATCAAGATCTGTGACATGAACAATCTTGGTTACTAAGGTGTATCCTCCAACAAAAGCTTAGCGATTCAGAGGAAACTTCTAGACAACACTAAGTCTCAACAAACATGCTAGGATCCCTAGACAACACCCCTGGTTTCTACACCAGAGCCTCTGTTTCCTCACAGGGCTTTCGAGACCAGAGCCTCTGTTCACAGAGTGCCTACCAGAGCTTCTGTGGCAATTTCAATACTTAGGTATGCTAAGGGTTCCTTTCAACGACCCTCTGGTCCTACCTCTTGCCCCAACTAGAGCTTCTGGTAGTGAGACCAGAACCTCTGTGGCAACCCCTATACTTGTCGTTCAAGTATTTCATGCATGGATCCTCTGGTTCTCCTATTCGTCCATGCCAGAGCTTCTGATCATAAGACCAGAGCCTCTGCGGATACAACGATAGTGAGAGTTGAGCATTCCAACTTCCATCGTCTCTGGTCTTCTTGACCAGTGCCTCTAATCCTAGGAAACGGATATTCGTAAAAGTGGAACAAGGCTCATGCTTTTCTTGGTAGTTTCAAAACTGGAGCATACTTCTAATGAGATCGATTAAGTTCTTTTCATTACACATAAATTAAGCACAGGTGATCAGGCTTTACTTAACCGATGTGTAACAACAAGGCCCGCTTTAAAACACATGATTCCATATTTTATGAAGATCCTTTAGAAATTATTTTAGTTATAGTCGATGGTTTATAAAGAAAACCAGCGTTCTCTATAATTACATCAACAACTTGACTTAATCGATCTTGGCTCAAGTATGCTCCYTTAAAATCCAAACCACTCACTTAGAACCTGAAAAGCATGGCTTAAAACAGGGTCAACTACAAAGAGTTGGTGAGCTTACGGGTTTTCACATGCATAAAAACATTTCAAAGCATAAACCGAGTAATAGAAAACTTATGCGAATTCTTTACACTTAATAAATGTAAATCTAACGCGATGTAAATAATTGAGACGCTATTGAGCCTTACCTGACCAACTTGCCCCATTGATTTTCGAACAACCAGAAGTTGCCCGTTCACTACTTAGGTCCCACAGTTCGATAAAGTACTAATTCAACGGTGGTCCAAATTCCACATGATTAGACTAGAAAACATAGGTAATTGTGCACCCCTTTCTGGGTGGGACTGTCAACAAAATAGCGGATATCCATAATACCACGGCCCGGGGACAATGCCCGAGTTAACAAGTAGCATTTACGGACGGGGACTTTTATTTGGATAAATATACTCTCAAGCACATCAATTTRRCATTTATATTATAGTGCAAAACAGTAACAAATACAGCTTAGAAACCCGACTATGCAGTTCCATAGCCCGGAGGTTTCAAGTAAATAAACATGCAAAGTTTTCTCATCTCATGCTTTTCCCCCATAAAATAACAAAAGAAGTAAAAGTGGGGCCGTAAGAACTCACAAGATTAGCGAATATCAAATGTTTCCTTAAGAGGGCCTGCTATCGTTTGCTCGGACTTACTGACAGAGCAACCAGTACTAACATGAACTTCTAAATTTCCATGACTTAGGTTGGGTAAAGCTGTTTTCAATACAATATCGCCAAATATTTTCATAAATATAGCCGATATTTCAATTATTTGGTTAAAGARAAACCTYCCAAAATCTAATTAATGGTATCATTAAATGTCATTCCAAGACAAATGATGGCAGCCGCCAACCATCGCAATCAAGAGATTTTGAGTGGGTCTAACACCCTTCCCAAGAATAATTTACATCCTTGAGTCACACGCCTCCCCAAATCCGGTTGCATGCCCAAGAATGGCAGCAAAAAAATGGGGACGGTTTCGAACTCAATATTTTCAAGAATCGAGACTTTTAACACCAAAATCCTCATCTCTTAAATA
>NC_037544.1:14572492-14582582 GCF_001531365.2 Cynara cardunculus var. scolymus | reverse complement strand
TGTGAAGAGACGCCAGAGCCTCTGTGAAGAGACACTAGAGCCTCTGTGAAGAGACAGCAGAGCCTCTGTAGCTGTCACCAGAGCCTCTGTGTTAGTACAGACCAGAGCCTCTGGTTGTTCTATCCTCTTGTCATTTAGACGACCTCTTCAGGATCCTATTCTGGATAAGGCTAACCCTAAAAGACTTAGTTTTCAAATTAAGATCCCGTAATAAGGTTCTAACCTGGAAATCCAAAAGTGCAGAGTTGTTACAGCATAATACATGCAGAACTTCTGTATGTTCACGCAGAGCACCTGGCTACCTTTTTCACGGAAAGCGCGCGTTAGCCCAGACATTCTCGCAAGCGTCTAACAACTTAAAGGCGGCTTGACCAAGTCTGCTCCCCTAATCAAGGAAGTCAAAGATAAGGATGCAGACTAGTCAACTCAGAGTTTCACGCCGAATTTATAACATACTTAGTTAGACACAAGTGTATAAACGGAGGCCTCCGCCTCAGGTTCAAAAACACCTGAAGGAGCCGACTTAAACTATACGCAAACACTTGTGAGATAACATTTTATCTTCAATTGTTCATCATTTATAAATATAAGCATTTGGTTATTCAAAGAGTTGTTTTAACTGCTTTACGTTTCTCTTTGAATATCTAGTTTAATCAATAGAAATACCTGTTGTTCTTAAGTATTATTTTAAGCAAACAATATTTCTGCAAATTTAGAGTATCTGGGTCCAACAATTGGTATCAGAGCCTATTAATCACATCAATTGATTAGTCGATCGATATCCGACAGGATTAAACTCTTTATTTTGTTTTGATTATTCCTTTTTAAAGATCTTTCATTCATACTTTTAAATCTTAAAAACGTTTGCTTTTAAGTAATCTGTAAATCATTTGACAGTCGATCTTCCTTCTTGTCAAAATTCTTTTCTGAGAAATTTCAACTCAAAAATGTTGTCTTCTCTATCATGGAACTCCATGTATAGTGCCGGCTCCTTAACAAAATCTCTGACTCTCATTAGGGAAGAATATCCCCAATGGAAGATTCGAATGATCAAATTCTATGAGGGCTTAGACTTAGAATTGTATGAGTCAATCTTAAATGGCCCATACGTTCCTACTACCGTCATCCCTAGGATTCCTGTTGTTGGTGATACAGTTGAGGTACCTGCAAGACGAGTTCCCAAACTTCGTCGTGACTGGAACGATGAAGATAAGCGAAGACTAGAAGTGGATCAAAAGGCCAAACGACTTTTGATCATGGCATTTCCAAATGACATCTTTCAGTCACTGGATGCGTGCGACTCGGCAAAGGATTTGTGGGATCAACTGGCCAACCAGTTGGAAGGGGGCATCAAGATGAAGAAGAATCATCGTGCCCAGTGCCTCAATGAGTACAACAGCTTCCAGGCACTCCCTGATGAGTCTTTAGAACAGACTTATCATCAATTCAACACTCTGATCAACAAATGTCACAAGTGTGACATGATTAGGACACAAGAGGAGAACAACATGCTCTTCTTGAAAAGATTGAACTCTGAATGGGGTAATCTCACGATGTCCCTCCAAGAAAATCAGAATCTAGAGGAATGGACTCTGCATGATGTATATGGAACGCTGCAAGCACAAGAACAAGAGGTGCAGGAGGCGAAGGTCGCTTTGGGTGGACCTCTGGCTCTTGTCTCTGATTCAAAAGAGACAGGAACATGCCAGCCACATAGAGAACAGAGACACAGAGAAGAAAAGAAGAAAGGAAAGAAGGCTCTTATCTTGGAGAGTGATGATGATACAGACAAAGCATCTAGCTCTGAAGACGACGACATCAACGCCTTTGCGAAATCCTTGGCCCTGATCACCAAGGAATTCCAAAGGAAATTTGGAAAGAAAGTCTTCGAAAAAAGAGAAAGAAAAAACGAACAAAGCAGAGGGAAGTCTTTCGATAGAAGGAACCCTTCTGCTTTTCCCAAGAAGAAGGAGGAAGAGCAGTCGGAACAGAAGAAGCAAGGTGTACGATGCTTCAGATGTGGAAAGATAGGGCACTACTCCAAAGACTGCAAAGGTCCTCTTGTGAAAGATGAACTGTACTACAAAAATAAGTACAAGTATAATCGATCGCAAAGGAGTCTCATGGCAGAACAGGAGAATTAGGTCTCTGACTCCTCATCCGATGAAGAAGATCAAGCGAACTTCTGTGGAATGGCTGTTGAGAATGAGTCTGGATCTGACTTCGACTCCCAGGTATATTCTATCTCTAGTTACTCTCATTCTGACCTGGAAGAGAGCATCTCTGCTTTGACAAACGATTTTGTTAATCTACAGCAAAAGCTCTCTCTCGAAAAATCTAAACGAAAATCATTGGAAAAGGAAAAACTATTCTTTGAACGAGAGACAGAGCTACTAACTGTAGAAAAACAAGAGTTATCAGTGGAAAATGAAAAGCTTTTACAAACAAAACAATCCACTAAAACAAGCCTTAAAACAGAGTGCTTAGAATTAAAAGCGCCTATAAAGAAAAAGAATACAAAGCTAATAGAAAAAGAAAGAGACAGACTAAACTCTGAAGCCCTAAAAGACTATTTTCAAAAGGAAAAGGAGTTCCTACACCTGAGCTTACAAAGAAAACAGCTCTTGATTAAGAAATATCAAGATGATCAGAAGGTGTATGAAAAAGTTAACTCTCAACAGGATAAAGTAGGGATAGGTTATATAGACCTAGATTTCACCTGGAAGAGGAAAAACACTCTTGAATCCGTGTTTAAGTTGGGCGAAAAACATAAACCAAATTTTCATATTTTGCATAGAGCCTCATCGTTTAAAAGATGTAAGCTCGAAAGCGGAGCCAGAACCCCAAAGTTGAAATTCAAAAACATCTCTTACTCTTCAAAATGTGTTCCACAAGTTGATTTAAAATGCCTACAGAAGACAAATGAGATTTTTTTTTTTTGGCTCTACAAATCTTGAACATCTTAAAACTGAAAGTGAGGTTGTCAAACCTGAACTAGATGAAATCAAGAGTTCATTCACAGGTAATTTTCTTAATACTCTGGATTTAAAATTGATGGATGGCTTTACAGAAACGACAAGACAGGTCTTCGAGCAAGACTTGCTTAAGGCCTTGAACTATCCTCCTAAAGGTCATGCAGATTCTTCTGAGTGTAACTCCTCGGATACTTTTGAAAGTTCTTTAAAACAAAAGACGGACGAAGCTTGTAGCTCATGCATACGAGAACCTTTAGTTCTTAATGATGCCTTTGTATCTCGACATTCACACAAGGATTTTCTTGACTCTGACTCTGAATCAGAGGTGAACTCGTTCGAAGAGCAAGTTAAGACAGAGGTCTTTTCCAAAGAACCAGAGGCTGCAAAACCCCCCTATTGAGAAAAAGATTCTCCTTGGTTCTGGTCGTGCAAGCATGTCGACAAATGCTAAATCCGCTCCCAAGTTTGAGTACAGGGTAAAGAGTGCAAAGTCAGTTTCTTCTGCTTCAAAGGGCTCAAATTCCAAATCTAAGCCAATTAAATTCACTCCGAAATAGAAGGGAAAATCCGTTGTTTGCTCTAATATTAATTCCTCTATTTCAGATAGGCCTCTGAAGGCCAAAGGAATAGGTAAGAAGAAATCAGTGAAAACTCATTTTGTGTTAAAACAATCAGATCTAGATAGGAAGTTTGCTATAACTACCAATGCTAGGAATGATTGTAATAATTTATTCCTTAAAACTAATAAATCATTTTGTCATTCAAAATGTTTTCATAATTGTGAATGTGTTTCTCTGTTGCTGAAATTAAAACAGCACTTCTCTGACCCTAACTGTCTACTCTCTGGGTCATCAAAGTTTAAATAAAAAAGGACCCAGAAGAGAAAGAAGGCTCCTAAAGCCAAGTCTGTTAATTCAGGTCAAAAGACGAAGCCTTTTCCCAAGCTTAAACAGGAACCTTCTGTCCCTAATCATCGAGGACCCATTATGAAATGGGTACCTAAATCCCTATAATTTGTTTTGCAGAAGTTGAATGTGGACATTTGGTATCTTTACTCCAGGTGCTCAAGATACATGACCGGCAATAAGAGGCTGCTCTCCTCATACAGAGAGAAGATTGGAGGAAAAGTAACATTTGGGGATAATAAACAAGGAGAAATAAAGGGATATGGGGATCTACTGCAAGGTAAGGTTTCTGTCTCCAAGGTTGCTTATGTCTCTGGGCTTAAACATAATGTTTTGGGCATAAGTCAACTGTGTGATTCTGGCTACAATGTCAAGTTCCAAAAGGAAGCTTGCTCCATTATGTCAGAATCAGGTCAGGAGTTGCTAAGAGCTAAGAGAAAAAGCAACCTGTACCTCATGAACTTCTCACCAAGAGACAACTTAGAGACTCTCTGTCTCGTGTCTCGCAAGATTGAAGAAGCTTGGCTCTGGCACCACAAGCTATCGCATCTCAATTTTCAAAATTTTGAAAGCTTGTGAAGCATAAATTGGTTGACGGACTTCCTGCCATAAAGTTCGAAAAAGACCATCTCTGCTCTGCGTGTGAAATGGGAAAGCTCAAAAGAGCATCCCATAAATCTAAGACAGATGTGTCCTGCATCAAACCTCTACACATGCTTCATGTGGATCTTTGTGGTCCAATCTCTGTGCAAAGCTTGTCTGGTAAAAAGTATATCTTAGTCTTAATTGATGAATACTCACGATATACTTGGATTGAGTTTGTAAGGCAGAAATTTGATGCACCAGAGATTCTAATCAAATTAATGACCAAGATTCAAGTACTTCTACAAAGCAGAATTCAGAAACTGAGAAGTGATAATGGAACAGAGTTCAAGAACACCAAGATTAATGCATACTTGGACACAGAAGGAATAACTCAAAACTTCTCTGCAGCGAGGACACCACAACAAAATGGTGTCGTAGAAAGAAAGAATAGAACTTTGGTCGAAGCTGCACGCACCATGCTAGCCAGCTCTGGTCTTCCAACCCATTTTTGGGTAGAGGCAATCTCTACTGCCTGCTTTATTAAAAATAGAGCAACGGTGGTTAAGAGGCACATGAAGATGCCTTACGAACTAATAAATCAAAGAAAGCCTAACGTCAAATTTTTACATGTCTTTGGTTGCAGATGCTTCATATTTAATGATAGAGATCAACTTGGCAAATTTGATAAGAAGGCAGATGAAGGCAAGTTCCTTGGCTATTCAACAAAAGCCAAGGCATACAGAGTCTTCAATCAATGAACCAAGAGGTCATGGAAAGCATCAACGTCTCGTTCGATGATAAAGAACAATTGACTTCAGAGTACCTCAGCTCTGGACTCGATCTTAACCTTCAGACTTCCAATTCTCAAATGAAGTCAAGGAATTGGAACTCAGGCTTCTATTTAAAGACTTTTATTTTGACGAAGACATCTCTACACGTGCACCAAGAGATGCATCTACGAGTGTAAGTAAAGGATCACAAACAACAAGCACATCTGACTTTGGTCCTTCACACACCTCTACTTCCTCTGAAGATCATATCAATCCACAACCAGAGCAAACAAGCTCTGCATCAGAGCCCAGTCACATAGAACCAGAGCATCATACCTCTGGTTCTACACTTGGTTCCTCTGAACCATCATCCGAGGGGAGCAAGCAGAGCTTTCTTTACCATCAACGAGCTTACTGCCAAACATGCCCATGGAACGTGATCAAACATCCCCCACTTCTCTCCCTGTCCTAAGAACAAAATGGACAAAGAATCATCCTCTTCACCAGATCATTGGTGAACCTTCAAGTGGCATAAAAACACGGGCTGCCACAGCTAATGAATGTTTATTTGTAAACTTCCTTAGCACGGTAGAGCCTAAGAAAGTGCATGAAGCCCTACAAGATCCTAGTTGGGTCGATGCTATACAAGAAGAGCTCCAACAATTCAATTGGTTGTAAATGGGTTTTCAGGAACAAGGACGAGGATGGGATTGTGGTAAGAAATAAAGCTAGGCTCGTAGCAAAAGGCTATTGCCAGGAAGAAGGCATAGACAATGACGAGACCTTTGCGCCAGTAGCGAGGCTAGAAGCTATACGCTTGTTCTTAGCCTTCTCTGTACATAAGGGATTCCGAGTCTATCAAATGGACGTAAAGTCAACCTTCTTGAAAGGTAGCTGAAGAAGGAAGTCTATGTTCAACAACCTCTGGGGTTTGAAAGCTCCACACATCCAGAGTATGTCTATTGTTTAGACAAAGCTCTATATGGACTTAAGCAAGCACCTCGAGCCTGGTATGAACGTCTCTCATCTTTCCTCTTAACTAATAGTTTTGAAAAAGGTAAAATCGATATAACTTTGTTTATTAGGAGGTATAAAGGTGAGATGCTCTTAGTACAGATATATGTGGACGACATCATCTTTGGTTCAATGAACCAGAGGCATTGTAATAAGTTCTCGGTGTTAATGAAGAGTGAGTTTGAAATGAGCATGATGGGAGAATTGACCTTCTTCCTTGGCTTGCAAGTAAAACAGAGGGAAGATGGTATCTTCATTAGCCAAGCTAAGTATGTCTTCGACATATTAAAGAAGTACCAACTCCATAACTCATCAAACATGAGAACACCAATCGCTACAGGTACTAAACTTGACACAGATCCATCTGTTAAGTCGGTGGATGTTAAGATGTACCGTGGAATGATTGGATCACTACTATATCTCACAGCTAGTAGATTGGACATTATTTTTTCCACATGTCTCTGTGCCTGTTTTCAAGCAAATCCAAAGGAATCTCACCTTTCAGCTGTAAAAAGAATCTTTCGATATCTCAAAGGGACTCAATTTTTGGGTCTTTGGTATCAAAAACATTCTAGTTTTGATCTTATTGCGTACATAGATTCTAATCATGCAGGTTGTAAACTCGATCGAAAGAGCACATCAGGAAGGTGCCAATTGCTTGGGGACAAGCTCATAAGCAGGACCTCGAAAAAGCAGAATTGCGTCTCTACTTCCATCGCTGAAGCAGAGTATGTCGATGCAGCCAGCTGCTGTTCCCGAGTAATATGGATGAAGACTCAACTAAAAGACTATGGCGTAGAGTTTGAAAAGATTCCAATTCTGTGTGACTCAGAAAGTGTGTGAAGTCCATATTTCATACAAATCTTGATCAGATCTTCATAAAAGCTCAAGAACAAAGATGAATGAATAAGAATGTAAGATAGATTGGAGAGAGAGAATTACTTGGCTGTCAAATCACCTTTTTAGAATTATGATGTAATCAAAGTGTGTAATTACAATTATAAAGGAAAGACTATTTATACTAAGGAAAATAAAACTAAACTAACTACAATTAAGCTAAGCAAATGGAGAAACTTGAATACAACATTTTAGCTCTAATCTTGAACCCAACATTCTCCCCCTTTGGATTCAAGTTTGGACTCTTGTAAATTTCGTTTTGTGCAGTCCAAGAATATTCTCATACTTTCTCAGAGCATTTCGGTATTGAATTTTCTCCTCAAGCAGATTGATAGTGTTGACAAGCATATATCTTTCTTTGACATTCATTCGCTCGGATTCCACAGCCTTTTCATCATTCATCAGCTTTGAGTCTAATGCCCTCTTCACCAACCTGATCGTACCATCAGAGTATTNATCGTACCATCAGAGTATTTATTTAGTTCACTGAATCTCATAAACTTTTTCATCTGAAGTTGAGCAAAGTAAATGACTCCGAACTCAGGACTTTCAAGAACCATGTATACTGGATAACTATCAATGTCTTCAAGCTCTTGATTAGGTCTTTTGAGATTGATAATTTTCTGGCTATCCTCAAGACCCATTTGAACGTCGATGATCTAGACAGCTTGACTTGACTTCTGATAAATCTTTTGATTGCTTCCAGTGCTACAAGTTCTCTTTCCTTTCTGATCTGCATATTTTTTAGTTCGAAATACAAATACTCAAGATCATCTAAGTACATGTTAGTGAAATCAGCTTCACTAAATCTCCAGATCTGGCCATCCTGTCTTGTGACAGTAAAAACAGGATACCAAATTTTATGGAGTATCTGAGCATCTATCTGTTTTATCGAGACAATCCTATGCTTGGTACGTACTTGGCTGATTGGTTGGCATTTAGACTTCAAGATATGTCTATACTATGTTCTGAACTCTTTAGGCTTTTTGTGGATCCCTAATACTCTGTCACCACTGATAAGCTTCCTGTGACGAATGAAAATACCAAAATAGACATCTTCAAGGTACGGCTCTTGGATCCGTTCTCGATCATAACCAAAATAATTTGCTCTGATATGAAATGGAATATAACCCTTTGTGAAGATTTCTGTAGATTCAACAGTTGGCTTTGGTAGGTAGATCAGCAGTTAAAGATTCTGGAGCAGACTGTGGATCACCTTGAATAGGAAATTTTGGATCTCCTTCTTCTAGATCATCTTCAAAATCAAAGTATAATCCAGTAGATTCATCAATATTCTCCACGTCTTCACCGAAATCCTGCTCTCCACCCAAAGTAGATGTAAACATACTGTTGAAACCTACGTTGGCTGACAAGTCTATAAGCAACCTTGTCTCTACAGTGGAGTCCGCTGGCTTTTCAACCATTGGCTCGATCGTAGGACTTGCCACCACTTCATCTTCATCTTCAATTACAATCGCCACTATTATTCTTTCCCGTACTGACTCCGGGACAGAACTTTGAACGTTGACATCTTGAGAACCTGACTTTTCCCCCACCTTTTCTCCCTGTGCAGATGTCTCAGCCAATCTCGGTCTCTTCATCTCCCCCTCATGACTATCAGGGTCCTAATCGTCATGCTTTCTTTTGAGAGATTCGGCTTGAGATCTGCAGGTTTCTTCAAGAATAGACACTCTATCAGCAAGAGTATCCATTCATCTTTTCAGTTTAGAGAAATTAGCGTTGATCACATCTTGGAAAGTCAAGAACTCAGAGGCTCTAATAACAGGGTTTGTTTCAATCTGCTGGCGAAGAAGACCAACTAAATCAGCATCTTCAGCATCTTCACCCTGTGAAGCCATCAATTTTGCATATAAAAGCGATTTGAGCTCATCCACCGACTGATTCGGTACTGATGGTTCTGGTACTGGAGGTGGTGATGGCGCTGAAGGTGTCTCTTCCACAACTTGCTCTTTTACCTTGAGCAAACGTTTCAGACTAGCAAATTGAGCATCAAAATTGTCTTGAACAGCCTTTAGGGCGCCGTCCAGATATTCCCTTGACACAAAGTCGGGTATTGTAACACCTGGATCACTTAGATTACCAGTTGAAACAACAGTTGAATAAACTATTGTGCCTACATTCAATGTTGCCATAATATTAGCATAGGTAGGACTTCCGACCTATCCTTGTGAAATATCCGAAGATACCACTCCAATCGTTCGGCTTGTTCACTAAGAACAGCACTTGGAGCAACAGATGCTCCGGACTCACGTGTACCTATGTGTATGGGCTCTATACTCGAGGTGCACAGAATCGAAGGCGTATGTTGGGGCAGCGACCTACTTATTTCAATAACCACGTTCTCCAAGTGAGAAGTAGTTAGCATATGTGTAATATCCCCGTGAGAAGTTGAAACAGTCGGTAGTTGAGAACCGACTAAGTGGATAGGGAGGGTGTGCATTTGCATAGCTGGGCTAGCTATGTCTTGTTCAATACCAACATTCAACGTATGAATGTCAGTAGTAGATATGGTTACCCGGCTAAGTATATCAGTTTSGGATGGAGCTTGTTCTTCTTTTTCGGCTCCAGTCACACTCTCACCATCTTTTTCTTCTTCTCTTTCTCTCATACTCTCTTCTTTTTCTACTTCGACTCCCTCAACACCACCTGCACTTGATATGCCTTGAAGATAACGATCATACTCATCGCCTTCTTCAACATTGAATGATAAAGATTGTAGGCTGGGAAAAGTTTGTTGAGTAGCAAACTCAAGAAAGATCTTAGCGATATCATCATCAAATGTCCCAAAATGTTGTGCATCATCATCATCATCATTACTAGAATCTACTCTTTTATCATATTGAGTAGCTTCAGAAGACGGTGAAGCTCTAGCAGTTAAAGTATGTGGCTGATCAGAAGCTCCCCGCACTGATTCACCCCTCTC
>NC_037544.1:14570222-14571511 GCF_001531365.2 Cynara cardunculus var. scolymus | reverse complement strand
ACTGATGTCCAATTTGAGCCATTATACCTGTAAAAAACTAAACTATTAGTACCCATTGTATTATTGAATTAAAAAAACTCAAACACAAACAATTAAAAACAAAAAAAATCACACACACACAAAAAATAAAAAAAAAATAAAAAATTTCAAACACTTGGGAAATTTGAAAACAAAACTCACATTGACCAGATTAGTAATCTGGTCAAGACACTACGAAACATGAAACAAAAACAAGGTGTCCGGATAAGTAGTCCGGACGACAAAGAAACAGTTAACAAAAAATTCAATAATGTTGTCCGGATTAGAAGTCCGGACGACAAACAAAATCACAAGACTAAACCGGACAATCATCAACCGGTTTAAGGTTGAACGGATTTGAAATCCGATCACCGTGTCCGGTGAGATTTCCGATCAAACACGAAATGATTAAAACCACAAAATACACATAATAAAATCAAAACAAAACAAAATGCGTATCACATACTCAATCGAAACACTAAAACGACTCGAAATACACTAAAATCATAGTCTAATCTGAGCAAATACTAGATTATGAATCAATTATAAACAAATGAAAGAATTAGGTCAAGAACAGTCAAAAACAACAATACAAATCAAATCAATAGACGTATGAATGAAAGAAGTTTAGAAATCGATTCGAAACCTGGATTAGAATCAAAGAACAACGAACACAAATCTGAAGTCGTTTGAAGTATAGTTGAGCGGAGAACAAGCGGATTTCAAGCGGAGACGATGAACGAATATTCGAGTATGTAAAAAAGTAAAAATGAACAATGAAACAGTTATTTATAGTCAAAGAGTCAAACCGTTCAAATGCGAAACCGCTCAAAACATATTCGGTATAAGAATAAACCGTTCAAGAAGTGTCCGGTTTATGGAATGAATAGAAACTAAGTGTTAAACCGAATAGTAACCGCATAAGACATGTACGGTTTGAATGAATACCGCTCAAGACACGTTCGGTTTGAATGAATACCGCTCAAGGCACTTCCGGTTTATATGAACACCGCTCAAGGCACTTTTAGAATCACAGTAAATAGGGATTTTGTGAAAATAGAACCCGTAGTCCTTAAGCTGAGTCTCCATATTCTGTTTCAGCAGTTACATATTTTGTGAAAATGAGTCTGCATCCATAACACCTGAGAACAGCAGCTTGTAGCAGCTACATATTCTGCTTCAGCAGTGGAAATGGAAACGCAGTTCTGTTTCTTTGATGCCCAACTAACGAGTTTATCTCCCAAGAACTGTAGATGTCCAGTTGTACTTTC
>NC_037544.1:14556720-14564698 GCF_001531365.2 Cynara cardunculus var. scolymus | reverse complement strand
AAAATTTCATTCATATTTTGTATGATGGCATGATTCTCATTTCATCATAAGGGGGAGTATTTGTAATAATGAATGAAATATTCATTTCCGAACAATGTTAAAGGGAATCTGATGCAAAGATCAAGGGGGAGTAACTTTGAAAGTGGCAAAAGACTCAAAAGAAGAAGTGCGACTGAAGATGATTAAAGAAAGATTATTTGTGTGCTACAACGACTGAGAGATGTTGAATGTGAAGATCATTTTTCACAAAAGTTTACTGAAGACTTGTTTTCTAAAGATCCTTTGAAGATCACATCTTGTACAGTGTTTTTGAAGATAGGTTTTGAATATGTTCTACTTTGTCAAAAGAGAAGATCACCGTGATTCTACATTCGAGGGGGAGAATGCTAGAAGATCTTTCTCAATAGATGATCGCTTGAAGATTTCATTTGAAGATGACATTTTGTGCTTATTGTTTCAAAGTTCTAACAAGGACTTAAAGCACATAATTTTCTTTCAAACTTGAATCCAAAGGGGGAGAATGTTGGGTTCAAGATTAGAGCTWAAATGTTGTATTCAAGTTTCTCCATTTGCTTAGCTTAATTGTAATTAGTTTAGTTTTATTTTTCTTAGTATAAATAGTCTTTCCTTTGTAATTGTAATTACACACTTTGATTTCATCATAATTCTAAAAAGGTGATTTGACAGCCAAGTAATTCTCTCTCTCCAATCTATCTTACATTCTTATTCATTCATCTTTGTTCTTGAGCATTTATGAAGATCTGATCAAGATTTGTATGAAATCTGGACTTCACAAAGTGCTATTGCAATCACAGCCAACCTTGCGCAACACTAAAAAACAAAGCACATCGATGTTCAATATCATTTCATCAAGGACCATGTAGAGAAAAGTACGATTGAAATGTTCTTTGTAAACACAGATTTACAACTTGCTGACATCTTTACAAAACCTCTTGATGAAAAGAGATTCAATTTCCTAGTTAGCAAGTTGGGTATGCTAAATTTCTCAAGATAAACCAGAGCCTCTGTATGCACTATACAGAGCCTCTGCATCCCTTGATGCATAGTATTTTTTTTTCAATCCATAAGACAGAGCCTCTGCATAGTTTATACAGAGTCTCTTACTCGTCTAGTTCTTTTGCAATACAGAGCCTCTGTACCTTGATCATTATGCATGTACTCCACTTATCACAAATGATCCAAGCATAGTTCAAGGGGGAGCAGATAAGAAAGGCTAAACTCAAGGGGCAGCACAACATCATCTCAGAACAGAGCCTTTGTATGTACTATACAGAACCTCTACGTTAAAACTCATGATTATTGAACAGAGCCTCTGTATGTACTATACATAGCCTCTGTCTCTAAACATAGCAGAGTGTTCTCCAGAGGACTTGTATAGTCTAATCATGGATCTTTGTTTGAGATCTTAAGGTATGTCTTCTTCTGCATATAGTTCTCTGGTTGTAATCAAAACCTCTACTTTTCTCGAACCAGAACTTTTACACTTAGAAACTTTTCTTATTGTTTTTGAAAAATAAAATATATTATTTAATTAGGAAGGCGTGGAGTTTATTTTTAATTATCTAATAAAAGCTATTTCCCACAATAAGCATCACTGCTTGTGAGCTTATCTTTTCAAACGTGGGAGGCGCCACTGGCAGCTGGCAATCCACGTGGCAGGCCCCCACAGGCTTTGCGAAAACTGGTTCAGTTTTACCTGACGTTTGGGGCACTAAAACACTCAAGTGTTTTAATATTTTTTTTTCTATTTAAACAATTTCTTTACCCCCAAATTAATCTTTTACGCTTACAAAATTTCTCAAAGAACTCTCGTCGTCTTCAACCTTTCAACCGCCATTGCCAGAACTCAAAGCTCTCAAACCTACAATTAAAGATCGTTTCCATCTTCTACCAATCATCCTGATTCACAAGTAAGTACCACAAATCCGTTCTTTCATCCCATTTCTTGATTCAAGAACCAGTTCTTGAAACCCTAGAAATCTGTTATCTCCTTCCAAAACCCAAAACCTGCAACAATGTCCTCCTCAGAATCTGCAAACTCCCAAACTCATCCACAACCCACAAAACCATGGAAGATGCCAGTCAAAACCTTGTTCCCCTACCCATCAAACCAAATAACCATGCCCTAAACCTTCAACTTGACAACTTCGACACCAAATACCATCCCATCATCAACATTCTCCAAAACCACTTCTTGAACCCAGCCTTGACCAACACTGATGACTTGGTTCCTAAGAGATACGTACAACAATATTGGCAATCTTGCACCGTTACTGAATCCTAAAGAGGGATCATAGGACATTTCTTCGTCTCTGCCACCTAAGAATTCATCACAGTTCGAATTTCAAGATCCTTATTTTCACGAGTTCTTGAAATACCAACAAAAATAGACATGGGGATTTTTGAATACGCCCCTCTTCCTACCGGAGACAAAATTGTAACTTTCCTAAAGTTCTTGGGATACAACAAGGCCATTCAATACCTGTCACAATATCGCCGTCAACACTTAACACTGATGTGGAATACACTTTTCACATTAGTCAATGGATCGCTGACATGGAAGATAGGGAGCCTCGATATGTGCTCCACGAGTGTTTTACAAATCATCTATGGTATTTTTTTGGACCTGTCCCTCGACTACTCCTTGATACTCTACACCGAGTTCAAGGCCGCTATGGCCAAAAAGTGTCAAGAAGTGGCCAAAGGAAGACAACTGCCATCCTTGTTGTTTCCCCGATTCTTGGATCTTCTCCTAATACCAGCTCTTGATGACAGCAACATTGATGTGGGTCGTCTACCTCCTCACAAGGTAAACGTACTCACTCAATACAGACCAACAATGCATAAGGAAGGTTATGAAGCAGAAAGACCTATTCCAAAGAGACTCATGAGCTACATGAAGTCTAAGGAGATTAGGAGAGCGTACAGACATACACACGAGACACTAGAACCAGTGTCTCGAACCCCGGTACGCATAGGAGCAGTCGACGAAGAAGAGAGAACTGAGGACACATCAATGTCTGAAACCGAGGGAGGAACGGTGAGAGCAGGAGAAGAGTGAATGAGAGCTGAGGAAGAAAGAGTAAGAGTACAACAAGAGAGAGAAAAAGAAAGAAAATAAGAAGAGGCAAGGAAAAAGAAAGCTGAGAGGGAGAAGAAGAAAAAGGAGGCAGAACGAGCAGAAGAAGAGCGGGAAGAATAGGCTCACCAAATAGAAATCGCTCGCCTAAGAAAAGAGGCCAGACTCAGACAGAAGAGGACGCTCATCAAATTTTGGCTCAATCCTCTAGTCCAAACCAAGAGGATGACCAAGAGCATTATGACGATGTTGCATGGTATTACACTAGCGAAGAAAGTGGAGAAGAGGAGGAAGAGAGTGACGAAGAAGAGAGTGAGACAAAGAGTGAGGGAGATGAAGAGGAGAACGAGGAAGAAGAAGAGGAAGAAGAGGAAGGAGGTGAAGCAGTTGCTCTCTCTCAGGGTGGGACAGAGCAGTCTAGGCCAATTAAGCACATCAGATTCACCTACCCCACTCCAAGTGCAACCACACTATCTGACTCCGGTGGTTGAGACACGGAGATCATTGAAATAAAGGCGCACACCTCGAACCCTAACCAGCCTATCCAACCAGAGGTCGCATTTGCCTCTGGTTATATTAGCCAAAGGGACACCTCTCCACCGGGAACACCCTCTCAAAAGGGTGTAACCTTTGAAAACACAAGTGATATGTCTCCCCATATCACGCCACTTTTCCACATAGAGGAATTTGTTTCCTCTGCACAAGTAGAACCCCAACCTTGTTCAGAACAAGAACTAGGTGGACCAGACTTTGAGACTCTCGACCAGTCTCCTCGTCCACTCATGGAGAGCCCTCTGGCTGGATCTGAACCAGCCTTGGGTCCTCTCCTTGACAGAACAGAAGTAGTGAATTCTCCTCAAGGAGAACCACAAGGATGTTCTGGAAGCCCTTCCCCGACTAACGTCAATCACGTCGTGACTGAAGGCGTCCCTAGAACAGGGACTCAATCTGGCCCATGTGTTGAGCCAGAGGTTACCACATCTGCATATGTCACTAGGGAAGCGTTTCATTCCCTTTTCACCTCTATGCAATGCTCCTTGGAAGGGCTAAAACTCAGGATGGCCCGTGTAGAGTCGTCACCTTCTACACCTGCTCTGGATGAGATACGAGCATCCTTGGCAGTACTAAGGGCTGAGTCCACGACTAATGCTTCTTGTATCAATACACTAATGGAATTGATGGCAACCAATACAGCAACATTACAGCAGGTTGTTGCATCTCTACAGAGGGTTGAGGCGTCTATGTCGATCAACAACCAGGCCCTCATCCCTTTGAATGTACCTGTGGACTATGTCACACAGAGCGCCATGAATGCTCTGGGTGATAGACTCCTACAGAAGGTGGCGGACTTCACTACAGACTTCAATAGCAATGCCACAACAGCAACAAAGAACATCAACGACACTCTCACATGATTCAACTACCGTTCAGACGATGAAGTGCGAAGGGTTGTCGTTGCAGTCGATGAACTCCTCAAAACCATCAAGGAAGTGATCAGATCCATGTCTCGAACAGAGGATGAAAGACCTAAGCGATAGCGAGATCAATCTCCATGTGTTGAACCGTCAAAGAGGAGGCGATTTGACGATGATGAGGACCCAGACAAGTCTCATCCTCAAAATCGCCAAGAGGGGGAGAACCTGCCTACAGCCACACCAAGTACAACACCTCCAACTGTCCCCTCTGCACCATCGTCCTCTGCTCCATGCCATCAAAGTCAGCCAAGGCAAAATAGACAAAGCCAGCAAGTGCCAGACAACGCAATGGCACTACGCAAAGGGAAAATGCCTATTACATCAGAGGCAGAGCCAGCCGTGCCACACAAGTCTATCGAAGTGATCGACCTTCTATATACCTATGGATCAGACGACTCTGACCTGGCTCTGTCCTCCTCAACAGAGTATGCTATGGACATGGCTGCTCCATCAACAACAGCCCAACAAGAAGAAGAGGTGGTAGCCATGAATGTGGCTGATCCGTCGCTACTACACATTCTGGTTGCCATTCCTCTAGAAGAAGTAACTGTTGTTTCTCCTCCACCTCATCCAAGAACCCACAGAGCTAGGGTCCCTGCTCAAGGGACCAGGATCGTCACTCCTGCGATGAAACAAGTACCGATCAATCCAAACAGAGCAGACTCAGAAGGCACAATGAGCGGGCAAAAACAAAAGCATCCCCCTGATTGCGTCCAAAGGATCAAAGCAAGCATGGATGCCATGTTCAAACCAACACCCATCGACAAAACCATCAAGGACAAGGCAGATAGCGAGGAAATCTACCAGTACCTCTACAACCAAAGGGAAGAGCCATCGGTCCAGAAGATCAGTCTCCATCCAATGGCTCAAGAACATATCAGCCAAAGATTCCTCGATCGCTATATTCAACCAATCACTGCAATCCACTTCGCTGATGGAATAAAACAAGTCCTGGACATAAAGAAGCACACCTTTGTGCATAATTAGATAGTGTTCTACGAGTACACAGTTGAGAGGACTCACAGACGGATATGTAGGTTCACAGATTGTGACCTCATTAATCTAAATATGTGGGATCTTCTTCATTTGTTCTATTTTACAAACCACAAGAAGGACAAGGGATTAAAGTTTGTTGTTGCCAATACTGCCATCCGCCAAACAATGGCAGATCTGCTTGACTACAGAAGCAAGTTTGACTTCCAACTAGCTTTGGATCTAGGAGAAAATCAAATGACAGTTGCTGCCCCAAATGAAGAATTACACGGCATCAAAAACATTCCCTTCTGGACGGTTCTGGTGAAACCAGAAGTGGGAATGGTGTTTCAAAATGAGCACAATAAGAAGATCTTCTTTCGAGACAACCAAAATTACAAGTACTCCAACTCTACTATGCGCTATATAAGAAACAATCTGGTCAGGAGCAGAGACAACTCCCCTGGAGCCAAGAAGCGTGCCAAAATAATTCTAAGGTCCATTCGAAATATGCTTGAGTTTCGTGAACTTCTTAGGAAGTTCATTAGACTTCAAAATGCTTAAGACCTCTTATCTTTTGTAAGTACATTCTCAGTTTTGTTTCAATGTAATATCAATTTCAATCGTACTGTACTTCATTAGATAGTCAATGTAAACCAGAGGTTGTTTTTGACCTCTGTCATCTTTTAGACTTGTTTTGCGAATAAAGTAAGAGTCCTTCTTATTTACACTTAGGGGGAGATTATTAGACCCCAATAGAGTCAATAGGACTTAGTCTATTGAAGTTTTTTGGCTAAGAGCTCTCATGCAGAGGATCAAGGACCAGAGCTCTCACTCAGAGTGAAGGTTCCGCTATACAGAGCCCGCACTCTATCTCCATGATCGTTCAAGTCTTGTGCACCAAAAAGCATAAGCGCTTGACTCCAAGCAACAACTCCAAGACCTAGAGCCTCTGCGTAGTACATGCAGAGCTTATGTATGTTCATGCAGAGCATCTAGCTACCTTCTTCATGGAAAGCACGCGTTAGCCCAGACATTCTCGCAAGCATCTAACAACTTAAAGGCGGCTTGACCAAGTCTGCTCCGCTAATCAAGGAAGTCAAATATAAGGATGCAGACTAGTCAGCTAAGAGTTTCACACCTAATTTATAGCATAGTTAGTTAGACACAAGTGTATAAAAGGAGGCCTCCGCCTCAGGTTCAAAAACACCTGAAGGAGCTGACTTAAACTATACAGAAACTCTTGTGAGATTACATTTGTTCTTCAATTGTTCATCATTTATAAATAAAAGCATTTGGTTATTCAAAGAGTTGTTTTTATGTTTCTCTTTGAATATCTAGTTTAATCAATAGAAATACTTGTTGTTCTTAAGTATTATTTTAAGCAAACAATATTTCTGCAAATTTAGAGTATCTGGGTCCAACAGGTTTACCCGGTATAGTATAATCTGATTATGCTTTGATCGGACTTGTTTTAGTGTTGTCCGGATTGATAAATCAGACAAATACAGTGTTGTCCGGATTGATAAATCGGACAAAGGGAACTTGTGTTGTCCGGATAACCATTTTTGGCTATAAAATTGTTAAGTGTTGGAATTTTCATAATTTAATAATTATTGGGTTTAAATATGTTATTATGAAAAAGGGGTATTTTATATCTTTTAAAATAAAAAGATACGTTTCTACCAAGCGTTGTGACAAAAGTCTGTTTTGGTATGAAACTATATTTTTGGCAAATGTTTCTACCAAGCGTGGTGACATAAGTCTGCTTTGGTATGGAACTGGATTTTGGAAAAATGTTTTTACCAAGTATGGTGACGTATGTCTGTTTTGGTATGAAACCTGTTTTAAGAAGTAGTTCCCTCAGACGTGGTGACATATGTCTGTTCTGACTTTGTTAGGACCTTTAGATTTAGCTTATGATATTAACCAAATACTCTGGATGATCTTTAAGAACAATAACAGTGCAGCGGAAACATTATAAGAACAAACAGAGTAATYAATCAATCAAGAACACAGATGATGAATATGAAGAACACGAGAGAATAGCTTCAAATGATTTTCAATTCTATTGAAAATATTGACAATTACAATATGGAAGCACACAGAATTACAAAGGCCTAAGCTGCTATTTATACTAGTTCCTAACGGCTTTTCTGACATGACCTAGACAAGTGAAATGATATAAGCCGTTCAAATAAAGCAGACATGACCTAGACAAGTGAAATGATCTAAGCCGTTCAAATAAAGCAGATTACAAACATAGTCACGTGATAAGCACATGCAGCTAACAAACCTAAGTAAAGTAGTGAGAAGTAGTTCTTCACAGAAGATAAACTGCAGACCCTC
Organism: Cynara cardunculus var. scolymus; assembly: GCF_001531365.2. Lineage (NCBI taxonomy): Eukaryota > Viridiplantae > Streptophyta > Magnoliopsida > Asterales > Asteraceae > Cynara > Cynara cardunculus. Next base: position 14,556,802 of record NC_037544.1, on the reverse strand, counting down.
TGTGAGCCATCCTAGAGGCTCTGCTGGATATGACTTGTAAGCACTTGATTCCAGAGGATCAGTTTCCAGAACCTCTGTGAGA
>NC_037544.1:14547566-14556185 GCF_001531365.2 Cynara cardunculus var. scolymus | reverse complement strand
CTGGATCATAGGGGGGCTCTGTGTCCACTGCAGAGTATCTCCACATCAGAATCTCTTCCACAGTAGTAACAGGCTCTGTGCGTACTTGTTGCATGGGAATCTTGCTCATTGATTTGAATATCTCAGAAACCCTTCCTACTGTGGCGGACTCTGGCACTTTGGCTTCCTCTTTGTCAAGTATTGGCCTCTAGTTTGACCCCTCTGCAAGGATAGGTTTGACGGTTCCTTGCAGAGCATCGAACGTACCCGTGGACGTTTCTCCTTGGACTTGTGGGAATTTTGATGAAGAGCCTTCTCCTGCTCTGGGAATGGGGCCTCTGCCCTTTCTTGCTTGAGCCTCTGCCAGAGACACCTTTAATGCTTGAAGGAGGTTTGGGTCGTCATAATCTTCTTCGTTTATCTGCACTAGCGACTCTGAGCTTGACGACCCCTTCTGTGGTGTCTCATCCACAGCTTTGCCTTTGCTTTTGTCTTTAGGCTCTTGTGCCTTTTCTTTGCCTTTTGAGAACAAGGCAGCTGTAGAGTCCACTATCTTGAGTGGTCTGGCAGAAGACTTCTTTGGCTCAGCTTTCTTCTCCCCCTCATGACCATCATGGTCGTCACCTCCGTGATCGTCATGGTGTTTGGTGGCTTCTGCCTTGCAAGTTTCTAGGGGAGCCTTCTGCAATCTCTTCAGAATCTTGGTGGCCACCTTCTTCATTTTCTTGATCACCTCTTCTGCAAGCACATATGCGTGACTTATATCAATCTCTGTCACCACTTCAACTTTGAGACGCTTCTAAATATTTTGCTTCGAAGGGTGTCACCCTCTTTCATGAGCTGTGATGTGCAGTCTCTTATAGCCTGGTTGGAGGCTCGGGCCTCTTTGAGAAGTTGGTCTGTATGTTTGCGCACAATATCCCCTAAGGCTTCAACCATGGCATCTAGCTCTCTGCGAGTTGCTAGATGATTGATGTTGGCCCTTGAGGATTTGGTGTCCACACCGTAAGTGACTACAGAAGAAAACATTTGCTTGATTTCGTCTTTGAATTTGGAGTATTCTGTGTAGCCCGCAGAGACGAAATCAGCAGCAAATTGGGCAGCCATCTCTGTCAATTCTGACTTCAGCTTTTGGATGGAGGAGGGGTTGAGCGAGAGAGCATGGAACACCTCTGCAAGATCATCCTTCTGTAGGACAGAGCTCTGAAGGGTTGCAAGAGTCATCTTGAGTTCTGCGGTTGTGGATGACAACTCCTTCAGAGCCTCTGTGATGGGGGCGAGATCCTCTGTCGTTGTGCGAGAGATGAACAAACTTTTCAACTTGTCCATCTTTTGGAATACCGTTGTGGCGAAGGTTTGTAGCTCCCCCTTCGTCACATAGGCATCCTGGGAGTCTAGATCACCAACACATGGTGAACTAGTAACCTCGGAGCGAGAGGCGCCCTCAACGACTGGTTTGTCATAGTCTGCTCGAGAACTTCCACGGGATCCTCGTACATCTCCAAGAGGAGAGCCTACCCGTGTTCTGTCGATTTCTTGCCTTGTAGGTTCAGAGCCTAACATGGCAGAGGGATCGAGTGTGGACATTGGGCGTTCTAGACCTTTTGTCTCTGTGACTCTCACATATGCCTCTGAAGCATATTCTGGTTGGTCACTCTTGTGTGGAGAGGCAACGGATGCCTCTCTTGGTTGTGTCGAGTCCTTGGGCGATGGGACTCTTGTAGTAAAACCTTCATCCTTTTGAGAGGATGTAGGAGTAGTATGTGGTTGCCCGGCTGTGCGACCGACAGAGGACTGAAGAATGTCCTCTGCGAGGTTAGTTTGGGTTCGGCTTGGCGTGTGCGCGCCTTTTTCAATAGGGGATCCCTCTAGAACAGGGCCCCTAGTAGCATGGGTAGCACTGGGAGGAGGGCTAGGATGTGTACCTGTGGTATCTTTTTCTCCCTCTCCTAACTCCACTTCTTCTTCTTCTTCGTCTAAGACGACTTCTGTCCCCAACTCTGTCATGTCGATTGGCGCTTTGAATCCTTGTTGAATGTGAAAAAGAACATCTTGGATTTGTTGGGGACTCCTCTTGAACGACTTTGCGCAACCTTCTGCGCTTTGGAGTAGTAGCCTCTGCAGGGATCTCTGGAACAGCAGCCTCTGTGACCACAACCTCTGTTGGTTGGGCCTTCTTGGTTTTCTTCTTTTTGGGCTTCTGTAGAGGACTACTTGGGCCCTCTTCTTCTGCAGGCCTCTTCTTCCCCTTCTTCTTCACAGAAGAGTCGACACCCTTCTGTGTCTTCTTGGTCTTCTTAGGTGGGGGACTTGGGATTCTAGGGCCAGCCTCACTCACCTTACCAGCCTCTGCAGGCTCCTCCATACATCCCTCTACTCTTATTTTTTCAATTTTCTCACCTAGGGGGATTCCTATGCGTGGAGGGGTTTYAGGGACCGGTTCTGGCCTCCTGAATCCACGTCTGTAGGCCTTCCTATCTTCGTGACTAAGGAACCTGAGCATTGGCTTTTGATAAGGGTCTGGGGCTTCTGTACCCTTGCTCATGCTCAGTTGGGTGGAATTCCTTGAATGGGTACAAACGTGCGTTGGGCTCCACAGAAGGTAGCTTTGCTGCTATTAGATCTCCAAAGACGAGGCCAAAGAACCTCTGTAGAATGAGGTTAGGATGGTTGAGGTCTTCCTTGGCCTTGTTCTGCGCCTTGACCTTGGACTTTTCTCCCCTTTGAGTTGCGCATTTCTTCTTGATCAATCCAACCATGTCCTCAAATATTAGCTGTGCGTAATCTAGACGTAGGTTGAAGTAAATCCCATAAACGATTGACATCATTGCGTGCGAGGTCTGGTCGTGGCTTCCAACCTTCCCTGTCAGGCAACAGTTCACGATCGAGAACAGGGTATTCCAAATAGGGGGAAGTCCTTTGCGCTTGAACTATGTTTGTTTGACGATTTGGGTCGCATAGGAATGGAATTTAAGGAACTGAATCAATTCCTCGTATGTCGGGGTTGCAGCAAATGCATCCAAATTAAGAGTTTCCAGTGTGGGTAAGTGCAGGGCAGTTCGCAATTTCTCCACATTCAATTCCATTGGCACTAATGATTATTTGTAGGGTGAGATGCGTAGCCAACGATGCTCAGGCCAATGTCGTCTACGGTTGTTATGTAAGAACTTAGAAGGAATTGGGTTATGTAAGACTCGGGGGTAGTTTTGGTGGCTGATAGGGCATAGTATAGGGGATGGTTTCGAAGAATTTCTAGTAATGGAAAAGTGAAGTCGGGAAAACCTGTTGATGAAGGAACAAAATAGTAGTTGTTGGGATTTTTGACAAGTACAACCTTCTCGTAACGGTTTTGGACAAATGACAGTGCATGAGATGTCAAAGCTTGAGCCTGTGTCACTTCATTGTCGCTTCAAACATTGACGGACTGAGCTGAAGCTGAGGAGGAAGACATGTTTGCAGGTTTTACTTGAGAGTTCGCAAGTTGCAGGTTCGCCGGAGAATATGAGTGTGGTAAAGGTTTTTTATTTGGAGGGAAAGGGGTATTTATAGTGAAAATTTTGAATTGAACCGTTTTATTGATGAAAGGTCGTGATGAGTGGTTTTAGGTTGAAATGGCTCAAAAGGTATGACACGCCGTGTTGGGAAGACGCGCGATTGATGACGTGCGCCCCTTTTTCTGACACACGCGTGTTGGTTCTAACCCTTATCCACAGAACCACGCGCATCATATCAATAGACAAGAACTATTAAGAGAGTTCTGTCAGAGACCTAAGGGTAACAGAGCCTCTGTGATATGTGTCGGGCCTTTCTATAATGTTACACCTTTTTATTACCTAAACGGTTTTGAAAATCCACAGAGAGATGAGTACTTGCTCAGTTCAAATCCCCAGAGCCTCTGTTAGAAGCGCCAGAGGTTCTGATGAATTGATCTCTGGGAACAAAATACTTCAAAAGGTTTTGGCATCTTCTGTGGTTTGATTTTCATTTCAAAAAACTCCCCCTCTGAGCCAGCTTCTGATAAGTCCAGAAATCATACAAACATGAAGCAATCTTCAAGAATCATGATGAACATCAAAGATAGAAAGAATATGATCAAAGGATGATTAGATTGAGAGAGAGAGAGAGAGAGAGAGAGAATTACAGCACTAATCTTGATAATTCTGCTAATGACGATTGTTAATGACAATTACAAGAAAATCACTGTTTATACTAGGAAATAGTAAACGCTAAACTATTATAAAACAATTACACTAAGGAGAAACTTGAATACAATATTAAAGCACTAACTTGAACCCAACATTCTCCCCTTTTGGATTCAAGTTTGGACCCTTGTGAATTTCATTTTGCGCAGTCCAAGGATTTTCTCTAACCTTCTCAAAGCATTCTTGTACTGAATCTTCTCCTCGAGAAAATTTATGGCGTTGACCAATAAGTATCTTTCTTTGGAACTCATTCGTTCAGATTCAACAGCCTTTTCGTCCATCACCCTCTTCAAATCAAGTGCCCTCCTTACTAGCTTGATCGTACCGTCAAAATATTTATTCAACTCACTGGACCTCATGAACTTTTTGACTTGAACTTCAGCAAAGTAGATGACCCCGAACTTTGGATTTTCTAGAACCATGTAAACTGGATAGCCGTCAATGTCTTCTAAATCTTGATTTGGTCTTTTGAGATTGATGATGCGTTGATTGTCTTCAAGACCCATTTGTACATCTATGACCATTGACAACTTTACATGACATCGAATGAATCTCTTGATAGCCTCAAGAGCTACTATTTCTCCTTCCTTTCTAATTGTCATGTTCTTGAGTTCAAAGAACATGTATTCAAGATCATCCAAATATAAGGTCGAGAAGTCAGCTTCGCTGAACCTCCAAATCTGGCCATCCTGTCTTGTGACTGTAAAAACAGGATACCAAATTCCCAATAATTTCTAAGCATCTATCTGTTTGATCATTACAATTCTATGCTTGGTACGTACTTCACTGACTGGTTGACACTTGGCTTTCAAAAGATGACGATATTCAATTCGGTACTCTTTTGGCTGCTTGTGGATTCCAAGAATTCTATCACCACTTAGCATTTTTCTGTGACGAATGAATATTCCAAAGTAGACGTCTTCTAAGTACGGCTCTCGAATTCTTTCACGATCATAACAAGGAAAGTTTGCTCTGATATGAAAAGGAATATAATTCTTCGTGAAGATTTCGGTAGGATCAACAGTTTCTCTTTGAAAACAAACTTCTGGTACATAAGGTAAAGCAGCAGTAGACGATTCTGGAATAGTCTGACGATCACCTTGAATGGGAAAAACTGGATCTTCTTCATCTAAATCAACTTCAAAATCAAAATAAAATCCAGTTGTCTCGTCAATGTTATCAAAATCTTCTCCAAAATCCTGCTCTCCACCCAGAGTAGTAGAGAAAACATTGTTGAATCCTACATTGGCAGACAAGTACATTAACAACCTTGTTTCTACCGTGGAGTCCGCTGACTTTTCAACCATTGGCTCGATCCTTGGACTTGTCTCCACATCGTCATCTTCAATAACAACAGCCTCAATTATTCTTTCCCGAACTGATTCCGGGACAGAACCTTCAGCAATTACATCCTGAGCTAATGACTCTTCACCCATCCTTGCACCTTGTTGAGATGTCTCAGCCAATCTCTGTCTTTTTCTCTCCCCCTCATGACTATCAGGATCATCCTGATCGTCATGTCTTCGTTTAAGAGATGTGGCCTGAGAGCTGCAAGTTTCTTCAAGTACAGACACCCTTTCAACAAGTGCATCCATTGAGCGTTTCAGATCTTGGGTATGAGATGTGATTAAGTTGCTAACTTTAGAGAAAATAGCTTTAATCACATCTTGTAAAGTCAAAAACTCTGAGGCTCTAATAACAGGGTTAACATCAATTTGTTGGCGTAAGAGACCAACCAAATCTGCATCTTTAGCATCTTCACTTTGAGAAGCCATCAATTTTGCATATAAGAGAGATTTCAGCTCATCCACCGATTGATCTTGTACGGACGGTTCAGGTACAGTTGGTGGTGATGGCACAAATGGTGGCTCTTCTTCGACAACTTCTTTACCCTTCAACAATCTTTTCAAACTAGCTATTTGAGCGTCAAAGTTTTCTTGAACAGCCTTTAGGGTGCCGTCCAGATATTCCCTTGACATAAAGTCAGATAAGGTAACTCCTCATTCACTTAGAATATCAGTTGTAACAACAGTTGAAAAAACTGTTGTGCCTACGTTCAATGTTGGCATGATGTTAGAATTGGTAGGACTTCCGACCTGTCCTCGTGGAATGTCAAAAGACATCACTCTGGTCGTTCCGGCAAGTTCACTAAGAACTACACTTGGAGCAACAGATGCTCCTGACTCATGTGTACCTATGTGTATGGACTCTAGACTCGAGGTACACAGAATCGAAGTCGTAGGCTGGGGCAGCGGCCTACTTGTTTCAATAACTACATTCTCCAAATGAGAAGTAATTAGCATATGAGCTATATCCCCATATGAAATTGAAACAATTGGTTGTTGAGAACCAATTGAGTGGATAGGAGGGGTGTGCAAATGCATAGCTGGGCTAGCTATGTCTGCTTCAATACTAACATTCAACACATCAATGTCAATAGTAGATGTGGTTACCTGGCTAAGTGTTTCGGTTTGGGAAGGAGCTTGATCTTCTTTTTCTGCTCCACTCACACCCTCTCCATTTTCTTTTTCTTCCCTTTYTCTCAATCGCTCTTCATTTTCAACTTCAACTCCCTCATCTTCTCCTTCATTTGATAAATCTTGAAGAATACGATCATAGTCATCACATTCGTCAACATTAAATGATAAAGAATGTAGACTCGAACAAGGTTGCTGAGCTGAATATTCCAGAAAGATCGTAGCAAGATCGTCAACAAATGTTCCAACAAGAATATTTTGAGCATTTGCTCCATCATCATCATCATTATGTTCATCACCAGAATCTGCTTGATTATCAGATTCAGTATCTTCCGAGCTTGGGGAAGCTGTGGAAGTTCTGACAGTTAAAGTCCGTTGCTGATCAGAAGCTCCCCCACCTGTTCACCCCTCTCACTTACATTTTCTCTCAGCACACTTCCCTGTTCAGGTACCCCTTGTTCCTGAACTCTCTCTTCTACTTCTATTTCTCTCTCWGCTGAGGCATGGGGTGATCCTTGAGCAAGTTCAACCAGTTCTGGTTGAACTATGGGATCTATCACTCTTCTATAGTCTATGACACACTGAGCATTTTGATCAGCTAGAGCAATAAATTCTGGTGGAATTGGCATAATTGAATCCAAATCTTCAACTTCTTGATGCTGCCGAATTCTGGTCATGACAAAAATGTTGGCCCTTTTTCTGAATTTGATCGGCCGGGATATCTTCGTTGGTATTCATCATGGCCTTTATGAACATTTGCAAGAATCTCTGAAAAGGCACGAACTTTCTGGCCATGGACGGAAACCTTTTGGCATTCACAAGCTCAAGTAGTTCATTCCATATAACAAGTGCATAGTCATAGTGTCTTGAAAATACTATGCCATGAAAGAATTTGAGGAATGTGCTGCTACAGGTATCTATTCCTTGGGTTTTGGATGTTAGGCATCGATTTAGGATCAAAAAAAGCAGATGTCATATTGAAGGTAGAAATCGTCTCTTGAATTGAGTAGGATAATTCAATGCAACAGAATATCCTAGTCTCTTGATATCAATGCATAACTGTTCATCGATGAAATCTTCAAACCCAGTAGATCCAGGAGCAGGAAGACGAAGTATTCTTCTTAATCTTTTTAATGTCAGACGACTGACATATTCGTYTASCTCTCCTTGAAGAAAAATAGTATATCCGTCCTTTTCAGCTGTAAGTGTACCCCAAAACTGTTGTAGGTACACCATAGGAACTGGTGTATTGGCAGATAAGGCATAAGAAATTGGGTGGCCTTTCAGAATTTCTGGTATGATAGGGTATTCAGCTGGCATATCAAAAGAGAAGTTATGTTTATTCGGTTTTATTTCAAGGTATCGAATCTGAGGATATAGTGTTTCAGAGGTAATGGGTTGGTTAGGTAAATGAACTGGTATATTGTCAGATCTGACAGAGGGAACATGAGATTCCTCGTCAGASTRATGTCTAGGATCCGCCATTTACCTGTAAAAATTCTAAAATATTAGTACCCATTTTATTCCAGTAAAATTGAATTAAAAAAATTCACACACACAAAAATTCAAAAAAAAATGAAATTTTTAAAAAAAAATTATCCTATAAAAATTTAAACTAAAAAATGAAAAAAAAAATTGAAAGCAAAACACTTAAAAAAAAATCAAACAGATTGTCCGGATTAGAAGTCCGGACAACACACGAAACACTTGAACAACAAAAATATTGTGTCCGGATTAGAAGTCCGGACAATAAGACAAAACCACACAAAAAGCCTAAGTCTTAAACCAGACAATCATCAACCGGTTTAAAGGTTGATCGGATTAAAGTCCGATCACCTTGTCCGGTGAGACATCCGTTCAAAACACGACACAAATACAACCAAAAAATACACAAAATAAACAAAAAATTACTCAAAATACACAGTACACACTCAATCGTAATCTAAAAATACACAAAATAG
>NC_037544.1:14544832-14546393 GCF_001531365.2 Cynara cardunculus var. scolymus | reverse complement strand
TTTGACAATAGCTCTGTTAGCCATACCGAATCTTATACCATGATCTTGCCGCTGAGCCGTGTAACCATATAACTCTATCAAGTCATATGGATTGAGGTTGATAAAGTCGTTCTCGTTGAAGACGCTAACTTCCCTATGAGCTCTTTCCACTCTAAACTCGATGTAGCGAATAGCTCTGTTGGCAAAGGACTTGACTTTTAAGTCTAAGACTCTTCTTATACCATCGTTTGAAAAGACAGCTCGAGGATCTTAAGTAGTCTGTCTTACGAAACGATGATGCAGAAGATTCATCGACTCTGGTGATAGGATTGGCGGATTGGTTGACAGGCTTTCTTCTCTATCTTGATACATATATTGATGGATATTTTCCATCATTACTGGCTCCCTAGTAGGCACTTGTGGTCTTCTCCTCATTGACTCCATGTTCTGAATTATTTCGTCCACTAGGCTCTATGGAGGATGCCCCGAGGAAGAGGGAATATCCGCTTGCACCAAGGGTTGTGTTTTGGTTATTTGGGTGGTTTCAGGTTTATGGGTTTCTTTTGGTTGTTGGGGTGATGAAGGAAGGGTAGTCATAGGTTCTGGTTGTTGGGTTGTTGTGGGCTCTGATTGTGTGGGTGAAGTCGGTTGGTTTGTGGGTTCTGTTAATGTGGGTGAAGTATGTTGGTTTGTGGGTTCTGGTAATGTGGGTGAAGTTGGTTGGTTTGTAGGTTCTGGTGATGTGGAGATGATGAATGGTTGAGTTGGGCGAGGTGTTGGTGAAGGGGTTAAGGGTAGGTTTGTTTGTGTTGGAGGGGTAGTGGGTTCTTAATCGGATGCAGAGCTCAACTCGATGGGATCTGTTAGGGGTTGTGGTTGAGTGGATGATGGTTGTGGTGCAGCGGATTGTGTTGCATGTGCAGCCACTGTTGTCTCCCCCTCACGAGGGCCAAGGCCTTGATCATCAGGGTCTTGGTCATTGTGTCTTCTTCGTTTCTGCGGTTGGCTGCTCGAGCATGAGGCATGGGACCTCTTCTTCGTCCTTTCAATCCTGAAGGACGTAAGATACGCCTTCAGGGCAGCCTGTCATCGGCTGGCCTCCATAGTTTGGAGGAGGGATATGGTGCGTCGTTGTTCATCAGCCAACGTTTGAGTAAGAGCCCTTGTTGGATGGATGGCCCGATGAACGAACTTTGCACTAATCTCGGTGAAGGAGGAGACCAGTGCTCTTGACAGAGCTTGCATGTCCGCCCTGGTGGCGAACTCTGTTGAGGAGGTGGAGGCTTGAGGGTGTGGTGGCATGGTTGAGGTGGAAGAGGGTGGTGGAATGGGAAGGTTGGTGATTAAGTTTCTCACCTCTGCAGTGAATGTAGAAAAGGCATCATCGAAAGAAGGTCCTACAGAGGGAGGAGGTGGTGGAGGAGTGGGTTGAGGTATTTGGGCGAGGATGGCAGCGGGAAGTTAGGTGAGGGTGTCTTGGATAGAGATGATTTGGTGGGTGAGGGTGGTAAGGGTTTCATCGATTGAAGAGGTGGAAGGTTGAGAAGGTTTGGGAATTTGAGAGATGATGGAGGATGGTAGT
>NC_037544.1:14529856-14544732 GCF_001531365.2 Cynara cardunculus var. scolymus | reverse complement strand
GGAACTGAATTCAAAAATGCCAGAATCGATGAATACCTCATCAGTGAAGGCATTACACAAAACTTTTCAGCAGCTAGAACTCCACAACAGAATGGAGTGCTGGAACGAAGGAACAGAACCCTCGTGGAAGCAGCAAGAACCATGCTTGCTTCATCGGAGTTACCCATCACATTTTGGGCTGAAGCTATTTCCACTGCCTGCTTTACCCAGAATCGATCAATCATCAACAAGAGGCACCAGAAGACACCTTATGAGCTCATCAACCAAAGAAGACCAAATGTCAAATATTTTCATGTCTTTGGGTGCAAATGCTTTGTACTCAACGATAAGGAATATCTTGGCAAGTTCGACAAAAAGCTGATGAAGGGATCTTTCTGGGCTATTCTCAAACTGCCAAGACCCACAGAGTCTACATCAGAAGGACAAGAATTGTCATCGAAAGCATCAATGTGTCCTTTGATGATTCCACACAAATGACTTCTAAACACAATAGTTCAAGACTCGGACTTCAAAGGAGAGCATCTGATTCATCACTTGGCAAACCCAATGAATCAGAGTTAGCTCAATTATTTGAAGACACCTTCGAGGAAAAAGTAATCTCTGGACATGCACAAAATGAAAAATCTATCTCCAGAACCGATGATGAACATGAAGTCTCCAATGCTAAAGGTACACCTCTTACTGAAACTCATGTTACTTCATCTTCTACTTTTTATGTGCCAAGGGCTATTGTTAGGAAGAAGGGATTGACTATGATGAAACATTTGCTCCCGTCGCAAGACTTGAGGTCATCCGGATATTCCTAGCCTATGCAGCTCACAAAGGCTTCAAGGTTTATCAGATGGATGTCAAGTCCGCCTTCCTAAACGGTAAACTTCAAGAAGAAGTATACGTGCAGCAGCCCCCTGGGTTTGAAGATCCAAAACATCCAGATTACGTCTACTTTCTGGACAAAGCTCTCTATGGACTGAAGCAAGCACACAGGGCCTGGTATGAAACAATATCCACCTTTCTCATCAACAATGAATTCGAAAAAGGTACAATCGATACAACCCTCTTTCTCAAAAAGCACAAAGGTGATATTTTGGTCTTCAAAAGCAAAATATTGCAAAAAATTTGGTTCTACAAAAGTAAAACATTGCAAAAAAATTCTCATAATTGATGAAAAGAAAATTTGAGATGAACATGATGGGAAAATTAAGTTTCTTCCTTGGTCTTCAAATAAAACAAACTTCAGAAGGAATTTTCATCAATCAGTCCAAATATGTGACTGACCTTCTGAATAAATATTCTCTCTCAAATTCATCATCGATGAGAACACCTATGGCTACAGGAGCTAAGTTATTTGCTGATCCATCAGGCAAACCTGTGGATGTAACAACCTACAGAGGCATGATTGGATCACTCGTGTATCTAACTGCTACTAGACCAGACATTTTGTTTGCTACATGTCTTTGTGCAAGATATCAATCAAATCCTAAAGAATCTCATCTCTCTGCAGTCAAGAGGATCTTTAGATACCTAAAGGGAACTCCCTTATTGGGTCTTTGGTATCCAAAGAACTCTAGCTTTGATCTAATAGCCTACACAGATGCAGATCATGCAGGATGCAAGCATGATAGAAAGAGCATGTCTGGAAGCTGTCAACTCTTAGGGGACAAGCTGGTAAGTTGGACTTCCATAAGACAAAATTGTGTCTCAACCTCTACATTAGAAGTAGAATATGTTGATGCTGCTAGTTGTTGTTCACAAGTTCTCTGGATGAAGACTCAGCTTAAGGACTATAGATTCCATTATGACAAAATTCCCATCCTCTGTGACTCCAAGAGTGCCATAGCAATCTCTGCAAACCCAATGCAGCATTCCAAGACCAAGCACATTGATGTAAGGTACCATTTTCTGAAAGACAATGTTGAAAAAGGTAATAYAKAAATGTACTTTGTTCCCACTGAGATTCAACTTGCTGACATTTTTACAGAAGCTCTTGATGAGAAAAGATTTTTATTTCTAGTCAGCAAGATGGGTATGCTGAATCTCACCACTTAGAGGCAAAAAATATTCTTAAATCAGAGATTCTCAATATCTCATGGTTATGCCTACAAGTGATACATAGCAAGAAACCATAATCAATAAGTACTCCAAACCAGTGTCTCTGGTTCTAAAGACTAGAGCCTCTGGCCATGAAGAAATCTTTTAATATGACTTAAAGTTTTTCATCACATTTCGAACCAGAGACCTCCGGTCCAAAGCAAATACTTAGTTTTTATTCACTAAGTATCACCTTCGCAACTAGAGCCTCTGGTTCCATAGACTAGAGCCTCTGGATTCTCACTCCTTGAGACTAGCGCCTCTGGTCCTATAGACCAGAGCCTCTGGATTCTCATCCTTTGAGACCAGAACTCCTTTTGGACTCCATCGCACATCTTTTATGTAACTATAGCCTCTGGTTCTGAAGACCGGAGCCTCTGGTTTCCAAGTCCTTTGCAACCAGAAACCTCTGGTTTCCAAATAAGACTTGGCATGCTAAATTCCCCTTTCATTCATCTTTTATAGCATCTCTAATACCACCAGAGCCTCTGGTTCTAAAGGCCAGAGCCTCTGGCTTCATACTATTTGTAACCAAAGCCCCTCTAGACCCAAAGAGTTCCCCCCCCCCTTTCACACACATATGCACTTAACCATATTTTCATACTTCTTTCTCATCGCCTTTGCAACCAGAGCCTCTGGTTCTAAAGACCAGAGCCTCTGGATTTATCGTCTTTGAAACCAGAGCCCTCTGGTCTCAAAAACCTATTCATATGCATATCTATTTGCATACTTTGACATATTTCATACATCTTTTCATCGTCATTCACAACCAGAGCCTCTGGTCTCCTCAATCAACATCGTTATTGTTTCTAGGGGGAGTTTCAAAAAACTCAAATCTTATCAACATGCATCATTTGAGGAGGAACTATTCATTCATCATGAATCTCCATTGCATAAGTATGCATTTTCCATACCAGAGCCTCTGGTTCTACTATCTAGAGCCTCTGGTTCTACTATCCAGAGCCTCTAGACACCTAAATGCCAAATAATACACCAAGTATTCAACCAGAGCCCCTCTGGTTCTACATAATGGTTTGCCCATACTTATACAGAGCCTCTGGTTTGTCATCCAAAGCCTCTTTATCATGCAATCCAACATTTCATCAACGAATTCCTTCATCGATGTTCAACCAGAGCACCTCTGGTTCCCCATTAAAAGGGTTATGTTCAACCAGAGCTCCTCTGGTTACATGAAATTTTTTTTTTCAAAAACCCATCTTTAATTGCAAAATTTTTAAGATTATACAAAATTGCAGATTTTGTGACTAAAAACTATACAACATGGGTTTTTAGAAGACCAAAACTTCGTAATTAGTATTAATCTTACAATTAGATGGAATTTTTAAATAAATTATTTTTGGATAAATATGTCAAGAGATATTATTTGGAATAATTTTTAATTACTCCAAATAATCCAAACGTCATCCACCCACGCGCCTGACACCGTATACAGCATGTTCCCCATCACCTTTTCAACTTACCTATCCCTATCTTGACACGTGTCCTCCAACATTAATGGCACATACAATCAAGACGGCTCATGATCCCCAAATGAAATTACTTTTTTACCCAAACGCCTTCCCATTTCATGATTATTCAAATATAATAATCAAGAAAACCGTTTCCTATTCCCCCCCTCACCCCCCACCTCACCCCCCCTCCCCACCTATAAATACCCTTCTTCAACCTCCATTCACCCTTTAAGCTTCCTAAAACCTGCAAACAGACTTTGACGAACAAACTTACCTGCAATTTCATACGCAATAGCTTCCTCTGCATCACACGAGTCCAATGACAACGACTGCGACGTTCAATCCATCGGCCCCGACAGCCGCGCCAGAGTTTTCCTCCCAATGAAGCCCAACAACCATGCCATCGAACTTTGAACCACCCTATTCGACGACAGGTTTGCCGTGATGATCGAGTTCTTTCGTAACTGCATTCTACCCCCAGCCTTGACTCTAACCGACAATGGAGTACCTTTAAAGTACGTCCAACAATACTGGCAGACCTGCGAGTACGACCTTGAAAGCCATGGAATAATGGGGGACATTGACGCCCTAAACGACATGATTTGCTCGTTCAAAATCTCTCGGGCAAAAGTCTCTAGGGTTCTGTGCATTCCCACCCGCCAAGAGCTCGGCATTGAACAATATGCCGACCAACCCACCACCTCCGACATACTTCGATTCATCCAAATGCTAGGTTACAATCGTGACCTACGCAACGCCTCCGACTTCAAAAGGCAGTTTTTACCGCCAATGTGGAATATGTTCTTTTCCATATTGAACAGGGCCCTCACCTGCAAGCTAGGGTCAATGGATCAATGAAATATCAACGTCATGACGATCATGTACGGAATCTTCTTCAACATCCCTCTTGACTACGCCTTCCTCATATACAATGAGATCCACTCAGCGGTATTCAATAAGTGCAAGCTCCAGGCAACCAGCAAGCCATTGACTTCTGTTCTGTTTCCTTGTTTCCTATCTCTCTTCATAGGGGATGCGATGAGGAAACATAACCTACCAGCCGAGGAACCATTCACTCCCCTCTTCAAGATGCATGGCCATCGGCCAATACTCTCAAAGGAAGGCTACACCATCAACAGGCCAATCTCCAGAGCCATGCTCAGTGTCATTCCAGAGACATCTGAGATCCGAAGAACTTACGAACGCTCTCTGTTGTCCCATGAACCAAGGGCAGCTACCCAAGAGCGAATAGAGCCGTCCCCTCAGTCAAGCAAGGGAGCACATAAGCCATCTTCATCGGATGATGAAGATGATGATGATTATGACTCTCCTCGTGCATCCCCCGACCCTTCACAAACAAATCCCCTTCCCTCTCCCCAAAGGGCAACCACCACCTCTACCCCTGGCGATCAAGGCCAAAGGGGTATTGAAGAAGGACGGCCCAGTCCAAACCAACCCCATACTAGCCATCCAGAGGCCATTCTTCGGGCCTCTGGAGATGATTTAGCTGAAGAACCACAACATCCATCGCCCCTCTCCCAACAGAGAGGCGATGCAGACATAAGAGCCACATCGCCTCATGGCTCGACACTACCACCCACACACCCAGAAGCATGTGTTGCTTCTGACATTGATGCACCCCAAGATCTTTCAGAACGGTCTCCCATTCGTGCACAAAACCCCCTTCGATACTTGATCTAGCGAAGGGGAAACATACTTACTTCTCCTACCCTGCCAAGGAAGAAGAAGAAGTCGCAACATCAGGAGATAGCTCCTCACTAGAGGGCTATCAAGGACATGATGGAAGTCTTTCATGGCCCACATTTACACAAGGCAATGAAGGCGCCTCTTGAGCTGAGGCTCAACCTGTAGCATCCGTTGCTGTAGAGGTTACCCCCGTGGCCGATCTGGTCAAAAAGGCTGAGTTCCAAGCCTTTGTTGACTCAGTTTTGCGCTCCTTGGAAAACCTAAAACTCATCATCCAAGGGATTGTTGACAACCCACCTTCCATCGATCTAACCCCCATTCGAAAATCCCTTGCATCCCTAGAAACCCAAACCAGAGATAACACCACCCGCCTCCAGATGCTACAACAAACCATAACCCTAAACAATAACACCACCTCCACCTTTGCCACCCAAAGAAACCAACTAATGATAAACTCCATTGCCACCCTCACGGCCCAGGCAACTGCGGCCGATGAAACCTTATCCTCCATCATCACCCAGCTAAACACCATCTCCCAAACCCTTACCATACTTCCCGCCAACCCTCATCTCCCAAATCCCTCACCCAACCCCACCTCAACCAACTTCATCAATCGATGAAACCCTAGCCTCTCCCACCAACCAAATAGCCACCATCCAAACCACCCTAATCCAACTCCCAGCCACTATATTAGCCCAAATACCTCAACCACCCCCTCCTCCACCTCCCTCTGCATGCCCATCCTTCGATGCTTCCTTCTCCTCCTTCACTACAGAGGTGAGAAATCTCTTCGCCAACCTTCCCATACCTCCATCTACATCCATCACCACCTCCGTGCCACCACAAGCTTCATCATCAAGCACGGACTTTGCCACCAGAGCCGATCTCAGGGCTCTGTCCAAAGCACTAATCTCATCCTTCAATGAGATAAGTGCCAAGTTTGATGCTCGGTCGGTTGAGCCTACCAATGCATTGAAGAAGAGTCTCTTACAACAGCAAGATCAAACGAACTCTCTTCTTCGCTCCATGGAACTACGGCGCAACAAGGATCGAGTGTACACATTGGTCGATCACATACAGCTATGGAAGAAAAATAGGACCAAGGCTTCCTGCTCATTAAGTCAGCCCCTCAAGAGACGAAGGCATGAGGATCCAGACCCCGATGAACATGGTCTAGGTCCTCATAAGGGAGATAATCAGGCCACAGCTTCACAACCATTGGAATCCGTTGCACCTTCATCATCCCACCAACAAACACAAAACCCACCATCATCACCAAACCAAGGGAACCATAGGCTCAACCCTCTGAAGATGTACATAATGTACATGTTCCCCTTGCTACCACACCTGAACCCATCATGTTGAGTTCCTCAACCGATGAAAATCCATCAACCCCACCAACAGAAAACAACCCACCTTTCACTACCTCACGAACACCAAGCCTACAATTAACCCATCACCAACTCTTCGCACCAAAGAACCCTTCATCACCCTACCCAATGAACCCGAACAAATAAACATCCAACCCTCTTCACCTCAACAACCTCAAGCCCAAACACAACCCGATGAACCTGAATCACCCCAACATGAGTCAACCCAAGAAACCATCCCATCATCAACCGATACACAACCCACAACCCAAACTTACCCCTCAACCGATACACAACCCATAACCCAAACTCAACCCCCAATCGAACCAACCCAGGTGCAAGAGGACATTCCCTCTTCATCAAGGCACCCTCCGCAGAGCTTAGTCGATGAAAATATTGAGAACATGGAGTCGCTAAGGAGATGTCCAGAGATAGCACCAAGGGAACCCATTATGATGGAGAATATCCATCAGTACCTATACCAATATCGCGATGAAAGTTTGACTCTCAATCCTCCAATTCTATCGCAAGAGTCCATGGACCTCCTACACCATAGGTTTGTTAGACAGACCACTCAACCACCACAGGCTGTCTTCTCAAACGATAGGATAAGGATGGTTATGGACATAAAGATGAGGACCTTCACTAATAGAGCTATAAAATACATCGAGTACACAGTGAACAGAGCCCATAGTCAGGTCAGCATCTTCAATGACAATAACTTGATCAATCTCAATCCCTATGACTTGATCGACCTCTATGTGTTCACAACTCAGCGACAGGATCAAGGCATAAGATTTGGGATGGCAAACAGAGCGATTGTGAAAATGATGGGGACCCTGGTGAAGCATCGAGTAAGAGTGATTTTCAGATTGCTCTTCATTTAGGCATCAAAAGACTCTCCTGCACTCCACTTGATGAAGACTTTCCTGGCCTATTGGAGAAGAGATCTACTTCTGTCTTGACACAACCCGAGCTTGGACTTGTCTTCAAGAATGAGTTCGGGGTAAAGAAATTTTTTAGACTAACTGAAGCATTCAAGTATTCAACCGATACACTTGAGTGGTTTCAGAAAGTCATTAGAGAGAGACTGGGTATAACTCATGTGCCAAGGGAAGAAGGGAAACAACTCATTCATGAGATATCTACAGTCATCAGCTATCGAAGACTGCTACTGCGCTTCTGGGAAATATCTCAAGGTAGATCATGAATAGAGTTTTAAAATTTTTTCCTTAAAATGAAATGTCTTTGCTTCCAGTACTGTAAGAATTCATCTTCCAATGAAAATTTGGAATTTGATGTTTTTCTTTAGATTAGTCTATATTCTTCAATATTGTTCATAGATTAGTTTATGTTTGTTCTTTCATTACATAGGAAGAGATTGCTAGACCCCATAATTTATTAGTGTAAAAGTAATGAAGAACAATAAGTAATGAAGAACCAGAAGACCGATGAAGACGCTAAGGCAAAGTTGACCAAGTCTGAAGAACAACCAGAGGGTCGATGAATCGCCCAGAGATGCGATGGAAAGAGCATCTTCATCACCCCTCTGGTCAACATAACTTAGAGTTTTCCTCAGCAATTCAACCAGAGGCATACGATGAAAATACGAAGATAAGGTTGAATCATCATCCCAAGGAAGACAGCTGGAGATAACTAATCTATAGCTGGATTTCAAGTTTATCTTAGTTTATAGCTTATCCATAGTTTAGATAAACTTTATCTGTTAGTAGAAGATTAGCTAAATAGTCTCACTAGATAGTTATCTTCTATTTACCCCACTAGTATAAATAGGTGATTAGGCCTATTGTAATCAACGTCACTTTTACGTTTTTCATATTGAATAAAGTGAAATCATTGGCACTCAAGATTGTTCTTTGAATGTTAATACATTGTTCTTGAGTGTTCATCATTTTGTTTATTAAAACACTATAATTTGGTTATCCTTAACTTGATTATTAGTGTTATTAAGAGATCTGGGATCAACACTTTGTACTCAATGACAAGGAATATCTTGGCAAGTTCGACAAGAAAGCTGATGAAGGGATCTTTCTGGGCTATTCTCAAACTGCCAAGGCCTACAGAGTTTTCAACAAAAGGACAAAGATCATTATTGAAAGCATCAACGTGTCCTTCGATGTTTCTTCATCAATGACTTCTGGACACAGCAGTTCAGGACTCGGACTTCATCAGAGAGCCTGTGATTCATCATTTGGCAAACCCAATGAATCAGAGTTACAAGATTGTTTGCGGAAAGATAAGGTGATAAAAACCTATCTAAACAATCTTTAGTTATGCACGAAATCTTAGCAAATAGAAGAAGAGAAATGTTGTAGAGAAGATCCTTTACTTAAGCTAGAAAATGCTTGAAGTAAGAATTAGGGTTAGAGAGTGAGTTGCACGCACTCTGCATGGAGAAAAAACACTTCTATTTATACCCAGTGCATTAAATGTTCATTTAATGTAATATGGTGGGGTTAGAGTGCGTGTCAAGCCTTAAGAGGAAGGCTTGTTCTTTGCTATAGTGAATAGTAAAAAAAGCACTATTCATGAGCAGACATCCTTACCTAATGTTGGTGGACAATAGAGTCGACTAGTCGGCTCCATACCATACCAACTTTCATAAGGGTATGGTTTTGTCCTTTGTGTGCATAAGGAAAAGACAACAACAATTGTGCTAAGAAAGCTTCCTTTGATCGTTGAATGCTGGAATGACCTGAAGGTCTCTTCATCATTCGCTGAAGCTTGAGCAGTCTTCATACATATGTAGACAGGCTTGTAATCACTGAATACCGCTTCAGATCACGTACTCATCAGTCTCTAATCTTTAGTTTCAGTCTTCGACGTTTGCTGATGGTTCTTTGGTGTGAGTGTTGTCTTCTTGAAGTATTGATGTCTTTGATAGATTTACAATGCAAGTTCTTTAGCGATCACTGAACATACTCAGTGAAGATCGCTGGAACTGAAAAGACAGAAACATAAATACAACGTATTAGTGAAAAAGGATTATCATCAAATCACTGAGAGATAGGATCAACAATCTCCCCTATTTGATGATAACAAGATAACATAAAGAGAGTGATCTTATCAAATGATAGTAAGGAAAAGTTACATATAAAGTACATGTCCTTTTTTACTATTTTGGGATCTTTTTCAGTTTGTCAGTCTCAGCTTGAGAATTTTCCTTAAGTTATATCTAAGAAAATTACAAGTACGGAAACTGAAACTAAAAGCTTATTCACTGATTTATAGATTGTTAGTGAATGCGAAAAGTAACACTGGAACTCATAGACTTGTGTCCCTTTTACTTTTTTCAGGGATCTTTTTCAGTGAAGTACATGGAATACTCATTTTATTAATCATGGGAAATATTACAAGTATTACATTACATGTCTAGTGCTTACAGATTATAAGTAAATCACTGAAAGTAGACATAGTACAAGAAGTTACAAGGAAAAGTGGATGGTTGTTACAAAGAGAAACTATTCTAGAACACTTAGATCTATGTAACCAGGTACATCTTCACCAAAGTTTCTTCGACGAAGGAATTCCCTTTGTATCTTCAAATCTACGACTTTTCCAAGCATGC
The DNA here is from genome assembly GCF_001531365.2 of Cynara cardunculus var. scolymus. NCBI lineage: Eukaryota > Viridiplantae > Streptophyta > Magnoliopsida > Asterales > Asteraceae > Cynara > Cynara cardunculus. The sequence goes on along the minus strand of NC_037544.1, from coordinate 14,534,506 downwards.
TATCATCTATCCAGAGAAAGAGGTAAACTAGATGACCCATTGGACATAGATGTAGCTCTGACATTCTCTGAAATCTGACTTCACCTTCATAGTCAAGGAATATAACTCCTAACTCAGGTTTAAAATGCACAGAGTTGGGTGTAAAGGGACCCTTATCTGGCAAGTCAAGATTCAGCATAGAAATGTCTATATTCTGATGACCCTTCATGATTTCATCTAAGGAGAACCTTGTTTCATGTTCGTTCCTTAGGAATGGTCCATCATTAGGATCAGAGAGCTTGAGTTTCTTCTTCCCACCTTTCCTCAGAGATGGCCTGTCAGGGAGCTTGACATACCTGCACATCCTTTTGATAAGATCACTGATGGTGTCCTCAATAAGTGTCTTGTGTCTCGACTTGGATAGCTAAATGGCTTGTCTGATCTCCATCCATTTGTTGTATCCATAACGGCCAAGATAGGAAGGGTACTCGATAACGGCATCAAGATTGTCCCGGGTGATGAGCATTCAGACCAGCGTTCCACCATCTTTAGAACATCCGCTGATGCTGACGCTGATAATCGGCGGGGACTGATTCTCTTTTTCAGCTTTACTTCACTATATCGCTTGTCCTTTTCCGCTAGCTTCAGGTTCTTCTCATGCTCAGCTTCTACAATAAAAAGAAGTTTAGCCTGGACTTGGACAACGTTCACCTTTTTCTTGGACTTCTTCTTGGGAAGGACCTTTTCAGCTAGTGACTTGGCCAGCTTCAAGCTGTCTTCAGTCTGCTTCTTTTGAAGCTCTAGTTCTTCTTCAGCCCTTAATGCCTCGAGTCTTTCAGCTTCAAACACGATGTCGAACTCAGCACCACTAGAGGTATGAAGAGGGATTTTTACTCTAGTGTGGTCGAGTGACTCCTTTAGCTTAGACATCTGCTGGTCGGTAGGAGCACAAGAGATGGGTTGATCAGGTACCCGCTCCAGTCAACCTCAGGTTGTTGATGGAATATGAAGTTGATAGTTTGAAGTAATCACTACCTGAGAGGTAGAGTCTTCAAACAAAGGTTGTTGAGGGATATTGAACAATACCTTCAAGTTTCATTCTTTAGCGACCGCCTTGCCTTTCGACTTGGGGTCCTAGTTCCCTGATGGAGTTGATTCACCTTCCCTTTGCTCCCCTTGGGATGCAGAATCCCTGAGAGCAACACCCTTGGTAATGGTTGATGGCTTCTAGTACTTGATGGTAAAGTCATCTTAATCATGATCGTCGTCGTCGCCATCTAGATCACTTCTGGTGTTTGGAATGGTTGGTTCATCATCATCTTCATCTTCATCATCATCATCACCAGCAGCAGTGATGGTAGGTGCATCATCCCTAGAGATGGCATCGACATCCTCAGCTTGAGCAGCTTTGCTGGTCGGGATTACAGGAACAGCTTTGGTGGTCGGGATTACAGGAGCAGCATCGGATGATTCACCAGCGTTAGACCTTATCTCCCCCTCTCTGGCTAAGACTTGTGAGAATTGGCCAGAGAGTTCAATTAAGCGCTAAGGCTGGAGAACCATTTATCTCCTCTAGCCTTTGCAAAGCGCTGGCTAGAGTTGTCGTTGCCTCACGCATCTCATGGAGCTGGGGGTGATCACTAGCTGAGAAAAAAGGAGGGATCACTGGAGCTGGTTGATGGACAGCATCCAATATCTGTTGGAGAAGGCCAGTCTACTGATCAGCGATAGCTTGAGCATCGTCAGCCCTGCTGTGAAGAACAACAATGGCATCGGTGTTGGCTTGAACAGCTTCTTGGAGAGTCTAGAGATGACTCTGAACTTCTTGAACGTCCTCCTGGATGGCAAGGAAGTTCGCATCAAGATCACCCTAGCAGGGCATCTCTTGGGGGACTACGTTGATCCTGCAGAGGACGGTATCAACAGCTGGAAGGAGAAGTTTGATGTCTGATGAAATATCATAATCATCATCGATCTCTTCATCTCCTCTATCATCCTTCTCTCTTTCTTCCTCTTCCATTTCCTGAGCATCAGACTGATGCATCGAAGAAGGACCTGCAAAGGAAGAAGTGTGAGCTGAAGGCTCAAGGTTAGAAGAAAAGAAAGGGTAGGAAGATGGAATATCTGAGGGGCCATCAATGACATCAAAAGGATTGTCATTGGCGTGAGCAAAGATGTCCTCAAGAGGATGGACATCTGTATGCTGAGGAGCATCGAGAGGAGCAACCTCAGGTCCAGTGGTGCGCGTCTCAGTATCAGGAAGGACTATCGCTGATACATCATCGACATGTGTAAAGACCAAGGAAGGAGGAGAAGAGAAAATGGTCGAAAAGAGACGTGGGTGTTAAGCGGTGGCGGCGCTGATATTCACACATTCAGTGATTTGGGTCACTGAGGCGGTTGGGGTAGGTACCACTGATACGATAGTGAGAGGAGAGATCACTGAAGAGCTGGGAGGGTAAGCAGAAGACGCCTCGGGGATAAGGCTAGTTTCAATAACTGAAGCCTTTTGAGAGGCTGAAGCTAGAGACGTGGTTGTCCCCTTTTTGGACTACTTGGCTCTCTGAGGAGAACCAAGAGTTGGTTGAGAGGGTCGTTTTGAAGGGGTTTTGGTGGCTTGGTTGGACACAATAGAAGTTAGTGCCATATCACTGTCCCTCAGCTTATGATCCAGAATCCTGGATCCAAGCTTGAAAACCTGAAGGTTTCCTTCTTTGAGGTAAAGATCATGGCAAACACCATTGAAAGAAACCTGGTGTAAAGCACCACCTTTTCTCGATGGTGCTTGTTCAGCTTGAGCACCAGTTCATCGAAAATGACCGCAACATAATTTATGTTGCGACGCTGAATCGCAGATACGCCTAGGGTTAAGGCGATCCTAGAGGCCTGGTACTGACCTCCAGTTTTTCCACCCACGCACTGGATGAAATGAGAAAACAAGTATTGCCAGATGGATGACATCGTGTTCTTCTCAATCTTCATCAAGGACTTCAGAGGGGCGTTGGAGTCCTTCATTTTCCACTGGTAGCCAATGGCGTCGAGAAGCTCGATGATCTCGGCGGTAGAGGGTTCGCTGTTGAAGGGGCCCTTGGGAAGACGGAGAGCCGACCGGAGTGTGAAAACACCAAAGTTCACTTCCATGCGATTGAAAGTGAAGTTGATCTGCTCCACCTGGCGTCCAGTCTTATCTTTGACTTCGATAACTTCAGTAGTGAGCCAGACCTGCTGAAGGAGTTCTTTCACCATGATGGGCTCATGGTTGAGTGTGTAGCCCAAGGACGACTGTTTGAGAAAGTCAGCCGCATCTTGGTAATATGCCTTGGAGGAAGGTATCTCTAACAAGGCAATGTGGTTGTTGGCCTTGATGGAGATCTCGTCAACGGAGAAGTTGATGTTTTTGGCAGCCATCTGTTTGTATTAATAAGAAGTAGATCAAAAAGGTTGTTCGAAATAAACTAAGAGTTTATGGTTAAGAGTATAGAAAAAGTTTTTGAACAGATAAAAACATCTTTTGACAAAATCTTAAAAGATTAGGGTTTATCAAGTGAAATGTGTATAAAGAAACAAGATTATAACCAAGAAAGAGATGATTAAAAACCTTTATTGTTTAATGTATTTAAGAGAACAAAATTCTTAAAATAGATTAAACGTTTCTTATAACAGAGGATAAAGAAAAAGAAAAAGATATCGACCTTAGATGTAAGAGAGAAGAGGTCGAAAGAGCTTAATAGGTTTTTAAGAGTTCTTGCTTTGGGAGAATTCTTGCAGAGTTTCGTCTAAGAATTTTGTAAGCGTAAAGAGAAAAGTGGAGAAGAAGTCTCATATTTATAGGTAGGAGGAGAGATAAATAATATGAGAGAGAAAAAAGACGACGGTTCGGGAAAGTGGTCATGATGAAAAAGATACCACGTTCTCATCCATGATTGGATGGCATTAAATGAAGTAGCGTAATGACAAAACCTTTTGCACGTCTCAAAGCGTCGTGCATAGTAAATAGAGTATGTCATCATAAAGACGGTTCATTAACTATTTTCTTTTAAAAACAAATTGTTTTTAAGGAAAAGAAGAGTCATACAGTGTCTTAAAGAAACACTGATAAGGCCATTTAAAATATTTTATCACTAAAAAGAAAGATTCAGTGAGGGTTTTAAGACATCCAATTCAGTGATAAGAGAGTGTTAAACACCATAATTCATAATGTAAAAAGTAATGAAAAACAGTAAGTGATGAAGAACCAGAAGACCGATGAAGACATCAAGGCAGAAACGGCTAAGTCTGGAGTACAAACCAGAGGACCGGTGGACGACCTGGGATGCGATGGAAAGAGCATCCTCATCAATCCTCTGGTCATCAACACTTAGTGAATTCTTTATCAAATCATCCAGAAGTATACAATGAAGATCTAAAGATAAGGATGATTCATCACACTATGAATGACAGCTGGAGATGACATGTTGACAGCTAGACTTCTAGTTTATCTCTAAAACTAAAGTTTATCCATAGAATAGATAAACGTTATCTGTTAATAGAAGATTAGCTAAAATGTCTCATTAGATAGTTATCTTCTTATTAGCTAATTAGTATAAATAGGTGATTAGGCCTATTGTAAAAAGTGTCGCTTGAATAGCTTTACGTTTTTCTTATATTCAAAGTGAAACCTTTGAAGCTCAA
>NC_037544.1:14523716-14529756 GCF_001531365.2 Cynara cardunculus var. scolymus | reverse complement strand
TTGGTTATTCTTAACTAGATTATTAGTGTTATTGAGAGATCTGGGATCAACAATTGGTATCAGAGCTAATTGATTGATTTTCCAATCAAAACGATCATTCAAAAATCTCTCAATTTTTATCTTCTTTCTCGTCAAAACATTACTCCTTCTCTTCAAAATTCTAAATGGCCAACTAGAAGTTCACTCTGACGTATATAACTTTGTTCCATCATTGGATGAAATATTCTATAAGATTTTGGTTAAACTATGGATGAGGTTCATTCTGTCGTATATGACTGCGGTCCGTCATTGGATGAAATAGTCTATAGATTTTGGTTAAAACTATGAACGAGGTTCACTCTGAYAGTTATGMCTGCAGCTTGTCATTGGATGAAATAGTTCATAAGATTTTCAGGGGAAATAAGGATGGTCGTTGTGTGCGATGGATAGCTGTTGCTATAAAGGGAAAATTATGGATGTAATAAGGATGGTCGTTGTGTGTGCATGGTATAACTATTGCTATTATATCTTTTAAGATTACAACAGATTGTAGTTCTCACTTCTTGGTGATTTAAGGATTCAGAGATGTTGTTCTTACTAGAAATAATAGTATTGATGTTATGGTTGCGGGAAAATATGGCCTATGGTAATTAATTTTGATTAAAAGTCTTTTGAGACAGAATATGATTTTCAGCCTTTACTACATGGAATGAATTATTTGAAATTAATGTTTTGGTGATCTTTACCCTGCATTACATAAAAAGGGAACCTCACTAGACATACATGTCTAACCCTCATTWTGTGTTTTCAAAAATATGTGTGCAGGTAATGATAATAAGGGAAAGAGCATTATATGAATTACTTCCCTATGTGCTTAGCTGTGTGAAGATCTTAATTAGCTATGTTTTGGAGCATAGATGCTATGATACAAGAGCATGTACTTTTTGAATTTTTGAGTTATGTATTTCACATTATAGACTCTTGTATTATGGACCTTTGTGGTGAAAACATGTATTCTATGTATGAAATATATGTTATATGCAATGTGTGGATTTGGGGGTTGTTACACCCAAGACTCACGAAGGCATTCTAGAAACTTGGTTAAAGTTTCAAAATTAGAATATTCTCTGCCGACAGCCCTAAGATCAATAAGAAGGCAATTAAATCTTTGATGTACTTCAGACAGCGTCTCAGACTTTCCACAGAGAAAACTTTCATACTGTCTTACTAGATTGATCTTTCTGGTCTCTTGAATCTGAGTGGTTCCTTCATATTGGACACAAAGTGTGTTCCACATGGATTTAGAAGTTTTGAGTTTTATCACTGAGTGATAAATCTCATCAGGAAGAGACATAGCTATTATAGACTGAGCACACATGTCTATAGCTATTTTCTCCTTGTCTTCATCGCTCCATTGATGTGGGAGCTTTGGAATCTTTCGTTCAGGAATCGCGGCAATCGTAGTTGTTGCTAGAACAACCGGAGCAATAGCAAATGGAATATATGGTCCATTTTCTATATAATGTGGAATTTCAGGATCCACACCTTCCAGAAAGAGGGACATCCGGTTCTTCCAGGAGACCAAAATTGTCACGGACATACCGGGAAGGTTTGGCAAGAGAGCCATTATCTTGTGTGTGTGTATGTTTGTAATTTGTAAAGCCATTTGTAAGCGGTAAAATTATCTAAGAAATGAGATAAACTAATATTGAAAACAGCTAAACAGAAAGAGAGAGAGAGAGAGAGAGAGAGAGAGAGAGAGAAAACACTGGTCTGATACCACTTGTTGGTCCCTTGAGGGTCTACAAGAATAGTAAAATTGTTTTGTAGAGGGGGTGAATATGAACACAATATTTTCAAATTTAAAATATATATTGATAAAAAAGATTAATACAGATTTTACAAGATTGTTTGCGGAATGATAAGGTGATAAAAACCAATCTAAACAATCTTTAGTTATACACGAAATCTTAGCAAATACAAGAAAAGAAATGTCATAGAGAAGATCCTTTACTTAAGCTAGAAAATGCTTGAAGTAAGAATTAAGGTTAGAGAGTGAGTTGCGCGCACTCTGCATGTTGAAAAAACACTTTTATTTTTACCCAGTGCATTAAATGTTCATTTAATGCAATATGGTAGGGTTAGAGTGCTTGTCAAGCCTTAAGAGGAAGGCTTGTCCTTTGCTACAATGAATAGTACAAAAAGCACTATTCATGAGCAGACTTATCTAAAGTTGGTCGACAATAGAGTCGACTAGTCGGCTCCGTACCGTACTAACTTTTGTAAGGGTATGGTTTTGTTCTTTGTGTTTGTAAGGACAAGACAACAACAATCGTGCTAAGCAAGCTTCCTTTGATCGCTGAATGCTGGAATGACCTGAAGGTCTCTTCATCATTTGCTGAAGCTTGAGCAGTCTTCACACATATGTAGACAGACTTGTAATCATTGAATACCGCTTCAGATCACGTACTCGCCAGTCTCTAATCTTCAGTTTCAGTCTTCGACGTTTGCTGAAGGTTCTTTGGTGTGAGTGTTGTCTTCTTGAAGTATTGTTGTCCCTGATAGATTTACAATGCAAGTTCTTCAGCGATCACTGAACATACTCAGTGAAGATTGTAACACCGGTTACGCTAATTCTTAATAAAAGAAACTATTTATCCAAAAGATTTTCCATAAAACAATCTCCAAGCAAATACGGGATATATATATATATATATATATATATATTACAAATTTCCTCCAAAATAAAATAACATAGTCTGCAATCGACGATTTTCAGTACTATAATTCGGATCCAAAAATACAATTACATCTACCCAAAAGTATTATATACCTAGATACAACTCAAAACGATATAAGCGCAATGAGTACCCAAAAAGATGTCCAGGATCTGAAATCCTACAAGCAGATCTAAACTGTCTTATCCTTCCCTTGGACCGCTACCGACCCTCCTGAAAGGAAAATTTATTCTAACAGAATAAGCGACAAGGCTTAGTGAGATTATACCAAAGCTTATAATTATATATATATATATATATATATTAAAAGAACAATGCAAGTCATAGCCGAAACAGAACAGAACGAATCATTCATTTATGAATTAAACCGTTAACTCGAATTTAATCTGATAGAATCTCGCCCAGAGCACAGTACAACCAGAGGCTCTGGTCTATCCCACAGAGGCTCTAGACGTACAGCGGCCTCTGTCCCAAAGGACTTGGAATCCATAGCATAATACAACCAGAGGCTCTGGTCTATACAACCAGAGGCTCTGGTCCATCCCACAGAGGCTTTGGACGTCCAGCGGGCCTCTGTCCCAAAGAACTTGGAGTCCAGAGCGCAGCAGCGGGCCTCTGGTCCCGAAGGACAGAGTCCGGAGCGCAACACAACCAGAGGCTCTGGTCTAGACCACAGAGGCTCTGATCTACTTGAATCTCTTATCCATAACATTCAGTGTCTATTAAGACTTTTTAGGATAGTTAAGATCAACTGCAGCACTAAAATGTATCCAACACCAAAGGTTTCACTACCAAAATAAACATATGCACCACACCCCTCTTCGTCTACAGGGCCCGTGCAAGGTATTCACACCCGGCTCCTTACCAATCGGGATACGTGAATACGACAACCGGTATGCCACACCCAACCTCCCTCTCCTTGGGATACGTGGACATACACCATGCTACGGCCTATCACACGAAGTAATACCCATTGATCATGGTTTATCAAAAAAATAGCCAAATAAACAGTCTCGGATCCGGACTCAACCACAAGTATAAGAATTAAGTATTACCAAACAGAATTAGAAAAAATTCACCTTACAGAGTCACGCATGTAAAATCATCTTCTCAGTAAGGGTTCATATACATATACTATATATAAGTATAAGTTCGGTATAAACTCACAATGCTTTATAAAAACAACCGAATGTTGTAATAACCAATTCCGATCAATAATAGCAGGACACCTTTAGAGGCTCTAAACAGTCTTAAAAACAACCCCTGGAGTAAATATTTCAAGTATTAGAAACCAGCTATATTCCAACCTCGAGTTATACACTTTAAATCTTGATTATCCTATTATACTTTCTTGTATAGCCCCCTGATCAACCCCTGATTTACCATACTTAGACCCAGATTTAGCCGTTGTCCTGAAAATACTAAATAAATTATTCTCTTAAAGCTTTCTAATGAAACTGACCTCACATTTTTACGATTTTTCTGTGATTTGTTATGCTATTTACAACACAACAGCTCAAAGTTGTCAAAATCCAGCTTAACAAATCACTGCATGTTACCGATTTACCCAATCTAGCTTCAAATCCACACATTAATCAACATTACCTTTTAAAATCTTTCAAATACAGAACCTAGTCTCTAATTTAAGTCTTCTACTTCAAATAAACTTGTAATTAGAAGCATACCTTTGTTGATTAATACTAAATCTTCAAGAATCTATCGTGGATCATCAAGGATTGAAGGATTAGCCCTAAATGGGTATAAATTGCACCTTCTAGTGTGTGTGAACGATCTGGAGTGAAAAATACCATTAAAGGGGTAAAAATCTCGTTTTTGTACTAATTTGGTCAACAAGTCAACCTAATTTGACACAGTTGGCAGATTTAGTCCTTCATGCGTATCTTGGTCGTTTCAACTCCGTTTCGCACGAAACTTGCCAGATCTCATAATTGAGGTATAAGAGGCTTAAATATAAAATTTATGCCTCTCCATATTCCGTTCTAACTTAAGTAAGTACTAATCCTTAAAATACTATATTAATTTATTTAGACATGCTTAGCAACTAAAAGGGGCTTTTAGTAAGTTGGGTGTTACAAAGATCGTTGGAATTGAAAAGAAAGAAACATAAATACAACGTATAAGTGAAAAGGGATTATCATCAAATCACTGAGAGAGAGGTTCAACAAGAGTCGATGAAGAACATGAAGTCTCCAATGCTAAAGGTACAACTCTTTCTGAAACTCATGTTACTTCACCTTCTATTTCTTATGTGTCTTCAGAACCAGAACTAGAGCATCACTCTGAAGATGATCTCTGTTGTCCCAATATGTTGATCAATCTTCAATAAAGCTCAAGAATCCGTGGCAGATCTATGATTTTCTAATAAGAACATGAGAACAGAGTTGAGAGGATATGTCAACTTGGTCAACTTTACTAATACGTATAGAAATTTTACAAATGAGCTCTCCTAATCAAAAATACAAGATATCACCCTATTTATAGGGTCAAACAAGAAATCACATAGTCAAAGTCAAACATCTAAGAAAAGTCAAACACGGTGACTTTATACAATTATAGACAATTATATATTTCAAGACGAATACAATTTTACACTAATTTTCAGTCCTAACATTCTCCCCCTTTGTATTCAGACTTGAAAGAAGTTCCGCGCTTTGAGTCCCGTTTGAACTTTGAAACTTTAAACACACTATGTCTTCTTCAAAAAATAATATCCAACTTGAAATCTTCAGGTAATCATTTGTTGAGAAAGATCTTCTAGCATTCTCCCCCTCGAATGTAGAACTGCGATGATCTTCTTTTTTTGACAATGTAGAACAGAAACAATAACGAACAAATTTTAAACATTCTCCCCAATAATGAATTTCTTCAGATAAGATCATAAACATTCTTTTATGACGCGAAGTCTCTATCAGTAAACTGTTGAAATGATGATCTTCACATTCAACAACTCTCAGATATTGTAGCATCGAAATAATCTTCGTAATCTTCTCTAGTCGCACTCCTTTTGAGTCTTTTGCCAAATTTGAAGTTACTCCCCCTTGATCTTTACATCATATTCCCCTTTATAATGTTCGAAATTAGATATTTCATTCATTATTACATACTCCCCCTTATGATGAAATGAGAATCATTCCATCATACACAAGAATGAATGAAATGTTCCGCGTAAGCCGTCAATTCAAGAAATAGTAAGTAGATCTTTTCAAATCCACTTGTTTAATCTTTTCAGATTAAGGGAATGGGAAGATAACAGCCAATTTCAACGTATGAAATTGTTTTCAATCTTATAGAAAGATTGGCCT
>NC_037544.1:14489990-14523671 GCF_001531365.2 Cynara cardunculus var. scolymus | reverse complement strand
ATGCTCATCTCACCAGGTCTTCCATTCAATCATCGATATCTTAAGAATAGCATATCTATGAATATTTTGGCAAATTAACATATAAAATGCAAAATCTGTGTAGTGTAGAAAGATAAAGCAACATATGCTTCTGTTAAGGCTCAAAAAAGATAAATTGTGTGGACTACACAAATTTATCAGACTCAATTAGTGATCAAAAAGACTTGAAGGGAGGACATATATCCTTCTGTTTCAATATCAACTTTCTTCGAATGAGAAATTGATAGTTGATGAGTTGCGTGCCCCAAGCGTTATTGAAACACTTATCTGTTGAGAGATAAATGAGTAGCTGGTGGGGTTGTGACAATAATATGCCTGGGTTTTGCCTTTTTCAATATTAGTCTCCAAAGAATCGAGAACTAATAGATTATGTGGTATGCCCGGAATTTAGAAGTTTGGAACAGGATTCTTATATTCTTTTAATCCTGATACAACTCTCGTCAATTCTTTTAATCTCACAACAACTACCCCTCTCATTTTCATTTTAGTCTCAGCACACAAACCCTTTTGTATATAAAGCTCACTCAGATATGGTTGTCCTCATGGGTAGGTTTGTCGGTTCTGACATTCCATTCAAGTATTTTGGATAAGCACTCAGTCCCTCCTAAAATACTGTAAGCTCAGTTGATCACAATGATTGATCAAAATTATTATTGCAAATAAGCACAATGATCAGATAAAACTTGATCAAGATATTTGACATTAAGCACAATCAATAAGGAATGAAAAAAATATGCGACAACGATCAGATTATTCAGGATATATGTGAGAAATGAATGAAATTCTGTAAGAACGAGTTTACAGATTCTGATATAAAAAAATTGAATGTATATGAATCAATGTAAAAAAAATATCAGAAAACAAATTTGAATACAAATGAGCGTATTATCACCGAAAATGATTATCATTTTAAGAGACGTGATAATAACATTTTGAAGAATAGCTGAAACAGGTATTGGAGTTATGTACGATGAGAAATTACACACGTAAAATATCAGGAAATACCTGTTCAGAAAATGTACTCGTTTCCCCAAAAAAATTATACACTTTCGAAAACATTTATTGAATTTCTAGAGACTCCCCCTAAAAAGTAGATTATAGTAATGTTTCAGTTCAGCTCAAAAATTAAAAAAAAAACATTTTAAGCACGGGTTCTAAACTGGGTGTTTAGAAACCACACTCGGTAAAGCACGGGTCCTGAACTGAATTGTTCAGAAGCCTTTGTGGAACAAATTACAACCCCTCCTGCATTGGTGTATCACATATATGATATTCTGATCAGTACAAAATTGACACACCTGCAAAACCAGATTAAGTAGATTTTGGTACCCAGATGAATTTGGGTCCTATTTTGTTAGTATCGGGTTGGGGTATGTTGTAACTTCCAAACCATCTATTCTTATTAGATATATTCTTTTTATCACTTTGAACATGATGATCAAAAATAAAATATGATCCATACCAGCTATTGTGATCATACATGTTCTAATCTTTCCAACTGTTCTGATAGCTGTTATCTCCATGCCACCTGTTGAACCTTTTCTTATTGACAAAATYATTGGTTCTGCATGTTGAGCACATAATTCTTCTCTTGCTAAGATTGATCAGATCACTAGTGGATCTCATGATGCAAGGAATAACAGAGTTAGTAACAATAGGTGTATGAGATGAAACATAACAAACTTTATTCACTAAATGTTTTTAGTCTTATAAGATTTATTAAGTGATCCAATGACATACCCTTGATAAAATTGTTTGAAGAATGAGACTTGTTCTTAGAAACATTTGATTTAGGACTGCTTGAATAACTGTTGGATTTAACACTAGAACAGTTATAAAAGCAAGTTTTACACTGAGATTGAGAACCAGTTAAACTTTCAGTTCTTGAAAAATCTAATACTTTCTTAAGTAACTGATATCTCTCATGAGCAACTAAATCATACTTCTTCTTAAGTTCAATTCTCATGTTCAATTCAGACACAAGTTCTGTCTCTAGATCAGACAACTTCTTTGAAGTATCCAAAAATTTACCTTCTAATTCTTTCTTTATCTTTTCAAACACTTTTCTTTCTTTCTCAAACTTTTTTCTTTCTTCATCTGAACTTCCCTTATCATTCTCCGAAGCAATGTCAAGCCATTTCTTTTTCTCAGTAAGATCTTTGGCAATTGCAGCATGTTTCTTGACATAACTTCTCTTCTCAAGAACAAACAATCTTTTCTCTTCATCTAGAGTTTTTTGCTTTTGTTTAGCCTCTTTCGTTTCTTTATCAACATTGGCTCGTTCCAAGATGATAAGTTGTTCAAAATCTGAAATTTGATTTAAAAGAAATTTAGCATTCAGCTCAAGAGAATTAATCTTATTTTTACAAGATTCACGTTCAGTACAAAATCTTTTCTCAATTTCTATAATCTTTTTCTTCTCTTTCTCCAAAACTTTCCTTTCAACATTCGAATCCTTTTCCGCTTTCAAAACCTTTTTTTTCTCTAAGTTCAGTAGCTTTCTTAGCTCAATCAGGTCACTTTCAGACTTATGAGACTTATCAGTCAAGTCATCAGTTTCATCATTCTTTCTACCTAAAGAATTTCTTTCAGCTCGTAATTCATTCTGAACTTCTTGGAGTTTGTTGAAAAGATCTTTATTAGCTTTACTCCATATTTTCAATTCTTCATCAAACAAAATTCTAACATTATTCAAAGAATTTTCAAGTTTATTAATTTGATATTCGGAAACATTCTCAATTCTTTCCAATGTTCTTTTATGATCTTTTTGTAGATTTACAATAAATTCCACATTTGAATGATTTTCACAAAAAATGTTTATGTATTTATCTTTATAGTCCTTAATGTTCTTCTCCAATTCAGCAATCTGAGCTCTCATCTCTTTATTCTCCTTCTCAAGAATATCTGCCATTAACAAAAATTAAGATTGATTTAGGATCAAATGTAATGAAATCAGTTAAAAGAAATCAAAGATACATTCAAGCTCAAAAAAATAGAAACACACAAAAATTGTTGAGAAAAACAGAAAAATGACTAAAAAACTATATAAAATCAGTAAAAACAGTCAAAACTGTTGAAAACAGTTAAAAACAGTCAAAAACAGTTAAAACTGATAAGAAACAGTTTATACAACGTAAAATAGTTCAAAAGTTCTCAAACAGTTTAAACACAGAACAAAAACAGATAAAAACAGATCCAAAATTACATCACAAAAAAAAAAAAAAAAATACTATAGAGCTACTACAAGATAAGATGAGCTAAACAAAACTGGCCCAAAACAAAAACAATTCAAGTCAAAAAAACCAACAGATATGCCTTTGATTGAAGTTAAGACAGTGTGCAAGTAACACAAAATTGGATAGCTTCGAAAACTTGAGCAAGATTGACAGTAATGCTTTCTCAAATGTACCAAAACAGTTATTAAGAGTGCTGTTGCAGCTCTCAACAATCGACTTCGTGCAGACCGTCTAACTTGATAAACCTCCAATCTTCATCTTCATCCTCAAAACTCAAAAATCTGTCTGTATCAAAAATGTGTGCTTGTTTTCGTTCCACAATCTTCATCTTCATTCTCCAATCAACATCTTCAATCCTCCAGCAACATTCTGTCTAACTTGATAAACCTTAAACAAAATCTCAAAAATAGATTAAAACTGTAAGCAACTAAATTGAAATCAAACAAATTCTGCAATTTAGGTTTCGAATCAAACAATTTCAAGCAGACTTGGGATAGATGATGCTTCCATACACAGCTCTAAATCTAAAGAAAAAGAAATGCAACAACCTGAAAGACTTCTCTTCAGCTACTCTTTGAAGAGATTAAGACAGCAGTGTCTCATCTTAGAAACACCATAGAACTGTACTACATTCTGTGTTTTCTCTTTGTTGAAGTTTGAGGTTCTTCTGCGATCGATTCACACACTGATTTTGTAGTAATCATCTTTTTGAATCAAGTATGTCGATGTCGGATTCGGATAGTCGTCTCAAGGAAGCAGCGATTATAAAAACTTCAGACAAATTACTCGTGATCGGTTATTGTATGAAATGCTCAGGTCGGCAAAAAGACCAGATTCAAAATCAAATTTGGAAGGTACTGATCATGGATAACGTGACTGTTAGAATTATGTCATGCTCATGCAAGATAGCAGACATCACAGATGAAGGAGTTTCATTGGTGGAAGACATAAACAAGAGAAGACAACCACTGCCCACTATGGATGCAGTGTACTACGTCCAGCCAACAAAAGAGAATGTCGTTATGCTCCTTTAGAAAGGTGTTTTACCTCAAAGCCCATATTTTCCAGGTAGCACATTCTGAAATAAAATTCACTACTCTGGTCAGTCAAACCAACTGACAGCCTCTCTTCGTTGCTTTTAGTATCCAACCTCACAAGAGCAAGAGAAACAGATGAATCACAATTATCTTGTGCCTGATAAAATTTCAGCGACAGCACCTGCAATTTTACACTTCAGATGAATAAAATTTTATTCCACACCTGTCACCAGCACCTGTGCAGAACATAATCCAAAACATATTTCTTCATGGAACTCAGCCTTTCAACAAAAATCAGTATCAGATTTGATGTTCCATAAGTTGATCACAACATAAGCAATCAAGCTTGGATCCGATGAGAAGATACTGACAAATCTGGTTAACAGTTACAGCAACATCACCATCATAATTGCTAGGAGTACAGGCTCTCAAGCTTGCCAAACCAAACACTTTGTGTATTGCTTTTTTACATACAAGCCTAATCGACAGCTTAAAATTCAGCTTCACTTGCTGCTGCTGCTAAATCCTTACCATCCATCTGCCGAGACCCAACAGTAGGTTCACAAGATTAGAGACTGTTTCAGCAAAGCCTCATGATTAAATGATGTGCGATTAACCTCAACCCAGTCAACAATTTTGTTGAATCCTTGATTGCGCTTGAGCTAAGCGATTTAGTCTGAGCGATTTAGGTTACAATCGAAATCCGGTCACTGCGATGATGAAGAAAACCAAAAATATACTGTGCGAAAAACCTGTTGAACGATTTACACAAAATGAACGATTGATGAAGATGACTGTCAATTTCTCTAAAAGCCAACCAGTGTGCGATTTACAAAATCGATCAAAAATGGTGAGCGATTTATGAATCCGCTTACATCAACAAACTCAGATAACCCTTAAATCAATCAAGACTGTATGCAATTAAACCTTAAATCGATGATAGCAGTGAGCTATTTACCAGAACCTCGAAAATCAAACAGCCTAAATCGATTGAGATGAGCAACCTTGAAACAGATAATGAAATCGGACAAGATCTGTGCGATTTAATCTTTATCCTTTGTCCGATTAACATTCTAACTCGCCTCACCAAGTCGAGTAAGCAACAAACGATTTATGAAGTCCGCTTACCAAGTCATCAAATCAACAAGCGATTTAACACAATCCGGTCACAACTTGTGCGATTTGCCAGACGATAAAGGAGAAGATCGATTAAGATATGAGCGATTAAGGAATCCGCTCAAGTTATGTGCGATGAACTAGACTAATCCGCTGAAGCCTTCAGCGATTTACACAGTAAATCGGTCACAACCTATGAGAAGCCAGGCGACATAAGTAAACCGATCAAGAAGTTGAGCATGATCCAAATCCTGTTGAGCGATTTAATCCTGTTGGGCCTAATCCGGATGGGCCAAATCCGGATAGGCTGAGCTATTTAGACCCAAAAACAAAAAAACAGAAGATTTTAACTAAAAAATGGATCAAAAACACTAGTTTAAAAAAAATTCATGAACACGAAAAAAAATTAAAATCACAAAATCAATCAAATCTCGAAATGGAATGATTAAAACACAAAACTTTCTGTTTAACAAAGATTCACAACACAATTACGAGCAGTTTGATCATGATTTTAACACAAAAACACAAAAAAAATTTAAAAAAATTCGGATCGAAATCAAGAAAAAGGTAAGAACATGAGGAACAAAAAAATTTCCAGAAAATTATCTTCGAGATTTCTTCAAAAACTCTGATTTCTTCTTCGAGATTTCTTGCTATTCCGGCTCTGATACCAATTGTTGTCCCAATATGTTGATCAATCTTCAATAAAGCTCAAGAATCCATGGCAGATCTATGATTTTCTAATAAGAACATGAGAACAGAGTTGAGAGGATTTGTCAACTTGGTCAACTTTACTAATACGTCTAGAAATTTTACAAATGAGCTCTCCTAATAAAAAATACAAGATATCACCCTATTTATAGGGTCAAACAAGAAACCACATAGTCAAAGTCAAACATCTAAGAAAAGTCAAACACGGTGACTTTATACAATTATAGACAATTATATCTTTCAAGACGAATACAATTTTACACTAATTTTCAGTCCTAACAATCTCTTTGAGGGGGAGCAAGCAGTTCCATCGGTTGATGAAGAACTGCATCCTGGTGCTCATGAACCCCAATCTTGCACCAAGTGGACAAAAGACCATCCACAAAACCAAATCATTGGTGATCCATCATTTGGTGTCAAGACGTGATCCGCTACAGCCAATGAATGCCTCTTCCCCAACTTTCTAAGTATGATCGAACCAAAAAAAGATTTCTGAAGCCCTACAAGACCAAAACTGGATAGATGCAATGCAAGAAGAACTACTCCAGTTTGAGAGAAACAAAGTGTGGTCCCTTATGCCTCTACCCAAAGGGAAGACGACTATAAGAACCAAATGGGTCTTCAGAAACAAAAAGGACGAATATGGCATAGTAGTAAGGAACAAGGCCAGGCTTGTTGCCAAGGGCTACTGCCAGGAAGAAGGGATTGACTACGATGAAACTTTTTCTCCCGTTGCAAGACTTGAAGCCATCAGAATATTCCTAGCCTATGCAGCACACAAACGCTTTAAGATCTATCAGATGGATGTCAAGTCTGCCTTCCTCAATGGCAAACTTCAAGAAGAAGTATACGTGCAGCAGCCCCCTGGGTTTGAAAATCCAAAGCATCCAGAGTACGTCTACTTTCTAGACAAAGCCCTCTATGGGATGAAACAAGCACCCAGGGCCTGGTATCATACTCTTTCTACCTTCTTTATCGACAATGGATTCAAAAAAGGTACAATCGATACAACTCTCTTTCTCAAGAAGCATAAAGGTGACATACTACTTGTGCAAATATATGTGGACGATATCATATTTGGTTCTACCAATGCTAAATTTTGCGAAAAATTCTCAAAGCTGATGAAAGGAAAATTTTAGATGAGTATGATGGGAGAACTTAGTTTCTTCCTTGGTCTTCAAATAAAACAAATTCCAGAAGGGACTTTCATAAATCAGTCCAAGTATGTGACTGACCTTCTGAAGAAATACTCTCTCTCAAATTCATCATCGATTAGAACACCAATGGCAACAAGAGTTAAGTTGTTTGCTGATCTATCAGGCAAATCTGTGGATGTAAGAACTTATAGATGCATGATTGGATCACTCCTGTATCTAAACGCTAGTAGACCAGATATTATGTTTGCTACATGTCTTTGTGCAACGTATCAAGCCAATCCTAAGGAATCTCATCTCTCTACGGTCAAGTGGATCTTTAGATATCTCAGGGGAACCCCTTCATTGGGTCTTTGGTATCCTAAGAACTCTGGCTTTGATCTAATAGCCTACATAGATGCAGATCATGCAGGTTGCAAGCTTGACAGAAAGAGTACGTCTGGAAGCTGTCAACCCTTGAGGGACAAGCTGGTAAGTTGGACATCCAGAAAAAAGAAATTGTGTTTCAACCTCTACAGCAGAAGCATAATATGTTGTTGCTGCTAGTTGTTGTTCACAAGTTCTCTGGATGAAGACTCAGCTTAAGGACAATGGCTTTGAATATGAAAAGATTCCATCCTCTGTGACTCCAAGAGTGCCATAGCCATCTCTGCAAATCCTGTGCAACATTCCAAGACCAAACACATCGATGTGAGGTATCACTTTCTTAAAGACAATGTCTAAAAATGTATAATTGAAATGTACTTTGTTTCCACAGAGATTCAACTTGCTGACATTTTCACAAAAGCTCTTGATGTGAAAATATTTTTATTTCTTGTCAGCAAGATGGATATGCTGAATCTCACCACTTAAAGGCAATCTATCGATTAAAACTAGAGATCCTCAATATCTCTTGGTTATTCCTAAAAAGTAATACATTTTTATGGACATAATCCCCAAGTACTCTAAGCCAGAGCCTCTGGTTCTAAAGACCAGAGCCTCTGGCTAATTAGAAATACTTGTTTAATTTTTGGCCAAAAGTTTTCATCGCCTTTGGAACCAGAGCCCCTTTAGTCCAAAGCAAATGCTTTGTGATTCTTCACTAAGTAACCCCCTTTCCAACCAGAACCTCTGGTTCTATAGACCAGAGCCTCTGGATTCCAATCCTTTAAGACCAGAGCCTCTTTGGTCTCACACTTGGTCTCCCTCATTCACTCATACATTACTTAGTCATATTTCATCTTTCATGCAACCAGAGCCTTTGGTTCCAAAGACCAGAGCTTCTGATTTCTAAGTCCTTTGCGACCAGAGCCCCTCTGGTTCAAATTGGACTTCACAAACATCTTTTCATCACAATTTTTCATCATTTTTGGATCGCCTTCTCAACCAGAGCCTTTGGTTCTAAAGACCAGAGCTTCTGGATTCGATGTCTTTGGAACCAGAGCCCTCTGGTCCCAAAGGCCCATCTTTTTCAAAACCATTTACATCATCTTAGCCATAATTTCATATATTTTACTTCATTTTTCACAACCAGAGCCTCTAGTTGTATAGACCAGAGCTTCTGGTCATCCCATTCACCCTCCTTATTGATCCTAGGGGGAGTTTTTAACTCACTACATAACCCTGTGCATCATTTGACACTTGTCCACCTGCATTTATGACACTGTGCAGATTTACGGCCCACGATCACCATCATGATTACCTTTTCGCCAAACGTCCTTTTCAACCATCATTATCATTTAAATAATATATCCCAAACCACACCTTTTCCACTTCCTCACCTATAAATACCCATCTTCTCCAACAGGTTCTTATTTAAGCAAACAAAACCTTCAAAAGAACCTAAGACGAACTCGCATCTCACGAATCTCACAACAACGATAGCTATGTTCAGTCGACCGGTGCCGACAGCCGAGCCCTAGTTTTCTTGCCCATCAAACCCAACA
Organism: Cynara cardunculus var. scolymus; assembly: GCF_001531365.2. NCBI lineage: Eukaryota > Viridiplantae > Streptophyta > Magnoliopsida > Asterales > Asteraceae > Cynara > Cynara cardunculus. The sequence continues at coordinate 14,514,453 of NC_037544.1, read as the reverse complement.
ACCATGCTATCGACCTTTGCACAAACCTGGTTGAAGACAGGTTCGCCATCATGATCGACTTCTTTCAAAACTATATTCTCCAACCGGCACTCACCCTTTCTGACAACGGGGTGCCGTTGAAGTACGTTCAACAGTATTGGCACACCTGCGAGTTCTTCACGGTGAACCGTAGGATCATGGGGCACATTGATGTCCCAAATGACATGGTTTGCTCGGTGAAGATTTCCAGCTCAAAGGTTTCAAAGGTCCTGTGTATCCCAACTAGACAGGAGCTCAATATCGAACACTACACCGAGCCACCTACCAGTTCAGACATCCTCCGTTTCATCAAGATGATGGGTTACAACCGTGACCTTCGCAACACATCGAACTTCAAGAGGCAATTCTTGCCTCCAATGTGGAACATGTTCTTTTTGATCCTCAACCGAGCCCTCACTTGCAAGCTCGGAAGCATGGATCAAGGGAACATCAACATCATGACCATCATGTACGGTCTTCAACCTACCGTTGGATTACGCACTCCTCATCTACAATGAAATCCATGCAGCGGTCATCAAGAAGTGCAAACTCATGGCCGCAGGAAAGCCACTATCCTCTGTCCTCTTCCCTCATTTCCTTGCCTTATTCACAAGGGACGTGATGAGGAGGCACGACCTGCCCAGCAAAGAACCGTTCACACCACAATACCTCATGAACGGACATCGACCAACCATCTCTAAGGATGGTTACACAATAGAAAGGCCCATCTCAAGGGCAATGCTCAACGTCATCCCAGAGACGTCTGAGATACGTAGGAAATATGAACGCTCTCTACTGTCCCAAGAACCGAGGGCAGCTATCCCAGAGCAAATAGAGCCTTCTCTTGATGCAAGCAAGGGAGCGTGGGAGTCATCTTCCTCGGATGATGAAGATGATGATGATGACACTCCTCACGCATCTCCCAGCCCAATAAATACAACTCTCCCATCCACCTCCCAAAGGGCAACCACATCTGCTACCGCTGGGGATCAAGGCCAAAGGGGTATTGAACAAGGATGTCCCAATCCGATCCCAACCTAAACCAGCCATCCAGAGGCCACTCTTCAGGCCTCTGGAGATGATTTTGCCGAGGAGCCACATCATCCATCGCCTCTCTCCCAACAGGGAGGCGATGAAGAAATAAGAGCTACATCGCCTCATAGCTCGACACAACCCACCACACAGCCAGAAGCATGTGTTGTTTCAGACATTGAAGCTCCCATAGATCGTTCAGAGCGATCTCCCATTGCTGCACCACCTCATCAATACTTGATCTAGTGAAGGGGACACACATCTACTTCTCTTACTCGGCCTCTGAATCCAAGGAAGAAGAAGTTGATGTCCAAACATCAAGAGATAGCTCCTCACTAGAGGGCTATCAAGGACTCGATGGAGGTCCTTCATTGCCCACCTTCACACAAGGCAATGAAGGCGCCTCTGGAACTGAGGCACAACCTACAGCTTTTGTTGTTGTAGGGGTTACCCCCTTGGCTGATCTAGTCACAAAGGCAGAGTTCCAAGCCTTTGCTGACTTGACTCAGCGGTCCTTGGATGACCTTAAACTCACCTTTGCAAGGATTGTCGAATCCACCCCATCCATCGATCTTACACCCATTCAACAATCCCTAGCCACCCTTGAAACCCATGTAAAGATAAAACCACCCGCCTACAAATGCTTCAACAAACCGTCCAACAACAACACAATGCCTCATCCACCCTCTCCACCATTCAAAACCAAACCATGACGAACACCCTTGCCACCCATATAGCCCAGGCAACTGCGACCGATGAGGCCATTGCCTTCATTACCACCCAACTAAACACCATCATCAATACCCTCACCACACTCCCAGCCACAATCCTCGCCCAAATACCTCAACAAACCCCTCCTCCACCCCCCTGCCGCTCTATCAATCGATGAAGTCGTCACCTCTCTCTCCACCAATATAACCAATATAAACACTACCCTTACCTCACTTCGAGCCACCATACTTGCCCAAATACCTCAACCAGCCCCTCCTCTACCCCCCTTTGCAGCTCCATCGTTCGATGAAGCCTTTACATCCTTTGCTGCAGAGGTGAGGAATATGATGGCCTCCCTCACCATCCCACCACCCGCATCCACCTCAACCCTAATTGATTTGGCCACCAGAGCTGATATGAGGGCTCTCTCAAAGGCACTTATCTCCTCGTTCAACGAGATAAGTGCAAAGTTTGCAGATAGGGCAACAGAACTGGCCAAGGCTCTCTCCAAGAGCCTTGAGATCCAGCAAGAACGAACCAACACTCTTCTCCTATCGATGGAGGAGACTAGAAGAAGGAAGTCCCTGAGGAATTACCTTGCTTCTTTCAGGATGAAGAAGAAGAGGGCCAGAGCTTCTTGCTCAACAAGCCGCCCTCTAAAGAGACCAAGGCATGAGGATCTTGACCAAGATGATCATGGTCTAGGTCCTCATGAGGGGGAGAACCTGGCTGCTCAACTGACGAAAACCGCTGCACCACCACCACCACCATCACAAAGCCACCCAACTTCCACATCCCAAGGAACCCAAGCTAGGGAACAAGAGGCTCAGCCCTCTAAAGATGTACACAATGTACATGTTCCCATAGCTAACACCCAAGAACCCATAACCCAAACCAATGAGTTCTCACCAATTAAGGTGAGTTCGTCATCCGATGAAAATCCATCTACCCCTCAACCAGAAACTAACTTACCCTTTACTCCATCACCAACACCTCCTCACATAGAACCTTTCATCGCCCTACCCATTTAACAAGAACCTATTATCACCCAACCTACCTTACCTCAACAACCACCAACCCAAACAGAACCTATTGAACCAGAAACAACCCAACCAGAGCTTGTTGAACCAGAAATACCCCAAACTAAGCCAACCCAACCTGAACCATCGTAACCAGAACCCATTCCATCACCTCAACCCTCAACCCATACACAACCCATCTCCCAAAATCAACCACCCATCACCCAACCACCGCAGGTGCTAGCGGACATCCCTTTCTTATTAAGGCATCCTCCTCAAGGCGTAGTCGATGATATAATTGCAAATTTTAAGTCGATGAGGAGACGTCTAGAGATGCCACCAAGGGAAACAATGATGATGGAGAATATCCATCAGTATCTGTACCATGATTGCGATGGAAGTTTGGTACTCAATCCTCCCATGCTATCACCAGAATCGATGAACCTCTTGTGCCATAGGTTCGTATGACAGACTACCTCTCCACCACAACCATCTTCTCGAACGATGGAATCAAGACGGTTTTGGACATCAAAATGAGGACCTTCGCTAATAGAGCAATTAAATACATTGAGTACACCGTGGAGCAAGCCCATGGTCATGTCATCATCTTCAATGATAATGACTTGATCAATCTTAATCCATGGTACTTGATTGATCTATATTGACACACAGCTCAGCGACAAAATCAAGAAATCAGATTTGGGATGGCAAACCGAGCGATTGTTCAAGCGATGAAGACCTTGGTGAAGCACAGAGCAAAGAGTGACTTTCAAATTGCTCTTAATCTTGGCATCGAAAGACTATCCTTCACTCCTCTAGAAGAAGACTTTCCAGGCTTGCAAGAGAAGAGATTTGCCTCAGTCTTAACTCAACCAGAGCTCGGGTTGGTGTTCAAGAACGAGTTTGGTGTGAGGAAAATTTTTAGACTGACTGAAGCCTTCAAGTATTCAACTACAACACTTGAATGGTTTCAGAAGGTCATAAGAGATAGATTAGGCAGACCTCGTATGCCGGTAAGAGAGGGTCAACAACTTGTTCATGAGATCTCCACAGTCACTCGATTTAGAGGATTGTTGATGCGCTTCTGGGAGATATCTCAAGGAGATCATGAATGAAGTATTTTGTTTTGTAATGTAATATCATTTTTTTCCATCACTTGTAAGAATTCATCCATCACTTAGTCCAATGAAATTTTTTGGCAAAAGATGTTTTTTCTTTAGTTTAGCCGTTGTCTTTCAATTATGCTTTCATTACTTAGGGGGAGATTGTTAGACCCCATAACTCTTATTTGTAAAAGTAATGAAAAACAACAATTGTGAAGGACCAGAAGGCCGATGGAAGATTGCCAGGCAAAACGACTAAGTGTTCAATACAGCCAGAAGGCTGATGAAGCGACCAGAGATGCGATAAATCGAGCATCTTCATAATCCCTCTGGTTACCAACACTTGGAGTCTTCTACAATAGTTCAACCAGAGGCATACGATGAAGATATCAAGATATGGTTGAATAACGTTCTATAGAAGACAGTTGGAGATGGCGAATCGACATCTGGTTTCTACAAAGTTTTATCTTGTTTTATTTAATTTCCATGTCTAGATAAGCTTTATCTTTCCTAGAAGATTTGCTAGATATTCTCTCTAGATAGTTATCTCCTTCTTTAGCTTTCTAGTATAAATAGGTGTTAGGCCTATTGTAATCGGTTATGCTTTTCACAATCATTTTGGAATAAAGTGAATCTTCCGGCACTCAAGTATATTCTTTGAATATTCATAGAGTGTCCGTCATTTTATTCATTCACACGACATAATTAGGTTATTCTTAACTTAATTATTAGTGTTATTGAGAGATTTGGGATCAATAGCATAGGTTCGTCAAATATTTTCTAAGCATAACGAAAATATGAGGGAAGAGATCCCATATTTATAGTTAGAAGGAGAGAGAGACAAAGTAGGAGAGTGGAATAATACGACGGTTAAGGAAAGGCCATGATGAGAAATATGACACTTTCTCATCCATGATTGGATGGAAGATAAGGTAGGTCGCGTGTGTCTGACCTTTTTGTGCGTCTCAAAGCATTTTGTATTGTAAACAGAGAATGTCGTCATTAAGAAGGTTCATTAACTATTTCTTTTAAATCGAAAAGGTTTTAAGAAATCTGAAGAGTCACATTTAGTGATAAGATGATCACTGAATTAACCTTTTAAAACATTTTATTCACTGAAGAAGAACTAAAAATAACTTCAGTGATGGTTTCAAGTTTTAAAACGTTTTAAGCTTCAGTAATGGTTTCACGTTTAAGAACTGAAAATAACTTAGAGTATATTTTCATAGGGACTTTAGTGTCAGTGATAAGAGAATCACTGAATTTAAAAACATTTTAATCACTGAAGGGAGAAAGATTCAGTGATCATTTTGATTTTAAGAAAAGATAAGTATAAAAGAGATTTACTTACATAAAAATGTTCAACGAATGAAAGAATCACTGAAACAAACTTTTAAAACGTTTTGATCACTAAAAAAAGAAAACTTCAGTGATAGTTTTAAGTTTTAAGAAAAAGAATAAGTAAACATACCTTAGAGAGAGTAGATACATTTACTCAAGAGTTTAGTGATAGAGATAGAGCATTCAATCATTTCACTTACTGATTGATGCGAATAGTTTAAGAAAATTCTTCTTCAGCATTTAGCATCCCTAGTTCACTGATCAAGATGTTAAATCTTGTCTCATCAAAAGGTTTGGTGAAAAGGTCAGCGAGCTGATAATCAGTTGGAACAAAGTGAAGTTCAATATCACCATTCATAACATGATCTCTAATAAATGATATCGGATCTCTATATGTTTGGTCTTGGAGTGAAGTACAAGATTGTTTGCGATTGCAATAGCACTTGTGCTATCACAATAGATAGAAATCTTTGACAACTAAAGATTGTAGTCTTTCAGCTGGTTTTTCATTTAACGAACTTGGGCACATCAACTTCTAGCGGCTACATATTCAGCTTCAACGGTTGATGTGGACACTGAGTTTTGCTTCTTACTTGTCCAGCTCACCAAATTTCCACCTAGAAGCTGACAACCTGCAAAATCACTATCCGAATAACCTATTAGGTCAAAACCTAAACCCTTAGGGTACCAGAGTCCCAAGTTAGGAGTTCCATTCAGGTATCTAAAAATGCGCTTTACAGCGATCAGATGGGATTTCTTAGGTTCAGATTGATATCGTGCACATAAGCAAGTAAAATACATGAAATCTGGTTGAGTAGTTGTGACATACAGCAGGGAGTCGATCATTTCTCTATAAACAGTTACATTTACAGGCTTTCCATTTGGATCCTTGATGAGAGAGAGTGGAGAAGCCATTGGAGTCTTCATAGATGAGCTATTTGATAGATCAAACTTCTTCAACATGTCACAGACATACTTAGTTTGACTGATAAAGATGCCTTTATCTGATTGCCTGATCTAGAGACTTAAAAAAAGGTTAGTTCTCCCATCATGCTCATCTGGTATTCTTTCTTCATGCGATCAGCGAATCGAAAACATAAAGAGGATTAGTAGAAACAAAAATAATATCATCGACATAAATTTGGACTAGAATGATATGACCTTTAACTTTCATAAGAAATAAGGTCTGGTCAATCTTTACACGAACAAATTTCTCAGAGATTAGAAACGAGGAAAGGGTATCATACCAGGCACGGCGAGCTTGTTTCAACATAAACTTCCTCTTGAAATTTTCCATTAAGGAAAGCGCTCTTTACATCTATTTGGTAGACTTTGGACTCTCTATGGGCAGGAAAGGCTAGAAAGAGTCGAATTGCTTTGAGTCTAGCCACTGGTGCGAAGGTATCGTCATAATTAATTCGTTCTTCTTGTTTATAACCCTGAGCAACAAGTCGAGCCTTCTGACGGGTTACCATACCTTCTCCATCTAACCTGTTGCAATAGACCCATTTGGTGCCTATCAGTGTCTTGTCAGATGGATGTGGGACAAGGTACCAGACTTTGCTTCTATCAAACTCAATAAGCTCCTCTTGCATGGCAATGACCCAACTAGGGTCTCAGATAACATCTCTGATCTTCTTGGGTTTAACTAAAGAGAGAAAATTGACAAATAGACATATATTATCTAAACCACAACGAGTCTTAATACCTGCATCTGGATCATCAAGAATTTGATGAAGTGAATGGTTTTTCATCCATTGCTAAGTTGGTACAGGATTATCATTTGTGTAGAGAAGTTTAGGAATAGTGGATGAGGCTTCAGCTGCAGTGTGTTCAGCGAATGGAACAATTGCTAAAGGAGCTCTAGATTCAACAACTAAAATAGTTCAGATGTTGAAGACATTCATTCACTGATAGATCAGTGTTTGAAGTAAAGGAAGAACACAGCTAATGGGCACATCAGCGGTCTCTGAAGAAGACATGTTGGTGTGACTAGCTGCAACTGGAATGATTAATGGTTCATCTTCAGCTTCTGGGCCTCAGTGTTGAGAGGAACGCTGAAGGAAGCTTCAGGTTGTCCATGATGAGAGAACATCCAGTTTTCTAATTTAATTTCATCATTTAACATGGGTTTTGAATTAGCTGACTGAGATTCATCAAAAGTGACATGAATAGTTTCTTCTATCATCTCTCGGCGTTTGTTGAATACTCTAAAGGCTTTGGATACTTTAAAATATCCAAGAAAGATTCCTTCATCAGCTTTGGGATTGAACTTTCCTATTTGATCATGGTTGTTAAGAATAAAACACGTGCAACCAAAGATATGTAGAAAGCTAATAGAGGGCTTTCTACCATGGAAAAGTTCATAGGCTGTCTTCTTGAACCTCTTAACGATCAACGATCGATTTTGAGTGAAACAAGCGATGTTGACAGCTTCTGCACAAAAATTGGTAGGGAGATGGGACTCACTGAGCATTAATCGAGCAACCTCAATGATTGTTCAATTTCTTCTTTCAGCGACCCCATTTTGCTGAGGAGTTCTCACTTAAGAAAAGTTGTGAGAAATTCCCTTATTCTCAAAGAAGTAATCCATAGTACTGTTTTTGAATTCAGTACCATGGTCACTTCTAATAAATCATACTTTAATGTTGTTAAGCACTTCTCTTTTCTTGATGAATGATATGATGTCTTCCGGTGCTTCATTTTTGGATCTGAGAAAGAAGACCCATGTGTGCATGGAATACTCATCAACAATGACGATTGTATACTTCCTTCCAGCAATAGATTGCACATTCACAAGACCAAAGTGATCCATGTGCAGTAGTTGAAGAGGCGATGTCACTGAAGAGATTAGCTTTGACTTAAAGCTAGCCCTTGTATGTTTTTCGTTCTCATACGCTAAACAGAGAGATTCCTTTGCAAAGGAGTGTTGAGGAAGACTAGTGATAAGATCGTTTCTAGACAATTCACTGAGTGTCTTGAAGTTAAGGTGGGAAAGTTGTTTGTGCCATAGCCAGTTGATGTCTGACGAGACTTTAGAGAAGAAACAACTATTCTCGGTGATAGAAGAATCCATATTTATGATATAGAGATTCTCTAGAGGAGAACCGGTCAAGGAACCCTATCATCTTTGTCATAGACATAACATGAATTCTTGGAGAATTTCACCATGTAGTCTTTGTCACATAGCTGACTGATGCTGAGAAGATTGTGCTTCAGTCCTTCAACGTACGCAACATGTCTGACTGTTGGTTAATATACCAAAATATTTGGTATATCCTTTTCCATTACCTCCAAAGGTTACGGAAGGTCCTCTTTCTTCCTTGTAGTTGATGAGCAGGGATTTGTCTCCGGTCATGGGCCTTGAGCATCCACTATCAATATACCATATGCCTTTAACTTTCTGCACAAGGGAACAGTTTAAAAATGCTTTTGGTACCCCATCTATTTGAATCCAGCATTTGAGGCTTGATCTACTGAGACTGAAAAACCAGCTTCAGCAGACGGCTTCACTGAACCTAGAGAGGTTTTAGTGGAAATGGGAACGACCTCAGACGCTATAGAGATAGAGTAAGTGGTTGTCTTCACTGAGCCGGATGAAAAGGCTTTAGTGGTGGGAACTACAACATTTGATACTAAAGGCTTAATATAAGTAGTTGTCTTCACTGAGCTTGGTGAAGAGGCTTCAGTAGTTTTCTTCACTTTGGTTGCTTTAACAGCCTTAGTGGTTGATTTCGCTTTGGTTGATTTCTCAGCCTTAGCTACTTTCTTGCCCTTGGCTGGTGGACTAGCCTTGGCGGCAGAAGGACAATTACTGGCAATATGTGTAGTTTCACCATAATATTTACACTTTATATAGTTGAAGATAGCTTTAGGGCCAGGAAGTACTAGATTTGAAGAGGGACCAGCTCCAAGGATTCCCTTCTCATTAGTTGTAGGAGGAACTTTTGAAGATTTGGAGTCCTTAGGTGAATTATTCACCTTGAGTTGAGACTTAGATTTCTGAAAAGGTTCAAATTTCTTAGTCCTTGAAGATGAAGAAGGTTTACAAGCTGAAGGAATAGATTTAGATCTAATTGACTTGTTAGTCTTCTTGGGAAAAGGTGCTATTGCAATGGATTTACCGTTGTCTTTGCAACCTAGACTCGAAGAAGATCCATCAAGAAGACTCTCAGCGAAAGAAGACTGAGAGGAAGAAGTGTCAGGAATTGAAGAGACAAAGGTATAAAACTTGAGCATAGACCTGTCAGTGACACTGTCTTCCTGACTATAGGAGAATACTAGACTAATCTTTATCTTGGCAGGGATCTGAGCATTAATGATCTCTGAGGCCTTAACAAAGGCTTTGCACCATCCTTCTAAGGTAGCCCTGAGTTCTGTAATTGCTTGCTCATGCTCAGCTGTAGCTTATTCGCATTCGACACTGATGGTTTGGTTCACAATGACCTGATCCTTAAGGTTTTCTTCAATCTTAGTCAGCTCATTGATCTTTGAATGACAAATCTTCAATTGTTCTTAAAGATCAGGATTAATCATTTCTACTTTAGACTTTCCATTCAGGGCATTGTAAAGGTCCACCATCAGTGTGTCAAATGTTGATAGGCTAGAAGAAGAGGGTTCATTCTGGAGACATAACTGAGTAGGTGGGGATGATGAGGGATCATGAGAAGTTGATGTCTCTGAAGCTTCTTCTTTGATGTCTTTGGCCATTAAGCATAGATAGGTCGTATCTTCCTTATCAAATGATGATTCATCAGATAAATCTTCCCAGTCGTGCTCTTCAGCGACAAGACCTTTGGCCTTTCGCTAGAAGGACTTCATCTTCTTGTACTTTTCCTTCAGCTTCAGGTATTTGTCATCCTTAGATTTGAAGGAGGATGGGGTTTTAGGAGATGGCGTCATAGCCTTCTTAGACCTGTATTCACCAGCAAAGTGACCCTTACGGTGACAGTTATAGCAGATCGCTGAAGCCTTGTCTATATTATAAGATTTTGGCTTTTCTTTGATGGTCAGTGAAGGATATCTGCAGAAGTTACTTTTCTTGGCGAATCTTCTAAAAGATTTAGTTAATAGCACCAGTGATTCTGATAAATCCTCAGAGTTAGTAGAATCTGACTCTGTGATAACAATAGTAGGAAGAAAAGAAGAAGATGGGATTTCAGCTGAAGCATCTTCAGAGATTAGAGCTAATGGAGCGTTCTTAATTTCTTGGAATCTTTGATCATATTTCTTTTCAGCTGTCAAGACTGCTCATGATTAAGCAGTGCTAAGAGAGAAAGAGAGAGAGAGAGAGAGGACATGTCATTGGACATCTTGAGACACATGGAATAAGTATCCCAAGACTCGGGAAAACATTCCAGAAACTTTGTTAATGTGTTAGAATTAGAATATTCTTTGCCTACAATCCTTAGTTTGATGAGAAGATAATTAAAACATTGATGTACTTTAGACAATGTTTCAGTCTTTACACAGAGAAAGCTTTCATATTGTCTTACTAAATTAATCTTCCTCGATTCTTGAACAAGAGAGGTTTCTTCATATTGAACACATAACGTGTCCCACATGGCTTTCGGGGTTCTGAGTTTCATAACAGAATGATAAACCTCATCAGAAAGAGACATAGCTATTATAGACGTAGCACGAGTGTCTATAGCTATCTTCTTCTTGTCTTCATCGCTTCATTGATGAGGGAACTTTGGAATCTGCCGTTCAGGAATTGCGGCAGTCGTAGCTGTTTCAGGAACAGCTGGAGAAATAGCATATGGAACATATGGTCCATTTTCTATATAGTGTGGAATTTCAGGATCTACACCTTCATGAAAAGAGGGACATCCGATTTTTCAAAGACTAAAGTTGTCTCAGATAAAACGGGGTGATTTGGCAAGAGAGCCATTGTTATGAAAGTGTGTGTTTGTGTTTTGTAAAGCCATTTGAAAGCAATAAGATTATCTAAAGAAAAAGATAATATAATGTAGAAAAACAGCTAAACAACAAGAATATAAAATACACTGCTCCGATACCACTTCATGGTCCCATTTGGGTCAACAAAATGTGTATAACAATTTGTGGGGGGGGGGGGGTGAATACAAACACAGTAAACTTTCTCAAAATTCTAAAATATATATTGATAAAGAAGGATCAATACAGATTTTACAAGATTATTTGCGGAAAGATAAGGTAAATATAACCTATCTAAACAATCTAAGTTACACACTAGTTTTTAGCAAAGAGAAATGATTTGTTGTTAAAGACTTAGAAGAAAGTAAGTTCTTTCTGAGTAAGAACTATTTAGAATACTAGAAAAGAATTCTAACTTGCTTTTGAAGATAAGCGTATTGTGTTCTTAGATGTGTGTTCTTTTACTTATGAACATAAGTTTGGGTTCAATAGTAAGTTTTTTTGGTTATCTCTGCATGGAGATAGAACACATCTATTTATACTCATTGCATTAAATGCACATTTAATGCAATGTAGTAGGGTTTGAGCATGCGTCATGCCTTTAGAGAAAGACTTGTCCGTTGCTACAATGAACAGTACAAAAGCCTATTCATGAGCACACATCCTTTCATGGAGTTGGTGGGTGTAGTAGAGTCAACTAATCGGCTCCATACCGTACTATGCTCTAGAAAGGGTATGGGTTTGTCCTTTATGTGTGTAAGAACAAGACTAAAACAATCATGCTCAACAAGCTTCTTTTGATTGCTAAATGATGGAATAACCTGAAGGTCTCTTCAGCATATGCTAAGGCTTGGGCAGTCTTCACACATGTGTAGACTAGGTTTTAATCACTGAATGCCGCTTCAGATCACGAACTCGCCAGTCTCTAATCTTCAGTTTCAGTCTTCGACCTTCGCTGAAGGTTCTTTGGTGTTAGTTTTGTATTCTTGAAGTATCATTGTCGCTGATGGATTTACATTACATGTTCTCAGTGATTACTAAACAGACTTAGTGATGATCACTGGAACTGAAAGACAGAAACATAAATACTTCGTACAAGGTAAAATGGATTATCATCAAATCATTGAGAGAGAGGATCAACTTTATGCCAAAATGGAGATATTCAAAAACATAGCAGCATCTGCAAACTGTGGTTTGTTTGCAGGTATGTCCAAGAGTGGTATGTGGTTGTTGGGTTTGAAAGTGATGTCTTCCCAAACAAAGTTCACTTGCTAAAGTGGGTCTTTCTCTTAGACAAAGAGTAGAGAGAGAAGTATCTTCTTAGGTATGTTTTTAATTAGGTGAGTGATAACTGAGAAGAGATCTACTCAGCTATTTTATACCCATTGGATTAAATGCAAATCAGAAGGTACAAAGCATGTGAAAAGCTTTTAGAGGAATGCTTTTCCTTTGTTACATTATACATTCCTTTTGGCTATATATGAACAATCCCCTTTCATAAAGTAGGTAAGCACGTATGGAGACAGAGGAGTGACTCGATATTGTGGTATACTTAGAAAGGTATGGGTTTGTACTTTGTATGTAGAAGAACAAGAAAAAAACTATCTTGCTCGATAAGATTAATTTTATCGCTGAACATTGGAATGACGCCGAAGGTGTCATCAGTATTTGCTGAAGCTTGTGCATATTTCACACTTGTGTAGATGAGCTTGTTATCAATGAAAACCGCTTCAGATCACTAACTTGCTGGTCTATAATCTCCAGCTTTTGTCTTCAACATCGCTGAAGGATCCATGGTGTGAGTTTTTTCCTTTTTAAGGATATTGGTCTCTGAACGAATTACAGTACATGTTCAACAATCATTGAACAGACTGAGTGATGATAGATGAAACTGAATACATAGATAATACACTTCAATAAATAAAAGGGATCATCATCAAATCACTGAGAGAGCAGATCAACAATCTCCCCCTATTTGATGATGACAAAGCAACTTAAAGAAAATTACGTAAGTTACATTTGTAAGGAAAAGGTACTAGTAAGAATACTTGTCCATTTTAACTGTTTTAGGATCTTTTTCAGTGATATAGTTTACTTACAAAAATTTACTTACTAAAAGATTACAATGAAAGAATAAATTTGCACAATATTAATAACTGAAACTAAAAGCATATTCACTGACTAGAAAGGTGTCAGTGATGAAAGACATAAATAGAACTCTTAAGTACATGTCCCATTTACGCTTTCCAAGGATCTTTTTCAGTGAACTGATAATTCTATGGAATATTTTTCAAGATAAAATATTACAAGTCTTACAATCAACATTGGTAGACTTAATACATAATGGTTATATACTGAATGTAAAGAAAAGAAAATAATATTACAAGACTTAAAGAACCTCCAATTTAAGTTGCTGAAGTTGACGTACTCAGGGACATCTTCTTCAAGTTCCTTGCGTCTGAGATACTCCTTTATGTAGATCCCTAACAATCAATCTTCAAGATAATCTTCATGATTTCCTTGGCAAATCTGATTATTGCATTAAGAACACTATGAAAGAGTAGAGAGAGAAAGTCAAATTTTCTAATCTTGGTCAAACCTTCTTATTACGTAAATGAATATTACAATTGAATTCCTACTCATATTACAAAGACTTACCCTTTATATAGGGTCAAACTAAAGCTTAGTCAAAGTCAAACTAACAATTACRAAGTCAAACACGATGTCTATTTTATTTATAGACAATATTTATCTTTCAAGACGAATACAATATTGCACTGAATTTCAGTCCTAACATTCTCCCCCTTTGTATTCCGACTTGAATGAATTTGCGCTCTTTGACTCTCGTTTGAATTTTGTTGCTTTAAGCACTCTATGTCTTTTACAAAACACTTCAAAAACAATCTTCACTTTAAAACTTCAGATTATCATTAGTTGAGAAAGATCTTCTAACATTCTCCCCCTCGAATGTAGAACCGCGATGATCTTCTCTTTTGACAATGTAGAACAAAAAAAGCAACAATCTTCAGAATTGATCTTTAACACACTTTATCTTGAAAGGTAATCTTTATCAGCAAACTGTTATAAAATTGATCTTCACATTCAACAACTCTCAGACATTGTAGCACAGGAATAATCTTTTGTAATAATCTCCAGTCGCACTCCTTTTGAGTCTTTTGCCAATTTTGATGTTACTCCCCTTGATCTTTATAACAAATTCCCCTTATAATGTTCGTAATTGAACATTTCATTCATTATTACATACTCCCCCTTATGATGAAATGAGAAGCATTACATCATACACAAGAATGAATGAAATCTTCCGCGAAAGCCGTCAATTCATGAAATTGTAAGTAGATATTTTCAAATCCACTTGTTTAACATTTTCAGATTAAGGGAATGGGAAGATAACAACCAATTTCAATGTATGAAATTGTTTTCAATCTTATAAAAAGATTGACCTGTGAATATAACAAATATACTCAGTACAACGGATGTACTGTATATATATGAGACTTTTTGAGGCTCATCTCACTAGGTCTTCCATTCAATCATCGATAGCTTGATAATAACATATCTATGAATGTTTCGGCAAAATAATATATACTTTGCAAAATCTGTGTAGTGTAGAAAGATAAAGCAACTAATGCTTCTGTTTAGGCTTAAAAAGATAAACCGTGTGGACTACACAAATTTATCAGACTCAATTAGTGATCAAAAAGCCTTGAAGGGGGGACATATATCCTTTTGATTCAATATAAAATTTCTCCAAATGAGAAACTGATAGATTGTGAGCTGCGTACCCTAAGTGTTATTGAAACACTTATCTGTTAAGAGATAAATGAGTAGCTGGTGGGGTTATGACAAGAATTGTCCTGGGCTTTGCCTTTTTCAATATTAGTCTTGAAAGAATTGAGAACTAATAGATTATATGGTATGCCTAGATTTTAGAAGTTTTGGAACAAGATCTTGTTTATTCTTTTAATCCTGACACAACTCTCATCAATTCTTTTGTCTCACAACAACTATCCCTCTCTTTTTCATTTTAATCTCAGCACACAAACCCTTTTGTATTTAATCTCACTCATATATGGTTGTCCTCTTGGGTAGGTCTATCGGTTCTGACATTCCATAGAGGTATTTCTAATAAGCACTCAGTCTCTCCTAAAATTTAACAATATGCTCAGTTGATCACAATAGTTGATCAAAATGTTATTGCAACTAAAGCACAATGATCATATAAAATTTGATCAAAAAATTTGGCTTTTAAGCACAATCAATAAAGGAATGATGCGACAACGATCAGATTATTCGGTATGCGAGAGAAATGAAAGAAGATCGGTAAGTACGAGTTTACAGATTCTGATTAAAAAAATGAAGTGTATATCAATTAAGGTACAAAAAATCAGAAAATCAACCTTTGAATACAAACGAGCGTATCATCACCGAAAATGATTTATATAAGAGACGTGATAATAACAGTTTCAAGAATAACTGAAACAGGTATTGGAGTTATGTATGATGAGAAATTACGCAAGTAAAATCTCAGGAAATACCTGTTCAGAAAATGTACTCGTTTCCTAAAAAAAATTATTCACTTCCCGAAAACATTTATTTAAAACTTCTAGAGACTCCCCCTAGAAAGTATATTTAAGAAATGTTTATGTTGAACTCAAAATAAAAAAAAACTGGAAACATGTTTAGCGCGGGTCCTAAACTGGGTGTTTAGAAACCATAAACATTAAAGCACAAGTCCTGAACTGTGTTGTTCAGAAGCCTTAGTTGGACAGTATACAACTCCCCCTGAATTTGTGCATCATAAGCATGATGTTCTGATCAGCGCGATAATGACACACCTACAAAATAAGATCAAACAGATTTTGGTACCCAAATAAACTTGGGTCCTTCTTTGTTAGTATCAGGTTGTGGAATTTTATAACTGTCAAACCATCTATTTTTGTTTGATGTTTTCTTTTTCGCACTTTTAACAGGTTGATCATATACGTTGTAAGATCCATACCAGTTATTTTGATCATACCTTTTATTACCTTTCCAACTTTTCTGAAATCTGTGTCTCCAGTCCAGCTGTTGTACCTTTTCCTATTCACAAAATCAGTATTCTTGCATGTGGAACACATGATTCTTCTCTTGCTAAGATTTATCAAGTCAATAGTAGATCTAACAAAACAAGGAAGATTATTGTTAGTAACAACAGAAGTACGAGACGAAACAGATTCAGATTTATTAACCCAAATACTTCTAACGTTTGAAGAATGATAATTGGGTGATCCAATAACATACCCTTGATAATACTGATTAGAAGAACAAGAATAGTTCTTAGAAATAGTTGATTTAGAGCTGCATGAATAACTGTTTGATTTGGAACAGTCATTAAAGCTGGTTTTACATTGTGAGAAAGAACTAGTTAAGCTTTGAGCACAAGTAAAATCTTTGACTTTCTTTAAAAGCTGGTCTCGTTCAACAGCAACTAAATCATACGTCTCTTTAAGTTCATTTCTCATTTTCTGTTCAGTTTCAAGTTCTGTCCTCAGATCAAACAATTTCTTTGAAGTATCCAAGAGTTTACCTTTTAACTCCTTCTTCAACTTCTCAAATTTCTTTTTCTGATTATCAAACTTTCTTCTCTCTTCATCTGAGCTGCTTTTCTCATTCTCATAAGCAATGTCGAGCCACTTTTTCTTTTTAGCAAGCTCTTTAGCTATAGCTGTATATTTCTTTAAAGTATTTCTCTTTTCAAGAGCAAATTGCTTCTTCTCTTCATCTAAAGCCTTCTACTTTAGAGTATTGCTATCAGTTAATTTCTTATTCGGGATCAGACATTCTTCTTTGATATTTCTTCTCTTTATCATTCTTGGCTCGTTCCAAGAATATCAACTGCTCAAAATATGATATTTGCTTTAACAACATTTTCACGTTCAGCTCAAGAGAGTTTATCTTATTCTCATAAGATAAGCGTTCATCATCAAACTTTTTCTCTATTTCGGAAAATCTTTTCTTCTCCTTTTCAAATTCATTTCTTAACTCACACAAATCACTCTCAGATTTATGAAGTTTTCCTGGTAAGTTCTCAGTCTCTGGATTAACTTTCTCAGAAGAATTCCTCACATTTTGCAGATCTTGAAGGTTGTTGAATAATTTCTTTTTAGCATCACTCCAAGTCTTCAATTCTTCTTCGCATTCTTTTCTAACAATGTTCAATGTTCTCTCAAATTCGCAAGTCTTAACTGATAAAACCTTTTCATAATTTTATCTTAAGGTTTTATTTTCTCCTTGCAGATTCTTGATAAAATCTTTATTTGTGAAATTCTCATCAAACATATTAATGTATTTTCTTTGTAGTCCTCTACTCTTCTTTCCAATTCAGCAACTCTCTCTCTCTCTCAATTCTTTATTCTCTCTCTAAAAAAAAACTGTCATTTTCAAACAGATTGATTTAGGATCAAATGCTGTGAAATCAGATAAAAAGAAATAAAAAACAGTTAAGCTCAAACACACAAACAGAAAAACACAAAAACTGATGAGAAATTAGAAAAACGATGAAAAACTGTAAAAAATCAGTAAAAACAGTCAAGACTGTTAAAAACTGTTAAAAACAGTCAAAAGCAGTTACAACTGATAAGAAACAGTTTATGCGACGAAAAATAGTTCAAACATACTCAAACAGTTTAAACACTGAACCAAAACAAATAAAACAGTTAAAATCAGTAGAATTTTCAAAATTCAGCAAATCCGGAAGAACCTTAGTAAGAGAAATTCCTAATCCGACTAAGCCTATATATGAGGAATCCTTGAATCGAAAAAAGCTAAAATTCACCTAAGTCTTGGCCGAGAAAAACTAGTAATCCGGACACGGGATCAGATGAGGTTGACTGAGAAAAGATGATCACCACTAAGTGTACGCGAGGAATCAGTGTAACACCAAATCGCTTGATCAAGAAAGAAACTCCGGACAATGCAATGTCCGGATTAGGATACTAGAAATATTGATTTGCGACTTAGGAAGCCAAGCTCAGACAAACACGGACAAACAATGATCGATGACTTTGAGTCCGACTAAGCTCGGACAAGCCTTGAACGATTATTCAAGCGATATTGCTAATCCGGTCACCAAGACAAACTGCCTAATCCGGCCAAACCCTGTAAGCTATGAACGATGAAGTTCCTAATCTGCTCAAACCCTGTAAGATTTATACCCTTATCCTTTGTCCGAAAACAGCCTAATTCTCCTACTCCTTGAACGATTTACAGCCTTATCCGCCTATACCTTGATCGATTTACAGGTTAATCCTCTTACACCTTATGCGATTTACAGGATAATCCGCCTACACCTTATGTGATTAAGTCCCTAGTCCGCTCAAGTTATGTGCGATGTACTCTCTAAATCGCTTAATCTATGTGCGTTGAACTCTCTAAATCGCTCAAGCTATGCGTGAGGAACTCTCTAAATCGCTCAAGCTATGTGCGAGGAACAAACTAATCCGGCTAAGGTATGTCCGATTAACAACCTAAATCGACTAAGCTTTGTGCGATGAAAAGATATCCGAACACAACTCAAGTGACTAGTCAAGCAATATAGCGAAATCCGGTCACAAAGCAAGTGAAATGTCAAGCAATATATGTAAACCAATCAACAAGCAAAGGTATGAGCCAAGAGATTTGAGAAGTCCGGTCATCAAGTCATCAATGCAACAAGTGATTTATGCACAATCAGGTTACAAGCTAATCAACAATGCCAAGCGATTTAACAAGAAAGGATACCAACCAACATTCATAATCCGATCAAAATCAACAAACACAAAAACTACAAAAATTCAATAAAAAAATGAATCAAAATCTAAATTTCTTTTTTAAACTTTTCCATGAACGCCAAAAATTTTAAAACACTAATTTCATCAGATTTTGAAAACGGATGATCAAATCACTAAAAATTTATGAATAACAAAGATTGACAACGAAATTATGAACAGTTTGATCAAAGATTTAACACAAAAACACACTATTTTCACAAATTTTCGGATCAAATTCTTAAAAAAATGAAGAACACTTATGAAGAACACTATGAACAGAAGTTAAAATTCCAGATAGTTTCTTCAAAAGTTGTGATTTCTTCATGTGATTTCACTACATTCCTGCTCGGATACCAAATGTAGATCCCTAACAATCAATCTTCAAGATAATCTTCATGATTTCCATGGAAGATCTGATTATTGCATTAAGAACACTACGAGAGAGTAGAGAGAGAAAATCAAATATTCTAATCTTGGTCAAACCTTCTTATTACGTAAATGAATATTACAATTGAATTCCTACTCAAATTACAAAGACTTACCCTTTATATAGGGTCAAACTAAAGCTCAGTCAAAGTCAAACTAACAATTACAAAGTCTAACACGATGTCTATTTTATTTATAGACAATATTTATCTTTCAAGACGAATACAATATTGCACTGAATTTTAGTCCTAACACTTTCTGATCTTTCGCTCCATCATATCTCCAAGTAGATCACTATTTAGCCAAGTTCTTAGACACTCTAAGTGATCTATGGGACAGAATGGAACTCGGATACTCACTGAAACCTGTATTCATCGTCAGAGTCTATGAACATAAGTCCATACTCAAGTTTCACGTGTTTAGTGTTGGGAATGTAAGGACCCTTCGCTGCCAGTGACAGGTTCAACAATAAGAGATGTGGCTTCTTTCGATCTTTTAGAAGTTCATCCAGAGCGAATTTTGTCGTGTGCTTGTTCTTGTGGGATGGACCTTATTCAGGTTCTGAAAGGTGTTTTCTTCGAGAGGACGACTTGTTTTACAAAGGAGGGATTTCGATGATCTTGGAAACCTTCTTGAATAATTCATTCAGAATATATTTAATCACAGGCTTGTGCTTGGATTTGGATCTCTGAATAGCCTGTCGAATCTCCACCTACTAATAGAAGCCATACTGACCGAGGTATAAAGGATACTCGGTGATAACATCTTGATTCTCTCAGAAAATGACCATTGAGACTAGGAGGCCACAATCCTTCATTTGTCTGATGATGGTGACATTTGAGATATTGTAGGGACTTATCCTTTTTTCGATCATTTCCATGCACTAGTTCAGATCTTGATCTTTCAGCGTAAGTGCAAATTGATGTTCTTGTTAAACTCTCTACAATAGTTAGGCTTGAGCTTTGAGTGGATCTTTGTTCTTAAGGTTCCCTTTTGCTAGAGCTTAGGCATCTAGAGTCTTGGCTAACTCTAGACTGCCTATCAGTTGTTGTAAATGTAGCTTCAACTCTTCTTCAGCCTTCAGGGACTCTTCTCGTTCAGCATCAATGAGGAAATTGAACTTGCCACAACCAGAGTTACGAAGAGAGATTTTTCCTCTTATTTGGTAGAATTGATTTATCAGCTGAATCCTCCTCTGGTCTTCATCAGCTTCTGAACACTCCGGTTGTCTAGGCGATTCCCTGAGTGTTGGAAATGTAGCTTCACTTTCATATGTGCTTTCATAGATGTGATATGTGTTGATAGACCAATAGGGTTTGTTGATGCAAATAGAATTGGAGGATTAGAGGGTTCAACATCTGAGGGAAGAGATACATACCTTGAGAAGTTTGCATCTTCAGACTGGCTGACTTCCCTCAGAACAATCTCCAGATTGTCTTCAACCACTCCATTGCCTTTATCTATAGAGTGCTGGTTCCCTGAAGCTAAAGGTCTCTCCCCATGGGAATCTGTTCCCATATGGAGATTCCTTTCATTATTGGTTGTCTTGGGATGACTTAGATGCAAAAGTCATCATCGTCGTCATAATCTTCATCATCATCGCCAAGATCATTGCCGACATTAGGTAGTTGAGGTTCACCGCCCTCATCTTCATCATCGTCTTCTTCATCATCATTATCACTAGCATTTAGCAATACAGAGTTTGAGGGATGGTCTTCTTTATCTACATGAGCGACCACGACATCATCATCGTCTTCATCGTTAATGACATACTTAATGGCAGGGATGAGAGCATCTGCATGAGGGATTAAAGCAGCAACATCATCAGCAGTCTCCTCTTCAGCAAAAAAATTTTCTACCTCTTTATCTTTCTCCTATAACACCTCATACTCCACATTTTCATATAACATATAATTCCAATAAAAGAAATATAGATTACACCACATTGGTCCCTATAGTAAAAGGATTCTATATGTATAAAATTAGCATATGAAAAATTCCAAAAGAATATCCTTAGCAACTTATAACTTCAAAATATACAGGCATCAGGCTGATCTTCATAAAGTAGATAACACATAAGGAAAATAATTATATTTTCCCCTTCCCCTTATTATCCCGAGACCCCGCAGTTCCTGGAATTCACATTTTTTAAATACAAAAATGAGGGTTAGATCGGAAGGTCTAGTGAGAAATCCCTTATTTGCAAATGCAGGGTGAAGATCACTAAAACCTAATAAAACATCTTTTATATAGAGATAAATGGTTTTTAGAGAAAACAAGCAAATCTGTTTCTTAACTAAAATATAAAACCAACAGATTGCTACAACACCTAGCACAAATGTAACATCTTGGAACTCAAAATCTCTTAACAGATTTGCAATAAAACTCCTCTGGCTCAAAGGGCCAGAGCTCTTCTGCCCTTGATTACTAGAGCCTCTGGTTCTACTGACCAGAGCCGATTTACTTAAACCAATCGATACTCAACCATAGACCCTCTGACCAACACAGTCTCTGGTGCAAAAAGGACCTACCTTATTTTTTTAACGATAAATAAGTTAGAACTAGAGCTCCTCTGGTTCTGGTTTTATTTATAAAAAAAATTTAAAAGACAGAGCTCTGATACATAACTCAGATATATTGATACAAAAATCATTTTTAAGATACAGAGCCTCTGGTTCATAAAATCCTGAAACACTTGTCTTCCACATGACTAGAGGTACCTCTGGTCCTTTTCAAAGTCCAACCAGAGGCCCTCTGTATCATTCTCACACATTCAAACATGATAAAAACCTTTTGGAAATCATAGGCAATTAATGCCTCTGGTTATAAATGATTTCCCTTTCTCAGTTACATCAGTGTTATTATTTCTAAAGAGAACAGTACCTCCAAATCATCAAGCCAAGAGAAATGCTGATTTAGAATTATTGCATCTGATAATAATAATAACAAGAGTTATAATATTAACCATACCAGCAATTGCCATTCTTATATCCACATGTACACTGTTGGTCCCATTAGGGTCTACAAGATGTGTACAACAATTTGTAGAAGGGGGGGGGGGATGAATACAAACACGGAAAACTTTTCAAATTTAAAATATATATTGATAAAGAAGGATCAATACAAATTTTATAAGATTGTTTGCAGAAAGATAAGGTAAATAAAAGTTATCTAAACAATCTAAAGTTACACACTAATTCTTAGCAAATAAAGAAAAGATTTTCTGTTAAAGACTTGTAATAAAGTAAGTTCTATGTAAGAAAAAACTATTTAGAATACAACAAAGAGATTCTAACTTGCTCTTGAAGAGGAGCGTTTTTGTTCTTAGATGTGTGTTCTTTTACTTAATTGTAAGTAAGTTCCGAGTAAGGAGTAAGATTATCTCTGCATGGAGATATAACACATATATTTATACCCATTGCATTAAATGCACATTTAATGCAACGTGGTAGGGTTAGAACTGTCACACCCCGCTAAAGCGGAAACACGAGATGTAACAGGCAAGCGAGTCATAGCAACAGTTAATAAATAACACCATTCCGAGTTGTGCATAAACAAATCAAGTTTATCGACATAACCGAAATTAGAATGAATACAACTTTTCCCAAAATACTTCAATTTCGGACTTAATCGATCTTGCCACGAGTATGCTCCCAAAACATATTCAACCAACCTTACTTAAATCCTGAAAAGCATGAAATAAAACATGGTCAACTACAAAGAGTTGGTAAGCTCACGGGTTTCCAAATGCATAAAACATTTCAATGCATAAACCAAATATTTGCAAACTTTTGCGAATTCTTTGCACTTAATAAATGTAAATCTTTCACGATGTAAAACTTGAGACGCTACTGAGCCTTACCTGACCAACTTGCCCTATTAATTTACGAACAACCATAGGTAGCCCGTACACTACTTAGGTCCCACAGTTTGTAGAAGTACAAATTCAGCGGTGGTCCAAATTCCATTTGATTAGACAAGAAACATAGGTAATGTGCACCCCTTTCTGGGTGGGACTGTCAACACAATAGCGGCTATCCACAATACCACGGCCCGGGGATGTACCTGAGTTAACAAGTAGCGTTTACGAACGGAGACTTTTATTTGGAAAATATACTCCCAAGCACATCAATTTAGCATTTATTCCAAGTGCAATAACAGTTAACAAAAATAACTTAGAAAACCCGACTAAGCAGTTCCTTAGTCYAGAGGTTTCAAGCAAAACTTGACTAAGCAGTTCCTTAGTCCAAAGGTTTTGAGCAAAGCATCGACTAAACAGTTCTTTAGTCCCAAGGTTTCACATATTATAAACATGCATAGTTTGCTCAATCTCATGCTTTTCCCCCATAAAACAATCAAAAAGCAGTAAAAGTGGGGCCGTAAGAACTCACTAGTTTGATGATGAATATCCAGAGGTTGCCCTTAGAAGCTTTCAAAGCTCGCCCGACCTTCCTATACAGACCATCAACCAGCACTTAATTTTACTTAAGGGTTTCTTGCCCAAGATAAAGCAAAGTTGCTTTCAATGCAATGCCATCAAGGTTTTTATAAAATAAAGCCGATATTTTTATTATTTATTTTTAAAAAGGAACCTTCCAGAAATCCACCTAATGACATCATTTTAAGTCATCCAAAACAATGATGACAACCGTCAATTTCTAATATCAAGAATATTTAAGTGGGTTTGAGTCTCTTCTTAAATACCCTACAATCTTGAGTCACACGCCTCCAAAACAGATTGCATGCACCAAAAATGACAGCAATGATAGGGAGGGGTCTTAAGCTCATCATTTTCAAGAATTTAAACTCTAGTTTGAGTCATCATCCTCGAACAAACTCCAGAAAAATATTTTCCGATTCCAACGAGTTTTAAAGATAATAAATCTGATTAAAGATGCATGCAAGATCCTACCATACTTAAAATATGATCAGACCTCACATGCAAGGACTCTCTCCTACTTTCTTAGAGATTAAAGAACATGGATCACAGATTATCACCCTTTCGAAGTCATTTGCAGGTCTTCGATGAACAATCTCCCCTCTTTAATTCTCATAAATTTACTAGAGGATCGAGTAGGTGAAGAAGGATGAAAACTTTTGAATTTTT
>NC_037544.1:14479495-14489920 GCF_001531365.2 Cynara cardunculus var. scolymus | reverse complement strand
GTTTAGAGAGAGATGAAAGATTTAAGCTGAGAATTTGGAAATGAGAGTTTTTCAAAGAATGAGGGGTATTTATATGAGGTTTTTTTTAAGGATAAAATGGGTTGGCCTCTAAAGGCCCAAGCCCAAAATATTTTTATTTTTCTAAATAATAAAACCCCACTATAATTTATTCAAACAAAACAACTTGATATTAGATTTTAAAACTCCACCCTTTAATAAATTAATTGGCCAATAAAATGGGACTTTGGAAATTTTAATTTTTTTAAATACAAAACTTAAAACATCAACTTTATTTTTTTTTGAAACATTTCTAAACTATTTGGCATTGCACAAGTTAACTTTGTCAGTTACCCGTCGAAACGTGATCTTTCGAACTAATCTTGGGAATTAAGCAAGATGATCTCTAATCATCATAGCTAAATCCTAGGAAGACTTAATTCTCAATAAAGATCCTAAAAAAAATAAGGTGCTAACTTGAAATTCCGAAATGACGGATTGTCACAGTCTCCCCAATCCTGAAAAATTTCGTCCCGAAATTTATGCGTCAAATTCAGATCATGACTTGTTCGAGAATAAGTGGGGATACTTGCTTTTCATGAAATCTTCTCTTTCCCACATATATTTCGGTCCATGCCTGGAGTTCCAATGAACTTTCACAATTGGAATTTTGCTGCGCCTCAACTGCTTGACTTTACTATCAAGGATTTCGACCGGCTACTCAACGAAACGTAACCGTTCGTTAATTTGAATGTCTTCCATGGGTAAGATCAATGTTTCGTCAGCTAAACATTTCTTAAGGTTTGATACATGAAATGTATCGTGGATGGCACTCATCTCTGGGGGTAAGCTTACTTTGTAAGCCACTGGTCCGATTCTTTCGAGAATAACAAACAGACCAACATACCTTGGACTAAGCTTTCCTTTCTTACTGAAACGTACAATCCCTTTCCACGGAGATACCTTCAAGAGGACTTTATCACCCACTTGAAATTTCAATGGTTTCCTTCGGTTATCGGCGTAGCTCTTTTGACGGTCTCTCGCAGCTTTAAGTCTTTCTTGGATGATTGAGATTTTGTCGATTGTCTCCTGAATGATGTCAGGTTTAATCAGCTGCCTGTCACCAACTTCCAACCAGCTGAGTGGTGATATGCACTTACGCCCATACAAGGCTTCATATGGTGCGCACTGGATACTGGCGTGATATCCATTGTTATAGGAGAATTCAACCAATGGCAGATGAGTATCCCAACTGCCCCTAAAGTCTATTACACAGGCTCGTAACATATCCTCCAGCGTTTGGATTGTCCTTTCCGTTTGCCCATCCGTCTGAGGATGATAGGAAGTGCTCAAGTCCAGCCTTGTGCCTAGTGCCTTTTGGACTGATTGCCAGTAATAGGCACTCCATGTCGCGATACGATTTCATTGATATATAACTACGCAAGCCTTTACGTACTAAAGTCTTCTCGAATAGGTAGGAAATGTGCAGATTTCATAAGTCGGTCCACTATGACCCATATTGAGTCGTATCCCTTCCTCGTTCTTGGCAACTTTGTAACGAAATCCATTGATATCTACTCCCACTTCCATTGGGGAATCTCTGGTTGCTGAAGAAGACCAGATGGTTTCTGATGTTCAGCTTTTACTCTTGCACAAGTTATACACTGACTCACGTACAAGGCAACATCCTTCTTCATTCCTGGCCACCAGTAATAATCTCTTAGCTCTTTGTACATCTTATCGGTTCCTGGATGAATTGAGTATCTTGAACGATATGCTTCCTCTAAGATCATTGACCGGAGACTGTTACTCTTTGGTATCCAAACTCTTTCTCTGAAGTAACGCACCCCATCTTCTCGAGTTTCGAATTCCTTTTTTAGATGATGTAGGGTTTTGTTCTTTAGGTTCTCTGGTTTCAACGCCTCTTCTTGAGCTTCAAGAATTTGCGTTTTTATATTCGTTTGGACCAACAATCCCATGGCTCGTACTCTTGACGGTTTCACTTTTTCTTTTTGGCTTAAGGCGTCCGCTACCATGTTAGCTTTCCCCGGGTGATACTTAATTTCACAATCATTATCATTGAGAAGTTCAACCCACCTCCGTTGCCTCATATTCAACATCTTTTGATCAAATATATGTTGAAGGCTTTTATGATCGACGAAAATGGTGCATTTGGTGCCGTAAAGATAGTGCCTCCATATCTTAAGTGCAAATACTACTGCTCCCAATTCAAGGTCATGTGTAGTATAATTCTTCTCATGCACTTTAAGTTGTCTCGAGGCATATGCAATGACCTTATCTTTTTGCATCAATACGCATCCTAAGCCTTGATGCGATGCATCACAAAAGACTACAAAGTTTTCCGAACCCTCTGTTAAGGATAAAATAGGTGCATTGCATAGTTTCTRCTTGAGAGTCTCGAATGCTTCCTCTTGTTTCTCACCCCAAATAAATTTCTTGTCTTTTTAGGTTAAGGCTGTGAGTGGTTGTCCGATTTTCGGAAAGTTTGCGATGAATCTTCGATAATAACCTGCCAAACCAAGAAATTGTCGGATCTCGGTTGGGGTTCTTGGGGCTTTCCAATTCCTAACAGCCTCGATCTTGGCAGGATCTACCTGAATTCCTTTTTCATTAACTATGTGACCAAGAAATTGTACTTCTCATATCCAAAATTCGCATTTGGAGAATTTTGCATACAATTTCTGGTTCCAAAGTAGCTCCAATATTATCCTCAGGTGTTGCTCATGATCCTCCTTGCTTTGGGTATAGATCAATATATCATCTATGAAAACGATTACGAATTTATCCAAGTAGGGTCGACAGACTCTGTTCATTAGATCTATAAAGACAGCCGGTGCATTGGTTAGCCCGAATGGCATAACCATAAATTCGTAATGACCGTACCGGGTCCGGAAGGCTGTTTTGGGAATGTCCTAYTCCCGAACTCTCACTTGGTGATATCCGGATCGTAGATCAATCTTGGAAAAATAAACCGCACCTTGGAGTTGATCAAACAGATCATCGATTCTAGGAAGAGGGTATATATTCTTGATGGTCAACTTATTAAGTTCCCTATAATCAATGCACATTCGAATTGACCCATCTTTCTTTTTAACGAATAGAACCGGTGCACCCCATGGTGAGTAACTTGGTATTATGAATCCCCTATCTAATAACTCCTGGAGTTGGGTTGACATTTCTTGCATCTCCGATGGTGCCAAGCGATATGGGCATAAAGTTCGATCAAGTCGTAGGGGTTGAGATTGATCAAGTCATTGTCGTTGAAGATGCTGACCTGACTGTGAGCTCTCTCCACCGTGTACTCGATATATCTTATTGCTCTGTTGGCGAATGTCCTCATTTTTATATCCATTACCTTCCTTATCCCATCATTTGAGAAGACAACTTATGGTGGTTGGGTAGTCTGTCTAACAAATCGATGATGTAGGAGGTCCATGGATTCTGGTAAAAGAACTGGAGGATTGAGAGGTAGGCTTTCATCGCGATCGTGGTACATGTATTGATGGATATTCTCCATCATGATAGGTTCCCTTGGTGGTATCTCTGGACGTCTCCTTAGTGATTCCATGTTCTGTATTATTTCATCGACTAGGCTCTGAGAAGGATGCCTAGATGAAGAAGGAATGTCCGCTTGCACCGTGGTTGGTTCGGTTGGAGGGTGTTTTGGGTAGAGGGTTGTGTATCGATTGGGAGGTGTGTATCGGTTGGCAAGAGGATGGTTTCTTGGGTTGGCTCAGGTTCATCGGGTTGGGTGATGAAAGGTTGTGTATCGCGAGGGGTTGGTGATGGGGTTAATGGTAGGTCTAGTGTTGGTGATGAAGTAAAAGGTGGGTTGGTGGGGTGGATGGATTTTTATTGGTTGAGGAACTCAACATGATGGGTTCAGGTGTGGTAGCAAGGGGAACAAGTACATTAAGTACATCTTCAGAGGGCTGAGCCTCTGGTTCCCTTGCTTGGGTTGAAGGGGATTGTTGTGTTTGGGGTGATGGAGATGGTGGGTTTTGTTGTTGGTGATAGGATGTTGAGGGTGTAGTGGACTCCATTGCTTGTGGAGCGGTGGCCTGTCTCTCCCCCTCATGAGGACCGAGACCTTGATCATCGGGGTCTGGATCCTCATGCCTTCGTCGTTTGAGGGGACGGCTTGATGAGCAGGAGGCCTTTAACCTGTTCTTCTTCCAAAGCCGTATATGCTCGGCCAAAGTACGCACCCGATCCTTGTTKCGCCATTGTTCCATGGTGTGAAGGAGAGTGTTGGTTCGATGTTGCTGTTGTTGAAGACTCTTCTCAGCACAATGGTCGACTCAATCGATCTGGCGGCAAACTTTGCACTTATCTTATTGATCGATGAGATAAGTTCCTTGGACAGAGCTTGAAGGTCGGCTCTGGTGGCAAGATCTGTGCTTGTTGTGGGTGGTGGTGGCATAGAGGTGGTGGCGGATGTTGATGGAGGATGAGGAAGGCTGGCGATGAGATTCCTCACCTCTGTAGTGAAGGAGGAGAATGTTGCATCGAAGGGGCCAGTAGAGGGAGGTGGATGTGGTGGAGGTTGGGTATGTTGGCTAGTATAGTGGTTGGGAGTTGGGTTAAGGTGGTTTGGATGTTGGTCATTTGGGTGGTGAGGGAGGTGAGGATTTCATCAATTGATGAAGATGTTTGTGGAAGTGTTGGTTGAGGGAGTTGGGTGAGGATTGTGGCAGGTAGGGCATTGAGGGTTTGGAAGATGGTGTTTATTTGAGTGGTTATGGTGGCTATGGTCTCATCGGTCGCAGTTGCCTGGACCATGAGGGTGGAGATTGAGTGGATGAGGAGTTGGTTTCTTTGGTTGGCAAGGGAGGAGGTGGTGTGGTGGTGTTGGGTTACGGTTTGTTGGAGCAATTAGAGACGGGTGGTATTGTCTCTGGTTTGGTTGGCAAGGGTGGTGAGGGTCTGTTGAAGGGTGCCAAGGGATTGTTGAAGGGTGGAGGTATCGATTGATAGTGGGTTGTCAACAATCCCTTGGATGATGAGTTTTAGGTCTTCCAAGGACCGCTTAACTAAGTCAACAAAGGCTTGGAACTCAGCCTTTGGGACCAGATCTGCTGTAAGTGTAACCCCTGCAGCAACGAATGCTGCAGGTTGAGCCTCTACTCCTGAGGCGCCTTCAATGCCTTGTGAAAACGTAGGCCTTAAAGGACTTCCATCATGTCCTTGATAGCCCTCAAGTGAGGAGCTATCTCCAGATGTTGCGACAACTTCTTCTTTCTCCTCGGCTTTAGAGGCCGGGTAAGAGAAGTAAGTGTGTTTCCCCTTCGCTAGATCAAGTATCGAAAGGGGTTGTGGTGCACGAAGGGAAGATCGCTCTGAACGATCTTGGGGTTCATCAATGGCAGAAGTAACACATGCTTCTGGGTGTGTGGGTGGTACTATCGAGCCTTGAGGCGATGGGGCTCTTATGTCTTCATCGCCTCTCTGTTGGGAGAGGGCCGATGGGTGTTGTGGTTCCTCAGATAAGTCATCTCCAGAGGCCCGAAGAATGGCCTATACATGGCTGGTTGGTTGTGGGATTGAACTGGGTGGTCCTTGTTCAATACCCCTTTGGCCTTGATCGCCAGGGGTAGATGTGGTGGTTGCCCTTTGGGAAGTGGCAGGGGGATTTGTTTGAGTAAGGCCGGGGGATGCACTAGGAGTGTCATCATCATCATCATCCGATAAAGATGCCTCCTGTGCTCCCTCGCTTGTTTCTAGGGACGGCTCTATTCGCTATGGGGTAGCTGCCCTTGGTTCATGGGACAACAGAGAGCATTCGTAGGTTCTACGTATCTCAGATGTCTCTGGAATGACACTGAGCATGGCTCTTGGAGATGGGTCTGTTGGTCGTGTATCTTTCCTTCGATAGAGTGGGTCGATGGCCATGAATTTTGAAGATGGGGGTGAATGGTTCTTCGGCCGGGAGACCATGTTTCCTCATCGCATCCCCTATGAATAGAGCGAGGAAACAAGGAAACTGAACAAAGGTAAGGGGCTTGCCGGTCGCCTGGAGCTCGCTTTTCTTGATTACGACCGTGTGGATCTCATTGTATATGAGAAAAGCGTAGTCGAGAGGGATGTTGAAGAAAAGTCCGTACATGATGGTCATGATGTTGATGTTGCCTTGGTCCATCGACCCTAGTTTGCAGGTGAGGGCCCTGTTCAAGATGGAGAAGAACATGTTCCACATTGGTGGTAAACATTGCCTTTTGAAGTCGGAGGCATTGTGTAGGTCACAATTGTAACCTAGCATTTGGATGAACCATAGGATGTTGGAGGTGGTGGGTGGCTCGGCATATTGCTCGATGCCGAGTTCTCGACGAGTAGGAATGCATAGTACTCGGGATACTTTTGCCCATGAGATTTTGAGCGAGCAAATCATGTCGTTTGGGGCGTCAATGTCCCTCATTATCCCATGGCTTTTAGGGTCGAATTCGCAGGTCTGCCAATACTGCTGGATGTACTTTAGTGGTACACCGGTGTTAGTGAGAGTCAGTGCAGGGAGAAGAATGCAGTTCTTGAAGAACTCGATCATGACGGCAAACCTGTCGTCGAACAGGGTGTTTTGCAGTTCAATGGCGTAGTTGTTGGGCTTCATTGGGAGGAATACAATGGTGCGGCTGTCGGCACCGATGGATTGAACGTGGCTGTCATTGTTATTGGACTCGTGTGATGCGGAGGAAGCCATTGCGTAGGAAGTTGCAGCTAAGTTCGTTCGTCAAAGGCTGTTTGCAGGTTTTAGGAAGCGTAAAGAGTAAATGGAGGTAGAAGAAGGGTATTTATAGGTAGGGAGGAGGTGGGGAGGAGGGGTGGGGGTGGGGAATATGAACAGGTTTTCTTGATTATTATATTTAAATAATCATGAAATGGGAGTCGGTTGGGTAAAAGGTGATTTGATTTAGAGATCGTGAGCCGTCTTGAGTGTACGTGCCATTAATGTTGGAGGACGCGTGTCAAGGCAGGGTTAGGGAAGGGAAATTGGAAACGCTTTATGGGGAACAGGCTGTATATGGTGTCAGGCGCGTGTGAGGATGACGTATGGATTATTTGAAATAAGAAATTATTCCAAATAATATCTCGTTAAATATTAATCCAAAAATAATTCAAATTTAAAATCCCATCTAATTGTATGATGAATACGAATTACGAAGTTTTGGTCTTCTAAAATACCCATGTTGTATAGTTTATAGTCACAAAAGCTGCAATTTTGTACAATCTTTAGAAAGTTTTTCAATTTTGATGGGTTTATGGATGAAAGTGATTTTGTCATGAAACTAGAGGAGTTCTGGTTTCACATAACTCTTTTGATGGGGAACCAAAGGTGCTCTGGTTGAATATCGATGAAGGAATTAATCGATGGAATGTTGGATTACATGATTAAGAAGCCTAGGATGACAAACCAGAGCTTCTGAATAAGCATGAGTAATCCATTATGTAGAACCAGAGGGGCTCTGGTTAAATGTACATTGTATTCATTATTTAGCATTTAGGTGTCCAGAGGCTCTGGATAGTAGAACCAGAGGCTCTAGTATGGAAAATGCATACTTATGCAATGGAGATTCATGGTGAATGAATAGCTCCCCCTCAAATGATGCATGTGGATAGTATTTGAGTTTTTGAAACTCCCCCTTGAAACAATAACTATATGGATTGAGGTGACCAGAGGCTCTGGTTGTGAATGAAGATGAAAAGATTTATGAAATATGGCTAAGTATGCAAATGGATATGCATATGAATGGGTCTTTGAGACTAGAGGGCTCTGGTTCCAAAGACAATGGTTAAGTGCTTGAGTGAGAAAAGGGGGTGGGGGAATCTTTGGGTTCAGAGGGGTTCTGGTTACGAAGAGTATGAATCCAGAGGCTCTAGTCTTTAGAGACAGAGGCTCTGGTGGTTTTAGAGATGATGAATGAAAGGGGAATTAGCGTGCCAAGTCTTATTTGGAAACCAGAGGTCTCTAGTTGCAAAGGACATGGAAACCAGAGGCTCTGGTCTTTAGAACCAGAGGCTCTAGTTACATAGAAGAAATGCGATGGAGTCCAAAAGGGCTCTAGTCTCAAAGGATGAGAATCCAGAGGCTCTGGTCTATAGAACCAGAGGCTCTGGTCTCAAAGAGAGAGAATCCAGAGACTCTGGTCTATAGAACCAGAGGCTCTGGTTGCGAAGGCAATACTTATTGACTAAAAGCTAAGTATTTGCTTTGGACCAGAGGTCTCTAGGTCCAAAGGCGATGAAAAACATT
Source organism: Cynara cardunculus var. scolymus (assembly GCF_001531365.2). Lineage (NCBI taxonomy): Eukaryota > Viridiplantae > Streptophyta > Magnoliopsida > Asterales > Asteraceae > Cynara > Cynara cardunculus. The sequence goes on along the minus strand of NC_037544.1, from coordinate 14,481,657 downwards.
AAGCCATATTAAAAGATTTCTTCATGGCTAGAGGCTCTGATCTTTAGAACCAGAGACGCTGGTTTGAAGTACTTATTGATTATGGCTTCTTGTTATGTATCACTTTTAGGCATAACCATGATATATTGAGAATCTCTAATTTTAGAATATTTATTGCCTTTAAGTGGTGAGATTCAGCATACCCATCTTGCTGACTAGAAATAAAAATCGTTTCTCATCAAAAGCTTTTGTGAAAATGTCAGCAAGTTGAATCTCAGTGGGAACAAAATACATTTCTATATTACCTTTTTCAACATTATCTTTCAGAAAATGGTATCTTACATCGATGTGCTTGGTCTTGGAATGCTGCAATGGGTTTCAGAGATTACTATGGCACTCTTGGAGTCATAGAAGATGGGAATATTGTTATAATGGAATCCATAGTCCTTAAGCTGAGTCTTCATCCAGAGAACTTGTGAACAACAACTAGCAGCAACAACATATTCTGCTTCAGCTGTAGAGGTTGAGACACAATTATGTTTTCTGGATGTCCAACTTACCAGCTTGTCCTCCAAGAGTTGACAGCTGCCAGACGTGCTCTTTCTATCAAGCTTGCAACCTGCATGATCTGCATCTGTATAGGCTATTAGATCAAAGCCAGAGTTCTTTGGATACCAGAGACCCAATGAAGGAGTTCCCTTGAGGTATCTAAAGATCCTTTTGACTGTAGAGAGATGAGATTCTTTAGGATTTGAATGATATCTTGCACAAAGACATGTAGCAAACATAATGTCTGGTCTACTAGCAGTTAGATACAGGAGTGATCCAATCATGCCTCTGTAGGTTGTTACATCCACATATTTGCCTGATGGATCAGCAAATAACTTAGCTCCTGTAGCCATAGGTATTCTAATCGATGATGAAGTTGAGAGAGAATACTTCTTCAGAAGGTCAGTCACATATTTGGACTGATTAATGAAAATTCCTTCTGAAGCTTGTTTTATTTGAAGACCAAGGAATAAACTTAGTTCTCCCATCATACTCGTCTCAAATTTGTTTTTCATCAACTCTGAGAATTTTTTGCAATGTTTTGCATTTGTAGAACCAAATATAATGTCGTCCACATATATTTGAACAAGTAAGATATCACTTTTGTGCTTTTTGAGAAAGAGGGTTGTATCGATTGTACCTTTTTCGAATCCATTGTTGATGAGAAAGKTGGATAGTGTTTCATACCAGGCCCTGGGTGCTTGCTTCAGCCCATAGAGAGCTTTGTCTAGAAAGTAKACATAATCTGGATGTTTTGGATCTTCAAACCCAGGGGGCTACTGTACGTATACTTCTTCTTGAAGTTTGCCGTTTAGGAAGGCAGACTTGACATCCATCTGATAAACTTTGAAGCCTTTGTGAGCTGCATAGGCTAGGAATATCCGGATGGCCTGAAGTCTTGCGACGGGAGCAAATGTCTCATCGTAGTCAATCCCTTCTTCCCGGCAGTAGCCCTTGGGAACAAGCCTGGCCTTGTTTCTTATTATTATGCCATCTTCCTTCTTGTTTCTGAAGACCATTTGGTTCCTATGGCCGTCTTTTCTTTGGGTAGAGGCTTGAGGGACCATACCTTGTTTCTTTCAAACTGGAGTAGTTCTTCTTGCATCGCGTCTATCCAATTTGGGTCTTGAAGGGCTTCAAAAATTTTCTTTGGTTCTATCATACTAAGAAAGTTGGCGAAGAGGCATTCATTAGCAGTTGCAGATCTCGTTTTTACACCAGATGTTGGATCACCAATGATTTGGTGGTGTGTGTGATCTTTTGTCCATTTGGTGCTTGATTGGGGTTCTGGAGCAACAGGATGCAGTTCTTCATCGGCTGATGGGACTGCTTGCTCCCCCTTGAAGAGATCATCTCTAGAGTTAGACTCTGGTTCTTGATCTTGATCTGAAGACACAGAAGAAGTAGGAGATGAAGTAACATGAGTTTCAGTAAGAGATGTACCTTTAGCATTGGAGACTTCATGTTCTTCATCGGTTCTGGAGATTACTACTTCGTCGAAGATGTCTTCAAATAATTGAGCTAACTCTGATTCATTAGGTTTGCCAAGTGATGAATCAGATGCTCTTCTTTGAAGTCCGAGTTCTGAACTATTGTGTCCAGAAGTCATTGGTGTGGAATCATCAAAGGACACA
>NC_037544.1:14460750-14479410 GCF_001531365.2 Cynara cardunculus var. scolymus | reverse complement strand
TGCCGTGGAAATAGCTTCAGCCCAGAATGTGATGGGCAACTCTGATGAAGCAAGCATGGTCCTTGCTGCTTCCACGAGAGTTCTGTTCCTACACTCCACCACTTGTGGAGTTCTAGCTGCTGAAAAGTTTTGTGAAATGCCTTCACTGATGAGGTATTCATCGATTCTGGCATTTTTGAATTCAGTTCCATTGTCGCTTCTAACCTTTATTAGTTTTCGTTGTAGAAGGACTTGGAGCCTTTTCATCACTCCAATGAGTAGGTCTGGAACATCTTATTTCTTCTTTACAAATTCAAGCCAGGTGTATCTGGAGTATTCATCAACCACACCTAACATGTACTTCTTTCCAGAGAGACTTTGACTTGATATAGGCCCATAGAGGTCTATATGTACCATGTCCAAGGGCGTGGTGCAAGAGGTTTCTGACTTGGTTTTATGTGAGGCCCGTCTTAGCTTTCCCATCTCACAGGCTGAGCAAAGATGATCTTTTTCAAATTTGAGATCCGGAATTCCTTTGACCAACTTCTGTATGGCTAGTTTTCGTAGTGCATCAAAGTTGAGATGTGAGAACTTTTGATGCCACAGCCAATTTTCATCGCTCTTATGAGATACAAGACAAAGGGTGTCTTGTCCCATAGAGGATTCAAAATCTAGAAGATAGAGATTTCCTTCTCTTTTTGCCTTGATGATTGTTTGACCAGGCTTTGTTTCTATGATACAGAAACCTTTGCGGAACCTGACTTCAAGACCCTTATCGTAGAACTGGCTTATGCTGAGTAAGTTGTGCTTCAAACCTTCAACATAAGCCACTTTGCTGATGGAGATGTTTCCTTCGATGAGAGTGCCATATCGCTTGATTTTACCCTTGTTGTTGTCTCCAAAAGTCACAGAGCCTCCATATTTTTCGATAAAGAAGGATAGTTGACTCTTGTCACCAGTCATGTGCCTGGAGCAACCTGAATCCATGTACCATGGTTGCACATGCTGGTCCTGCAAGACAAATTAAGGGGTTTTAGGTATCCATCTCTTAATGGGACCACGTTTGTTAGTAGGAGATACCACTCTCTTTTCATCACCCTTTGACGGCTTGGGTTTATTAGTATTTCCCTTGCCCTTGGATTTGGGCTTTTTCACATTCTCATTTGTTTTAACTTTGTAGCGATAAACGTGTTGGGAGAATATGCAGTGATGTGTCAACATGTGATTCCTCAGGTTTTGTAATAGAGCTAAACATTGACAATTATTGTATTTTGGGCATAAATGTCTAGCATTCTTTTTATTCGCTGAAAATAAAGAAGTAAATGCAGGAGTTGTAAATCCTGTCCTAGCATTGGTTGTTTTTACAAACTTCCTATCTAGTTTAGATTTTTTATGTGAAGGGGTCTTTGTCTTTACTTCTTTTCCCCTGAGGAAGGTCTGCTTTTCTTCATCTGAATAAGAGGAAAAGTGGTGGTTAGTTTTCTCAGAGGAAGGCCACTTCTGTTTTTGCTCACGAGTAAACTTAATGAACTTAAAGGGTGTACTAGGGCGTTGTGAGTTATCTTTGGTAGAGTTGCTATTTCTTAGATTTCCCTTTCCTTTGTCTGAAGATTTCATCGATGGTGGAACATCAGTTTTCATTTAGGATTTGAAGTTTTTAGGCTTTTTATCCTTAATGATTATTGGTGATTCACACACTGTTTCCTCTTCGGATTCGGAATCAAGAAAGTCTCTCGTTGATTTCTCGAAATCAAAATTAGCATGGATGCTTCTGGGAGGTGTGGGTTTAGAGGTTGATGCTTTAAAGTGATCTGTTTGAGGTTCCATCGGTTCTGACTTAGCTAAACTTTCGGTTTTACCCGTATGGTTCATCGACTCATCAGCTGATGGTTCCTCATTAGGATTCTTCTTTTCATCAACAGTACTTGTTGATGAAGTGGAATTGACACCCAGAGACTCTGGTTTGACCATAGGGTTTCCATCGGTCTCTGATTTAGTGGTGTCATTCCTTTCATCAGTATTCTTACATGTACTGCTCTCGTACACCACATTTTCAAAATCCTGTCTTGAAACGACAGTTTTTCCATCGACTTTAACTCTTTTAAAATTTTCTTTTGGTTTTGGGAGAAAGTTGGGTTTTTGAATGCATCCAAGTTTGAATGTGGATTCAAGGGTGGATTTCTTTGGTTCGATGAATGAATCCAATTCATTGAATCCTATCCCTTGAGTGTCCGTTTGACCATTTAACTTTTCATAAACATCTTGGGCATCTTTGTATTTCTTCATCAGAAGTTCATTGGTTTGAAGCTTCCGGTGAAGAATCTCCCTTTCCTTTTGAAAGAAATATTTAAGAGCAACTGAGTTTAGTCTCTCTGCCTCGGATTCTTCTAAGGCCTTAGTTTTCTTTTCTAAGTCTTTGGTTACTCGCTTGTTTATTTCTAGAAGTTTTTCTTCCTCTGATTTTTTAAGAGCGGTGATGCGAGTCTTTTCTTTCATCAGATTATCTTTTTCTTCRRTTAGAAGATTAGTTTCTCTTTTGTAGAAACTAACTTCTTTTTCAGCTTTAAGTCTTTCAGATTTTTCAAAGTTTAATTTCTCTTTTAATTTAAAGAAATCCTCTGAAAGTTTTATCACCGTTAACTCTAGCTCAGATGGAGCAGAGTTGGTTTCATTGGAAGTAGACTTACATACCTGATCATCAGAGTTGGAGGCGGATTCTGCATTGGACGTGGCCATTAGACATATGAGTGTTTTGTCTTCTTCATCGGATGAAGAATCAGACACCCTGTTTTCTTTCTCAGCCATCAGGCTTCGCTCTCTAGGATTGTACTTGTATTTATTCTTGTAGTAGTCAGCATCTTTTACCAATCGTCCTCTGCATTCTTTGGAAAAATGACCAATTTTTCCACACCTGAAACATCGGAGGTCATTTTTCCTTCCATCTCTGTCCTCTCTTCTATCTTCTCTTCTTTCTTCTGTCTCTTCTCTTCCATCTCTTCTGTCTTCCCTTTAATGGAATTTAGATGACTTCTTTTCATAGGATGGCAGGTACCTATCCCTTTTGAACTATTTTCGTTCATAGGGTTTCTTGATGAACTTTTTCTGGAACTGCTTTGTTATCAAGACCAGAGATTTGGCAAAGGCTTTGATATCATCATCTGATTCAGATGTTTCATCTTCAGACTCTGATTCCACCGCTAGTGCTTTATTCCTTTCTTCTTGTGGTCTTTGGTGGAGGTCCTTGAAACTTCCTTTTCTTCAGATGCTAGAGCCAAGGGTCCACCGATGGACACCTTTTTCTTCAAGATGTCATTCTCTTGTGCAGAAAGCGTTCCGTACACATCATGGAGTGACCAGTCGTCTAGGTCCTGATTTGCTTGTAGGAACATTGACATCAATGTGTTGAAACGATCATACATCTTCTGAATCGGTTCATCAGGAAGAGCGTTGAAGTTAGTGTATTCGTTGAGACATTGAGCTCTACGATTCTTCGTTTTTGCCCCTCCTTCCAATTGCCTTGCCAGTTCATCCCATAGTTCCTTGGTTGTGGAACATGCGTCAAGGTATTGAAAGATTTCATTGGGTATGGCCATAATTATTAGTCTTTTGGCCTTTCTGTCGGTCTCAACTCGCTCTATATCGTCTTCATCCCAATTTTTTTCGTCCTTGGGCATGTAGTAGGCAGGAATTTCTGCTGTCGTATTTGTTCCTGGACTCTTGGAACAAGAGTCTGTGGAACATAGGGACCCTCCATGACGGATCGCAGAAGATTTCTGTCCATCCCTTCTAGAAAATTCACCATTCGTATCCTCCATTGTGGGTACTCTTCTCTTTGAAGAGTTGGAGGTTTGGTGAGGGAACCAACACTGTAGGCTGAGTTCCAGTTGGCCATTGGAGATTTTTAGAAGAGAGAATTTACGTTTTTGGTGAAGAGGTTTTGTGAGAGACGTGAATTGAGAGATTTTAGATGATCGTTTGATTGGAAGAACAATCAGTCTGCTTTGATACCAATTGTTGATCCCAGATCTCTCAATAACACTAATAATTGAGTTAAAAATAACCAAATTATAGTGTTTTAATGAACAAAATGATGAACACTCAAGAACAATGTAAGAACATTCAAAGAACAATCTTGAGTGCTAATAAATTGACATTATTCAATATGAAAACGTAAAAGCGACATTGATTATAATAGGCCTAATCACCTATTTATACTAAAAAATTAATTAGAAGATAACTATCTAATGAGACTATCTAGCTAATCTTCTACTAATGGATAAAGTTTATCCAAACTATGGATAAGCTATAAATTAAGATAAACCTGAAATCCAGCTGTTGATTTATCATCTGCAGCTGTCTTTCATGGGATGATGATTCAACCTTATCTTTATATCTTCTTCGTATGCCTCTGGTTGAATTGCTGAAGAAAACTCTTAAGTGTTGTTGACCAGAGGACTGATGAAAATGCTCTTTCCATCGCATCTCTGGTTGTTCATCACGATCCTCTGGTTGTTCTTCAGACTTAGTCAATTCTGCCTTATTGTCTTCATCGGTCTTCTGGTTCTTCATCACTTATCGTTCTTCATTACTTTTACACTTGTTAATTGGAGTCTAACACATCTCTAATCCCACAACCTACCCCAACCACCAATACATCCATCGATGACGACTATCCAAAACACCCTCTCCTCCCTCCCAGCCACCATACTAGCCAACATACCCCAACCTCCTCCTCCTCAACCTCCCTCTGCAGGTCCATCCTTCCATGAAGCCTTCACTTCCTTCATTGCAGATGTGAGGAATCTCATTGCCAACCTTCCAATTCCTCTATCCACCACTACCTCCATGCCCTCACATGCCTCCATCCCCACCACGAAATATGCAACCAGTGCCGACTAAAAAGCCCTATCAAAGGCACTTGTCTCATCCTTTAATGAGATAAGTGCAAAATGAGAACCTTCGACAACCGAGCCATTAAGTACATCGAGTACACAATGGAGAGAGCTCATGATCAGGTCAGCGTCTTTAGTGAGAATGAGTTGATTAATCTCAATCCCTATGACTTGATCGAGCTATACGCGTACACGACTCAACGATAGGATCATGGCATAAGATTTGGGATGGCTAACAGAGGGATCGTACAGACTATGGAGACCTTGGTGAAGCATTGAGAAAAGAGTGACTTTGAGATTGCTCTTTGGCTTGGCATCAAAAGACTATCCTGCACTCCACCCAACGAAGACTTCCCTGGGCTACAAGAGAAAAGATCTGCCTCTGTCCTCACTCAACCAAAACTGGGTCTGGTATACAAAAATGAGTTTGGAGCGAATAAATTCTTTAGGTTGACTGAGGCCTTTAAGTATTTAAATGAAATACTTAAATGGTTTCAGAAAGCCATAAGAGAAAGATTGCGCAGATCTCATGTACCAACAAACAATGGACAAAGATTGATACATGAAATATCTACAGTCATCGATTACAGAGGACTACTTATGCGCTTTTGGGAAATATCTCAGGGGAGACCCTAAAAGTAGTTTTATATTTTTTTCTTGTAATTTTCATTGCACCAATGTAAGAATTCATCATTTGATCCAATGAAATTTTTTGCAAAAGATGCTTTTCTCTAGAATAGCCTCTGTTCTTCATTTATACCTTGAATGTTCTTAGAATAGTTGATGTTTGTTCTTTCATTTCTTAGGGGGAGATTGTTAGACCCCCTAAGTATCATGCATGAAGTAATGAAGACAAACAAGTGATAAAGAACCAGAAGGCCGATGGAAGACTTCAAGGAAAAATGACTAAGACTGAAGAACAACCAGAGGGTCGATGAACTGACCAGAGATGCGAAGGAAAGTGCATTTCCATAACCCCTCTAGATACTAACACTTGGAGTTTCCTTCACCAGTTCAACCAGAGGCAAGCAATGAAGATATGAAGATAAGGTTGAAAGCATATCCCATGAAAGACAGCTGGAGATAATCATTCAACAGCTGGATTCTACAAAGTTTATCTCGTTTTATTGTTTATCCTTATTATAGATAAGCTTTATCTGCTAGTAGAAGATTAACTAAATAGTCTCGCTAGATAGTTATCTTTTTATTAGCCTACTAGTATAAATAAGTTATTAGGTCTATTGTAATTAATGACGCTTTACGTTTTTACATTATTATTGAATAAAGTAAAATCTTTGGCACTTAAGATTGTTCTTTGAATGTTCATACAGTGTTCTTGAGTGTTCATCATTTTGTTCATTAAAACACTATGATTTGGTTATTCTTAACCTGATTCTTAGTGTCATTGAGAGATCTGGGATCAACAATTGGTATCAGAGCCAATTGATTGTTCTTCAATCAAACGATCATCAAAAATCTCTCAATTCACGTTTTTCACAAAAATTATCTTCTCCAAAACGTAAACTTTCTCTCTTCAAAAATCTTAATGGCCAACTGGAACTCCGCCTACAGTGTTGGTTATGTCACCAAACCTCCAACTCTTCAAAGAGAAGAGTACCTACAATGAAGGATACGAATGGTGAATTTTCTAGAAGGGTTGGACAAATAGCTTCTGCGATCTGTTATGAAGGGTCCCTATGTTCCACAAACTCTTGTTCCAAGAGTACCAGGAACAAATACTAGATCTGAAATTCCCGCCTACTACATGCCCAATAAAATCTTCCAATCTCTTGATGCATGATCCACTGCCAAAGAACTATGGGATGAGCTGGCAAGCCAATTGAAAGGAGGCAAAAACGAAGAAGAATCGTAGAGCCCAATGTCTCAACGAATACACCAACTTCAAGGCTCTTCCTGATGAACCAATTCAGAAGACATACGATTGTTTGACCACATTGATTAATCAATGTTGTTGAAATGATATCTCCAGAACTAAGGAAGAGAACAATGTTTTATTCCTTAAAAGTCTCGACGATGAATGGACACAACTGTCGATGTCGCTTCAAGCAAATCAGGACTTACACGGCTGGTCACTCCATGACGTATTTGGAACGCTTGCTACACAAGAGAACGACATCATGAAGAAAAAGGTGTCCATCGATGGACCCTGGCTCTAGCAATTGAAGAAAAGGAAGTATCAAGGACCTCCACCAGAGACCACAAGAAGAAAGAAAACAAAGTGCTGGTGGTGGAATAAGAATATGAAGATGAAACATCTGAATCAGATGATGATATCAAAGCCTTTGCCAAGTCTCTCGCCTTGATTACAAAGCAATTCTAGAAAAAGATCATCAAAAACCCTATGAGCGGCGAGAGTTCAAGAGGGAAAGGTACCAGACATCCTATGAAAGAAAGACATCTAAATTTCATCTGAGGGAAGACTAAAGAGATGAAAGAGAAGAGAGAGAAGAAAGAAGAGAAGATAGACGAGAGGAGAAGAAATAGGACAAAGATGGAAGGAAAAATGGCCTCCGCTGCTTCAGGTGCAGAAAAATTGGTCATTTTTCCAAAGAATGCAGAGGACGACTGGTAAAGGATGCTGACTATTACAAGAATAAATACAAGTACAATCCTAGAGAGCGAAGCCTGATGGCTGAGAAATAAAACTAGGTGTCTGATTCTTCTTCCGATGAAGAAGATGTAACATCCAACTTTTTAAAAGTCCATTTAAGTTGCTAAGCATGATTAATTAAGTTAGTATAGTATTTTAGGGATTAACACTTACTTAAGTTAGATTGGAATATTAACTTCTGGATCGAGTTAGAGGCTGAAATTTTATATTTAAGCTTCTTATATATCAATTAGAAGATCTAGAAAGTTTCGTGCGAAACGGAGTTGAAACGACCAAGTTACGCATGAGGGACTAAATCTGTCAACTATGGCAACCTAGGTGGACTATTGACCAAAACAGGTCAAAATCGTGCCTAGCTCTCTAAATCAGTCATATTTTCTCACCTCTAGAACTCTCACACACTCAAGGTGCAATTTACACACACTTAAGATTAATCTTTCAATCCTTGATGATCAATGTTAGATTCTTGAGGATTATGTGTTAATCATCAAATGTATGCTTCTAATTACAAGTTTATTTCAAGTAGATGTATTAATTTAGAGGCTAGGTTCTGCATTTGAAAGATTATAAAAGATAATGTTGATTAATGTGTGAATTTGAAGCAAAATTGGGTAAAATCTACAACATGCAATGAGTTATAAAGCTGGATTTTGACAGCTTTGATGCTGCTGTTTAAAAAATTCATAACAAATCACAGAAAAATCTAAAAAATGTGAGGTTAGTTTCATTAGAATGCTTTAAGAGGATACTTTATTTAGTATTATAGGTCAATGGCTAAATCTGTGTCTAAGTGTGGTAAAACAGGGGTTGAACAGAGGGCTGTATAAGAAAGTGTAAATAGGATAATCAAGATCTAAAGTGTATAACTTGAGGTTGGGATATAGTTGGTTATTGATACTTGAAATGTTTACTCCAGGGGCTGTTTTAAGGCTATTTAGAGCCTCTGAAGGATTAATGCTATTGTTGGTTGGAATTGGATGTTACCGCGTTCGGTTGTTTATAATAAAGCACTGTGAGTTTATACCGAACTTATACTTATATATAGTATATGTATATGAATTCTTACAGAAAAGTTTGTTGATTTTGCATGCGTTATTTTGTAAGGTGAATTTTCCCTAACTTTGTTTTGGTATTTCTTAATCCTTTTACGTTGTGGTTGAGTCCGGATCCGAGACTGTTTATTTGGCCTTTTGATAAACCATGATCTATGGGTATTACTTCGTGTGATATGTCGTAGCATGGTGTATGTCCACGTATCCCAAGGAGAGGGAGGTTGGGTGTGGCATACCGATTGTTGTATTAACGTATCCCGATTGGTAGGGAGCCGGGTGTGAATACTTTGCACGGGCCCTATAGACGAAGAGTGGTGTGGTGCACATGTATACTTTATTTTCCTAGTGATGCCTTTTGTATTTGATATGTTTTTTTTTTGCTGTAATTGATCTTAATTATCCTAAAAGTATTATTAAGCACTGTATGTTAAGGATGAAAGATCCAAAGTTTTCTGCTATGATTAAATGGCCAAGTATGGAGGTCCTTCAAGACCAAAGGCCCTCTGGACGACCAGAGCCTCTGGTTGTATAGACCAGAGCTCTGGACTCCAAGTCCTTCGGGACAAGAGGCCCTCTGGACGACCAGAGCCTCTGGTTGTATATACCAGAGCTCTAGACTCCAAGTCCTTCGGGACCAGAGGCCCTCTGGACGACCAAAGCCTATGGTTGTACTGCGCTCTGGGCGAAATTCTGGCCGGTTTTTGAGTTCACAGTCTAATTCACAAATAAGCGATTCTTTCTGTTTTGTTTCGTCTAATATTTGTATTTTTTTTATAAAATATATAATTATAAGCTTTGGTATAATCTCACTAAGCCTTGTCGCTTATTTTTTTAGAATAAATTTTCTTTTCAGGAAGGTCGGTAGCTGTCCAAGGGAAAGATAAAGCAGTTTAGATCTGCTTGTAGGATTCCAGATCCTGGATATCTTTTTGGTACTTGTTGTGCATATATCGTTTTGAGTTGTATCTATGTATATAATWCTTTTGGGTAGATATATTTGTATTTTTGGACCCGACTTATAGTACCGAAAATCGTCGGTTGCAGGCTTCGTTATTTTATTTTTAGTGGAAATCTATAACATATATCCCGTATTTGCTTGGAGATTGTTTTACGGAAATTTTTTCGATAAATAGTTTCTTTTTATTTAGAATTAGCGTAACCGATGTTACAGAAGATAAAGCACTCATCTGTCTGATGGCCACGTCCAATGCAGAATCTTCCTCTGACACCAATGATCAGGTCTGTGAGTCTACTTTCAATAAAACCAACTCGGCTCCATCTGAGCTAGAGTTAACGGTAATAAAGCTTTCAGAGGATTTTTAAAATTAAAGAAAAGTTAAGCTTTTAAAAATCTGAAAGACTTAAAGCGGAAAAAGAAGTCAGTTTTTACAAAACAGAAACTGATCTTCTAACCGAAGAAAAAGCTGATCTGATGAAAGAAACGGCTCGCATCGCCGCCCTTAAAAAATCAGAGGAAGAAAAACTTCTGGAAATAAACAAACGAGTAACCAAAGACTTAGAAAAGAAAACTAAGGCTTTAAAAGAATCTGAGGCAGAGAGACTCAACTCGGCAGAGAGACTCAACTCAGTAGCTCTCAAAGATTTCTTTCAAAAGGAATGGGAGATTCTTCATCAGAAGCATTAAACCAATGAACTTCTGATGAAGAAATACAAGGATGCCCAAGATGTGTGTGAAAAGTTAAATCGCCAAACAGACACTCAAGGGATTGGATTCAATGAATTGGACTCCTTCATTGATTCAACAAAATGGACCCTTGAATCCAGTTACAAACTTGGATGCATTCAGAAATCCGACTTTATCCCGAAACGAAAAACGAATCTTAAAAGAGTTAAAGTCGTTGTAAAAACTGTCGCTTTAAGACAGGATTTTTGAAAATGTGGTGTATGAGAGCAGTACATGTAAGAATTATGATGAAAGGAATGACACCTCCAAATCAAAAACAGATAGAAACTCTATGGTCAAACAAGAGTTTCTAGTTGTCAATTCCACTTCATCAGCAAGTACTGTTGATGAAAAGGAGAATCCTAATGAGGAACCATCACCTGATGAATCGATGAACCATCCAAGTAAAACTGAAAGTTCATCTAAGTTAGAATTGATGGAACCTCAAGAAGATCACTCTAAAGCATCAACCTCTAAACCCACACCTCCCACAAACATCCCTGCTAATTTTGATTTCGAGAAATCAACGAGAGACTTTCTCGATTCTGAATCTGAAGAAGAGATAACATGTGAATCACTACCACATGTTCCTGAACCGTCAGTACCAGATCAATCGGTGGATGAACTGAAATCATTTCTATATGCAAAATTGATGGCATCTCAAAATCCAGATGCTGAGGATGCAGATTTGGTTGGCCTCTTACGTCAACAATTAGACATAAACCCTTTTGTTAGAGCCTCAGAGTTTTTGGCTTTCCAAGATGTGGTTACTTCTAGCTTTTCCAAAGTTAGCAAGTTGATCACATCTAACACCCAAGATCTTAAAAGTTCAATAGACGCCCTAGCTAAACGGGTGTCTACCTTAGAAGAAACTTGCAGGTCTCAGGCCATATCTCTCAAACGAAGGCATGACGATCAGGATGATCCAGATAGTCATGAGGGGGAGAGAAAGAGACAGAGATTGGCCGAGACATCTGAGAAAGGTGCAAGGGTCGGTGACGAGACATCAACTCAAGATGTTATTGCTGAAACCTCTGCCCCGGAATCTATTCTGGAAAGAGTAATTGAGGCTATTGCAGTTGAAGATGAAGATATGGAGACAAGTGCTACGATCGAGCCAATGGTTGAAAAGCCGGCGGACTCCACGATAGGAATAAGGATGCTATTGGACTTATCTGCCAATGTAGGATTCAACGAGGTGTTCTCTACTACTCTGGGTGGAGAGCAAGATTTTGGGGAAGAGATTGACAATATCAACGAGTCGACTGGGATCTATTTTGACTTTGAAGCTGATATTGATGATGAAGATCCAGTCTTTCCTGTCCAAGAAGAACGTCAGTCTGTTCCAGAATCTTCCACTGCAGTTTTACCTGCTCAAAGAGAACAAGTTGATCCAACTGAAATCTTCACTAGAGATTATGTGCCATTCCATATTAGAGCAAATTTTCCTGGATATGATCGTGCAAGGATCCGAGAGCCATATCTAGAAGATATCTACTTTGGAATCTTCATCCGTCGTAGAAAAGTTCTGAGCGGCGACAAAGTTTTGGGTATTCATAAGCAGTCAAAAGAATATTGTATTGAATACCGACATCTTTTGAAAGCCAAGTGCTTACCGATTAGTGAAGTGCGTACAAAGCATTGGATCGTAACGATTAAACAAATTGATGCTCAAAACTTGTTAAGAATCTGGTATCCTGTTTTCACAGTAACAAGGCAGGATGGTCAGATTTGGAGGTTCAGCGAAGCAGACTTTTCGAACTTATACTTGGATGACCTTGAATATATGTTTTTTGAACTCAGGAACACGACGGTTTGAAAGGAAGGAGAATTGATTGCTCTTGAGGCTATCAAGAGATTTATGCGCTGTCATGTAAAACTGGCAATGGTCATTGATGTGTAAATGGGCCTTGAAGACAACCAACGAATCATCAATCTTAAAAGAACAAACCAAGAACTAGAAGACATTGAAGGCTATCCAGTCTATATGGTTCTTGAAAGTCCAGAGTTCGGGGTCATCTACTTCGTTCAACTCCAGGTTAGGAATTTCATGAGATTTAGCGAGCTGAATAAATATTCTGACGGCACGATAAAATTAGTGAGAAGGGCACTTGACTTAAAAAGGATGATGAACGATAAAGCTGATGAATCAGAATGGATGAACTCCAAGGAAAGATATTTGCTGGTCAACGAAATAAATTTGCTCGACGAAAAGATCCAATATAGGAATGCTCTGAGAAGACTGGAGAAAATTCTTGGACTGCGCAAGACGAAATTCACAAGAGTCCAAACTTGAATCTAAAGGGGGAGAATGTTGGGTTTGAGTTAGAGCGTTAAAGTTGTATTCAAGTTTCTCCTTAGAATAGCTTTATTTTGTAATAGTGTAGTTTTACTATTTCCTAGTATAGTATTTTCCTTGTAATTGTCATTATGAAGTGATTAGCAAATTGTAATCAATATTTTCAGCTGTAATTCTCTCTCTCTCAATCTAATCATTTTTTGAAGATATTCTTTCTATTATTCTATTCATCTTAATTCTTGAAAATCATATCATGTTTATATGATTTTGGAACTTCACACTTCACCTTTTACTTCTTATGTGTCTTCAGATCAAGAACAAGAACCAGAGTCTATCTCTAGAGACGATCTCTTCGAGGGGGAGGAAGAAGTTCCATCAGTCAATGAAGAACTGCATCCTGTTGCTCCAAAACCCCCGTCAAGCACCAAGTGGATGAAAGACCACCCACATCACCAAATCATTGGTAATCCAACATCTGGTGTAAAGACGAGATCAACAACAGCCAACGAATGCCTCTTTGCTAACTTCCTTAGAAAAATTGAACCGAAGAAAATTTCTGAAGCCCTACAAGATCCAAACTGGATAGACGCAATGCAAGAAAAGCTACTATAGTTTGAAAGAAATAAGGTATGGTCCCTTATGCCTCTATGAAAAGGGAAGACGGCCATAGGACCAAATGAGTCTTTCGAAACAAGAAGGATAAAGATGGCATAGTAATAAGGAACAAGGCCAGGCTTGTTGCCAAGGGTTACTGCCAGGAAGAAGGGATTGACTATGATGAGACATTTGCTCCCGTTACAAGACTTGAAGCCATAAGGATATTCCTAGCCTATGCAGCTCATAAAGGATTTAAGGTCTATCAGATGGATGTCAAGTCTGCCTTCCTCAATGGCAAACATCAAGAAGAAGTTTACATGCAGCAGCCCCCTGGGTTTGAGGATCCAAAACATCCAGAATATGTCTATTTTTTGGACAAAGCCCTCTATGGGCTAAAGCAAGCACCCAGGGTCTGGTATGAAACTCTATCCACCTTTCTCATCAACAATGGCTTCTAAAAAGGTACAATCAATACAACACTCCTTCTCAAGAAGCATAAAGGTGACATACTACTAGTATAAATATATGTGGACGACATCATATTTGGCTCTACAAATGCAAAGCATTGTGAAAAATTCTCAGAGCTGATGAAAAGCAAATTTGAAATGAGTATGATGGGAGAACTTAGTTTCTTCCTTGTCCTTCAAATAAAACAAACTTTGGAAGGGATTTTCATCAATCAGTCCAAATATGTGACTGACCTTCTGAAGAAATATTGTCTCTCAAATTCATCAGCGATGAGAACTCTTATGGCTACAGGAGCCAAGTTATTTGTTGATCCATCAGAAAAATATGTGGATGTAACAACCTACAGATGCATGATTGGATCACTCCTGTACCTAACTTCTAGTAGACTAGATATTATGTTTGCTACATGTCTCTGTGCAAGGTATCAATCCAACCCCAAAGAATCTCATCTCATCTTTTTAGATACCTTAAGGGAACTTCTTCATTGGGTCTCGGGTATCCTAACAACTTTGGCTGTGATCTAATAGCCTAAACAGACGTAGATCATGCAGGGTGCAAGCTTGATAGAAAGAGTACATCTGGAAGCTGTCAACTCTTGGGGGACAAGCTAGTCAGTTGGACATTCAGAAAACTGAATTGTGTCTCAACATCCACAGCAGAAGCAGAATATGTTGCTACTGCTAGTTATTGTTCACAAGTCCTCTGGATGAAGACTCAACTTAAGGACTATGGTTTTCAATATGAAAAGATACCAATCCTCTATGAGTCAAGAGTGCAATAGGTATCTCTGCAAATCTAGTACATCATTCCAAGACCAAGCATATCGATGTAAGGTATCATTTTCTGAAAGACAATGTTGAAAAAGGTAATACAGAGATGTACTTTGTTCCTACTGAGATTCAACTTGCTGACATTTTCACAAAAGCTCTTGATGAGAAAAGATTTATGTTTCTAGTCGGCAAGATGGGTATGCTGAATCTTACCACTTAGAGGCAATCATAAGCTTGAAACCAGAGATCCTCAATATCTCACGGTTATGCCTATAAGTGATATATAGTATTATTGCCATAAACTCGAAGTACTCTAAACGAGAGCCTCTAGTTGTAAAGACCAGAGCCTCTGACCGTTTAGAATCACATTAACTTTTGGCAAAATTTTCATCGGCCTTGGAACCAGAGACCTATAGTATAAAGCCAATACTTAATGAACTTTTCCACTAAGTAATCTCCTCACAACCAGAGCCTCTAGTTCCAAAGAACAGAGCCTCTGGATTCAAAACCTTCGGAACCACAACCCTCTGGTCTCAAAGGCACATACATTCTATCACCACATACATGCATTCAACCACTTTTTCATACCATTTTTCATATTTTTCACCTTAACAACCAGAGCCTATGGTTCTAACGACCAGAGCCTCTGGATTTGTTGTCTTTGAAACCAGCCCCCCCTGGTCTCAAAGACCCACTCGTTTACATGCCCATCTCTCAACTTAGCCACGTTTCATATCATCCTTTCATCTTCATTCGCAACCAGAGCCTCTGGTTCTATAAACCAGAGCCTCTAGTCATCAAAATGAACCTACCTCTTATTAGTTCAAGGGGGAGTTTTTACACTCAATCTCCTCCCCATGCATCATTCAAGGGGGAGCTTTTCATTCATCATAAAGAACTTTACATTGCATAAATATGCATTTCCCATCCCAGAGCCTCTGGTTCTACTATCAAGAGCCTCTAGACACCAACATGCTAGATATATGATGAATAAAACATGTGTAAGTAACCAGAGACCCTCTGGTCCTACATCATGGGTTGTCCATGCTTAACTAGAGCCTCTTGTTTCTCCATCCAAGGCTCATAATACATAAAACCCAACAATTCATCGATGAACTTATTCATCATGCGTAACCAGAGACCTTTGGTTCCTCATCCAATGAGTCATGTCCAACCATAACTCCTCTTGTTTTATGACAAAACATTTTTTTTTCAAAAAACCCATCTTAATTGCAAACTCTTTAAAGATTATACAACATTGCAGCTTTTGTGACTAAAAACAATACTTCATGAGTTTTTAGAAGACCAAAACTTCGTAATTAGTATTAATACTTACAATTAGTATTAATCTTGCGAGTACATCCTAGACAGCCGTGGAATCATGGGGGATATTGACGCTCCAAACTACATGATTTGCTCCACCAAAATCTCTCGGGCAAAGGTCTCTAGAGTCCTTTGCATTCCCACACGCCTAGAACTCGGCATTGACCAATACGGCGAACTACCCATGATGTCTGATATCCTACGCTTCATCCACATGCTAGGTTACAATCGTGACCTACGCAATGCCTCTGACTTTAAGCGGAAATTCCTCCCCCCAATGTGGAATATGTTCTTTTCCGTATTAAACACGGCCCTGACCTACAAGTTGGGATCGATGGATCAGGGTAACATCAACATAATGACCATCATGTATGGCCTCTTCTTCAATCTGCCACTGGACTACGCTGTCCTTATCTATAATGAAATCCATGTAGCAGTACTCAAGAAGTGCAAACTTCAGGCCGCAGGTAAGCCCATGACGTCCGTGCTCTACCCACGATTCCTCACTCTCTTCATAAGGGATGCGATGAGGAGATATGAACTCCTGACCGATGGACCATTCACTCCATAGTTCACAATGCATGGTCATCGTCCAACAACCTCCAAGGATGGGTATACCATCGAGAAGACAGTCTCTTGAGCCATGCTCAGCGTCATACCAGAGACGTTTGAGATAAGGCAGACCTATGAACGCTCTCTACTGTCCCAAGAACCACGGGCAGCTACCCCAGAGCACTTAGAACAGTCCCCAAAAACCAACGAGGGAGCACATGAGTCTTCTCATCGGATAATGAAGATGATGATGTAACTCTCCTCGTGCATCCTGGCCGTTCACACACAATACCCATTCCCACTAACCAAAAGGCACCCACTACCACTACCCCTGGCGATCAAGGCCCAAGAGGTATTGAACAAGGACGACCCAATCCAATCCTACACCCAGCCAGCCATCCAGAGGTCATCCTTCGGGACTCTGAATATGATACAGCCACGGAACCCCAACATGCATTGCCTCCCTCCCAACAGAGAGGCGATGAAAAAATAAGAGCCACTTTGCCTCATTGCTCGCCACTATCCTTCACACACCCAGAAGCATGTGTCGCTTCTGGCATTGCTGATCCACAAGATCGTTCAGAGCGATCTCCTGTTCAAGCACATCCCTCTTCGATACTTGATCTAGCGAAGGGGAAACACATCTACTTCTCTTACCCGGCCTCTGAAGCCGAGGAAGAAGAAGAAGTTGTAACAACCCGTAGCATCCGTTGCTGCAGGGGTTACCCATGTGGCTGAACTGGTCACAAAGGCTAAGTTCCAAGCCTTTGTAGACACGATTCAATGGTCCTTGTAAGACCTAAAACTCACCATCCAAGGGATTGTCAACAACCCTCCATCCATTGACCTAACCCCCCTGCGAGAATCCCTTGCAACCCTTGACGCCCAAACAAGAGACAACACAACCCATCTCCAAATGCTACAACAGACAGTCACCCAACACCACACCACCTTTGATGAGAGTGCCATATCCTTTGATTATACCCTTGCTGTTGTCTCCCAAAGTAACAGAGCCTCCAGATTTTTCGATGAAGGAGAACAGTTGACTTTTATCACCAGTCATGTGCCTGGAGCAACCTGAGTCCATGTACCATGGTTGCACATGTTGGTCGTGCAAGACAAATTAAGGGGATTTAGGTACCCATTTCATAATGGGTCCTCGTTAGTTAGTAAGGGATGTTGCACTCTTTTTATCACCCTTAGCCTTTGTAGGCTTGGGTTTATTTGGATTTCCCTTGCCCTTGGATTTGGGCTTTTTCACGTTTTCATTTGGTCTTATTTTATATACATAAACGTGTTGTGTGAAGGAACATTGATGTGTCAACATGTGATTCCTCGGGTTTTGTAAGAGAGTTAAACATTGACAAAAATGATGCTTTGGTTGTGTTTGTTTAACTTTCTTTTTATTCAATGAAAACAAAGAAGTAAATCCTGTCCTAGCATCGGTTGTTTTTACAAACTTCCTATCTAGTTCAGATTTTTTATTTGAAGAAGGGTTTGGCTTTACTTTTTTTTTTTTCCTGAGGAAAGTCGGCTTTTCTTCAGCTGGATGAAAAGAAAAGTTGTGATTAATTTTATCAGAGGGAGACCACTTCTGTTTTTGCTCACGAGTAAACTTGATGAACTTGAATGGAATACTAGGGACTTTTGATTTATCTTGGGTAGATTTAACATCTTTCACTTTTCCCTTTCCTTTGTCTGAAGATTTCATTGATGAAGGAATACCAGATTTCATTGAGGATTTGAAATTTTTTGTTTTCTTATTCTCAATGATTTTTAGTGATTCACAACTTATCTCTTCTTCAGATTCAGAATCGAGAAAGTGTCTGGCTGATTTCTCAAAATCATAATCGAGAAAGTCTTTGGCTGATTTCTCAAAATCATAATTAGCATGGATTGGAGCAGAAGATGTGGGTTCAGAGGTTGATGCATCAGATTGATCTTCTTGAGGTTTCATCAATTCTGACTTCGATGAATTCTCAATTTTACTTGGGTGATTCATCGATTCATTTGTTGATGATTCCTCATTCGGATTCTCCTTTTCATCAACAGTACTTGCTGATGAGATAGAATTGACAAGCAGAGATTCTGGTTTTACAATAGGATTTTCAACAATCTCTAGTTTAGCAGTGTCATTTCTTTCATCAGAATTTTTACATGTACTTTTCTCGTATACCATATTTTCAAAATCCTGTCTTGAAACGACAGTTTTTCCATCGACTTTAACTCTTTTGAAATATGTTTTTGGTTTTGGAGTAAAGTCGGGTTTTTGAATGCATCCAACTTTGAAAGTGGATTCAAGGGTGGATTTCTTTGATTCGATGAAGGAATCCAATTCGTTGAATCCAATCCTTTGAGTATCCTTTTGACCGTTTAGTTTTTCAAAAACTTCTTGGGCATCTTTATACTTTT
>NC_037544.1:14449669-14460395 GCF_001531365.2 Cynara cardunculus var. scolymus | reverse complement strand
TATCAGAGTTGAAGGAGGATTCTGCATTGGACGTGGCCATTAGACAGATGAGCGCTTTGTCTTCATCGTCTGATGAAGAATCAGACACCCAATTTTCCTTTTCGGCCATCAAGCTTCGCTCTCTAGAATTATACATGTATTTATTTTTATAGTAGTCAGCATCCTTGATCAATCGTCCTTTGCATTCTTTGAAAAAATGACCAAGTTTTCCGCACCTAAAGCATCGAAGGTCATTTTTCCTTCCATCCTTGTCCTCTTTTCTTTCCTCTCTTTTTTCTTCTCTTCTTTCTTCTCGTTCTTCTCTTCCATCTCTTCTTTCGTCCCTTTGATGAAACTTGGATGGCTTTCTATCGTATGATGACTGGTACCTTTCCCTTTTGAACTCTTTTCGCTCATAGGGTTTTTTGATGAACTTCTTTTGGAACTGTTTTGTAATCAAGGCCAACGATTTGGCAAATGCTTTAATCTCATCATCTGATTCAGAAGTTTCCTCTTTAGATTATGATTATACTACTAATGCTTTCTTGCCTTTCTTCTTATGTTCTTTGGCAGGAGTCCTTGATTTTTCCTTTTCATCGGCAGCAAGAGCAAGAGGTCCACCAATGGATACCTTTTTCTTCATAATGTCGCTCTCTTGTGCTGCAAGTGTTCCATACAGGTCATGAAGAGACCAACCATCTAGGTCCTGGTTTGCTTGTAGAGACATAGATAGTTGAGTCCATTCATCGCCTAGACTTTTTGGGAATAAAACGTTGTTTTCTTCCATAGTTCTGATAATATCGTTTCTGCGACATTGATTTATCAATGTGTTGAAGCGATCGTAAGTCTTTTGAATAGGTTCATCAAGGAGGGCTTTGAAATTAGTGTATTCGTTGAGACACT
Source organism: Cynara cardunculus var. scolymus (assembly GCF_001531365.2). Lineage (NCBI taxonomy): Eukaryota > Viridiplantae > Streptophyta > Magnoliopsida > Asterales > Asteraceae > Cynara > Cynara cardunculus. The sequence continues at coordinate 14,459,513 of NC_037544.1, read as the reverse complement.
GTGCTCTACCATTTTTCTTTGTTTTTGCTTCTCCTTCCAGTTGGCTTGCTAGTTCATCCCATAGTTCCTTGGCTGTGGAACATGTATCGAGGGATTGGAAGATTTCGTTGGGTAGAGCCATGATTATCAACCTTTTGGCCTTTTTGTCAATTTCAACTCTTTCCTTGTCATTTTCGTCCCCATTTCTTTCATCTTTGGGCATGTTGTAGGCTGGAATTTCAGCTGTGGTGTTTGTTCCTGGAACTCTTGGGACTAGAGTTTGTGGAATGTAGGGACCCTCCAGTATAGATCGCAGAAGAATCCTGTCCATTCCTTCCAGAAAATTCACCATTCTAATCTTCCATTGTGGATATTCCTCTTTTTGAAGAGTTGGAAGCTTTGTGAGGGAGCCAACATTATAAGCAGAATTCCAGTTGGCAATTGAGAATGTTGAAGAAGAAGATGTACTTTTTGACGAGAAAGAAGATCAAAAATTGTGAGATTTTTGAATGATCGTTTTGATTGGAAAATCAATCAATAGGCTCTGATACCAATTGTTGATCCCAGATCTCTCAATAACACTAATAATCTAGTTAAAAATAACCATATTAGAGTGATTTAACGAAGGAAGTTATGAATACTCAAGAGGAAATTAATAACAATTAAGAACAGTCTTGAGCTTCAAAGGTTTCACACTTTATTATTAGAAGAACGTAAAGCTATTCAAGCAACTCGTAAAAGTGACTCTTTTTACAATAGGTCTAATCACCTATTTATACTAATAAGCTAATAAGAAAATAACTATCTAATGAGACATTTTAGCTAATCTTCTATTAACAGATAACGTTTATCTATTCTATGGATAAACTTTAGTATTAAAGATAAGCTAGAAAGCTAGCTGTTGACATGTCATCTCCAGCTGTCATTCATGGTGTGATGAATCATCATCCTTATCTTTAGATCTTCATTGTATGCTTCTGGACGATTTGCTGGAGAATTCACTAAGACTCTTTCCATCACATCCCAGATTGTCCATCGGTCCTCTGGTTGTACTCCAGACTTAGCCGATACTGCCTTGATGTCTTCATCGGTCTTCTGGTWTTTCATCACTTATTGTTTTTCATTACTTTTTACACTATGAGTTATGGGGTTTAATAGATGACGATGATAATGATAATGGTGATGGTGCTGACAATGCTGCTCAACCTATTCCTTCACAGAATATTCAAGTTGGAGCAGTTATTGATAACATTGAAGATATCTTTCTAGAAATAAAAGCTACACAGACTTGCCCAAGTCTATAATCACTATCCTTCAATGTTGATGAATTTGGTGGCACATATGATGAATTTGATCATTTACTGGAGGATGTTCTAGTTGAAGCTGATGAGGGAGCTCAAGTAGAAAATGTTGAGAGGTTGAGTGTAAGGGACGGAGAAAAAGATGGCAAGTGTGAGAATGGGGCACACAATGAAGAACAAGCTCCTATCCCAGCCGAGACAATTAGCCGGGCACCCATATCAACTATCGACATTCATTCGTTGAATGTTGGTATTGAAGCAGACATAGCTTGCCCAGCTATGCAGTTGCACACCCATCCCGACCACTCAACTGGTTCTCAACAACCAGTTGTTTCAATTCTTCACAGGGATTTATCACATGCTCTATCTACTTCTCATTTGGAGAATGTGGATATTGAAATTAGTAGGCCTCTGTCCCAGCCTATGACTTCAATTCTGTGCATCTCGAGTATAGAGCCCATACACATAGTTACACAAGAGTCAAGAGGATCTGTTGCTCCAATTGCGGTTCTTAGTGAACCTGTCGGAATGACCGGAGTGCAGTCTATTGACTTACCACGAGGACAGGTCAGAAGTCCTACCAGTGCTAACATCATGCCAACACTGAACGTAGGTACAACAGTTTATTCAACTGGCAATCTATGTGATCCAAGTGTGACTTTACCCGACTTCGTGTCAAGGGAATATCTAGACAGCGCCCTAAAGGATGTTCAAGATCATATGGAAGCACAGATCCTTAGTCTCAAAAGGATGATGAAGGGGAAGGAGCCAGTAGTCGATGATCAACCGTCTGTGCCGTCACCACCGCCTGTGTCCGAGCCTCCGAGGGTACAAGATGAATCGGTGGATGAGCTTAAATCTCTGTTGTATGCAAAGCTGATGTCAACTCAAAATCCAGATGCGACTGATGTAGACCTGGTTGGGCTCCTCCGATAACTTGTTGATGACAACCCCACTGTTAGAGCTTTAGAGTTTTTGGCCTTTTAAGATGTAGTTGTTTCTAACTTCTCAAAAGTTAGTAAGTTAATTACATCAAACACTCAAGCCTTAAAAAATTCAATTTATGCCTTATCTGAAAGGGTATCGATTCTAGAAGATACGTGCCGAGCTCAAGCCACTTCATTGAAAAGAAGACCTGATGATCTGAATGATCCTGATCATCATGAGGGGGAGAGAAAGAGACAGAGGCTAGCTGAGTCGTTTGTACCTGTTCAAAGTGTTGAAAGGGATCCAATTTCTGAAGCGGTTAACGTTGAAAGTTCTGATCCAGAAACAACAAGGGAAAGAACTACAGGCTCAATAATTGTTGAAGATGAGACAGTTTTGGAGACAAATCTAGTGATCGACCCAATGGTTGAAATGCCAACGGACTCCAATGTAAGAACAAGGTTGCTTCTGGATTTTTTTTGCCAACATGGGATTCAATGAAGCTTTCTCGAATGAACTGGGTGGAGATCAGGATTTTGGTGAAGACATCGACAACATTGATTAGTCATCCGAAATGTATTTTAACTTTGAAGCCGATATCAATGAAGAAGATCCTATCTTCCCATTCCAGGGTGATCATCAGACTCTGTCTAAACCCTCCATTGCAGTTGATCTTGGTGCATCTGAAAATCCGAGAGCGGCGTATGATCCTAGTGAGATATTTTCTAAAAACTATGTGCCGTTTGCAATTCGTGCTAACGCTCCAGGTTATGATAGAGCAAGAATCAGAGAACCCTATCTAGAAGACGTTTACTTTGGTATTTTCCTCTGGCACCGCAAAGCTCTAAGTGCTGACAAGATTCTTGGGATTCACAGAGAAACCTGAGATTATCATCTAGAGTACAAGCATTTTCTTAAGGCAAAGTGTCTCCCAATCAACCAAGTATGGACCAAACATCGTGTCGTCTCCATCAAACAAATTGATGCCCAAAGACTCCTTAGAGTTTGGTATCCTGTATTCACTGTTACACGACAAGATGGAAAGATCTGGGTATTTAGCGAAGCTGATTTCTCTAATCTATATTTAGAAGACTTGGAGCACATGTACCACGAACTACGGAACATGACGGTTAGAAGAGACGGAGCACTTGTTAGTCTTAATGCTATCAAGAGATTTATGCGGAGTCATGTCAAAGTATCAATGGTTGTTGATATCCGAATGGGTCTTGAAGAAAATCAAAGAATCATTAATTTGAAAAGACTAGATCAAGAGCTTGAAGATATTGAAGGCTATCCTCTTTAAATTATTCTTGAAGAACCGGAGTTCGGGGTGGTGTATAGTGCCGAAGGTCGAATAAAGAAGTTTATGAGATTCAGTGAGCTGAATAAATACTGTGATGGCACTATAAGGATGGTACGACGGGCGCTTGAGACGAGAAAAGCTGACAACGATAGAGCTACGAAATTGAAGAGAATGAGTCGAGGGAGAGGTATCTGCTGATCAATGCCTTGAACCTGCTTGATAATAAATTGCAGTATCGGAGTGCGCTAAGGAGGCTAGAGACACTACTTGGACTTAGAAAGATAAGATTTATAATGTCTCAACCTTGAATCCAAAGGGGGAGATTGTTGGGATCAAGAATGGGCTTATTTGTTGTATTCAAGTTCTCCCATTGTTTTGTAATAGTTAGTCTTTGTTATTTTCTTAGTATAAATAGTCTTTAGCTTGCTAATTGTAATAAGTTCAGTTCAATTCAGATTAGTTCTTGGTTAATCATTTGTAGAAATTCTCTCAAGAAATACAATATTCAACTTTGGTGAAAATCTTTCTCTACTCATCTTTATTGTGTTCTTGGATGATTAATTAGATTTGTATGATTTTGGGAACATCAAATCAAATCCTTCTATTTCAGAGGAGCCTCTGAAGGCTAAGGGAAGGAAAAAAAATAAGAGAGGGCAACAAAAGAAGACAAAGGACGATTTTAAAAATCAATCTAAACTAGATAGGGAGTTCAATTGAACAAATAATGCAAAGAATGATTGTAATAAAAAGAATCCCAAGTTTTATGAATCCAATAAATCTTTTCAACATAAAAAATGTGTTCATAATTGCAAATGTCTATCTCTATTGCGGCAATTAAAACAACACCTCTAAAGTCCCAACTGCATTCTCTCTGGGTGTAACACCCCCAAATCATACATTGCATATAACATATATTTCATACATAAAACATATGATCAAGCCCACAAAGGTCCATAATACAAGAGTCTACGATAGAAAATACACAATACAAAAATTCAAAATACATGCTCTTGTATAATATCCATTCTCCAAAAACTTATTCAGACATGGTCTTCATAATCTAAGCACATAGGGAAATAATCATAGAATGCTCTTTCCCTTATTATCATTACCTGCACACATATTTGAAAACACAAAATGAGGGTCAGACATGAATGTCTAGTGAGGTTCCCTTTTTGTGTAATGCAGGGTGAAGATCACCAAAATATTAAACCATTTAATATAATGAAGGATAAAACCACATTCTGTTTGAGTCCATCGGACCTCTGGTTTCAAAGAACACACTTAGAACATATTCTGTTTGAGTCCATCGGACCTCTGGTTCCGAAGACCACACTTAGAAAATATTGTAACTCATAAGAGGACCAGAGCCCCTCTGGTTCCTCTAGCAGAGCTTCTGGTTCCTCGACCAGAGTCTTTGGTTGTACTAACCAGAGCGTCTTCCTCAGGTAATTTCTCATAATGTTCCTCGACTAACTTTGTAAGTAATAAAATAGCCTTTTCCATAACTAAAAATAATTAAAAAGAGTTCATGTATAAGCAGAGCTTCTGGTTGTACAAACCAGAGCTTCTGGTTGTACTAACCATAGCTTCTGGTTCAAAAGACAAGACCAACCAGAGCCTCTGGTTCAACATGTAAGCCAACCAGAGCCCCTCTGGTCTGTTTTTCATAAAAAGATTCTAAGTATAAAAATCTTTGAATTATCTTTTAAAATGTAAATTTTGACACAGAGCTCGTTTCTTACGAATACAGAGCCTCTGGTTTAACTAAAACTTGGTAAAAGACTTGTATAATTTTCAAACCATCATCCAGAACCCTCTGGTTCTATATTGAGGTCCAACCAGAGCCCTTCTGATTCCTCATAAAATGAACATTCTGATCCAAAACACTTTTAACCAAAACTAATGACTATATGCCATATTATCCCGTAACCATAACATCAATACTATTATTTTAAATAAGAACAACATCTCTAAATTCTCAAATCACCAAGAAGTGAGAACTCCAATCTATTGTAATCTTAAAAGATATAATAGCAATAGTTATACCATGCACACACAATGACCATCCTTATTACATCGAAAATTCCCCTTAATAGCAACAGTTATATCAATCACACACAACGACCACCCCTATTTCCCCTGAAATTCTTATGAACTATTTCATCCAATGAGAGGCTGCAGTCATTTCGGTCAGAGTGAACCTCGTTCATAGTTCTAATCAAAATCTATAGACTATTTCATCCAATGATGGAACGAAGTCATATACGTCAGAGTGAACCTCGTCCATAATTTTAACCAATCATGGTCTCAAAATAGGTTTATATTAAAAAAAAACCTTTTTAAACCTCAAGAACAATCTGTTCTGTAAATGATTTCTCCAAATCTAATCCTCTTTAAATCCTTAAAACAGGATATCATTCCTAAAACTGTTTTTAAAGAACAGTTTCTGAAAACTGTTTTTGACGAACATGTTATGCTTTAATCTTTTCAAAACAGTTTTTAGTCCAAAATCATAAATACTTTGTTTAAACTGTTTAGAAAACAATATTTACCAGATTTGTTCTAAAAATCCACAATCATCAAAACCCAACAGTTTATAATCAATTGTAATTTTAAAACTCACCTTAAATCAAACGCAGATTATGTAGATAATATCACACCGCAAAACGTAAGATCTTTAAATAACTTTGAATCAACAATTTTTTTCAAGATTGTTTCTCACCGCCACAAAGCTCTCTCTTTTCTCTATAAATTTCTTTTCAACATAACGTGATAAGGTTAGAACCTTATCCCTTTCTTTAAATATCCTCACCAGGCGGTGGAGGATTTCTTTTTATTATAAATATGGTTTAGACGGTGGAACTTATTTTATTCTAAAAATCACCTTCCTTCATTATGAAGATTACACCTTATTTTTCTAATAAGATAATCACAGTCGCATGCATGCTTCACACCACATATATGCATGTATAAATCACATATACATCATGCCATCTTTTCAGATATGTGCATGCTACTTATGTATTTATTTACCATGCATGCTACTTATGTATTTTAAATTAATAATCACGTATAATTTACCTCAACTCAGGTTATTTGAAACCAGGTTATAACTTTGGGTCACCCAAAAGAAATTTCCAAGAGACCTAGAAGAATCAGGTTCCCAAGGATAAACTTGGCAAACCAGCTGAGTCTGGAAAACTAGGTGCTAAGGAAGAGCGTTTGCTTAAAAAAATTAGAGTCTCCTAAGCCTAACTATAAAGGACCCATTATGAAATGGGTACCTAAAAATATTTAAATTTTTTTTGCAGAAACAACATGTGCACATCTAGTTCTGGCATCATAAGTTGTCTCACCTTAACTTTCCAAATATTAGGAAGCTTGATAAACACAATTTAGTTGTTGGACTACCTATAGTAAAGTTCAAAAATGACCATCTCTGTTCTCCCTGTGAGATGGATAAACTCAAACGAGTCTCTCATATGGCAAATACTGATGTTTCCTATGTCAAACCTCTGCATATGCTTTACGTGGACCTCTGTGGCCCAATCTCTGTAAAAAAGCATGTATGGAAAGAAGTATATTCTTTTACTTATTGATGAATTTTCTCGATATACTTGGATTGAGTTTGTAAAGTATAAATCAGATGTGCTAGGGCTGTTGATAAAGTTGATGACCAAGATTCATGCTCGTCTATAGAGCAAAATTCAACAGCTAATGAGTGACAACAGTACAGAGTTGAAGAATGCAAAAATTAACTCTTACCTTGCCAAAGAGGGAATATCCCAAAACTTCTCGGCTACAAGAACACCACAACAAAATGGTGTTGTGGAAAGGAAGAACAAAACCTTAGTCGAAGTTGCACGAACAATGCTTGCAGCCTCTGGTCTTCCAACCCATTTCCAGGAAAAAGCTATCTCGACTTGTTAGGTCCTAGTTTTGTACCAAAATCTATTGTATCCAAGCTTTATGCTTTTGTGCTTTCTTTGTTATATACATATATATATATATATATATAGGTGCTTTGTTAGTTGGAGTGTGCTCGTAGAAGTAAGATACGGATTGTAATCATTTTGATTGATTGAATACATTTGGCGCTTAAACATTTACTCTCTCTAGATTTCTACTATGCAGAATCATGTTTTGTGTATTGATTAATCCTTATCTAGGAGTATTAATTCGTATCAAAGCTAAATAAAAATATTAGATTGAATTGTAATCGGACCAGGTTTTGGATCATAATTGGATAATTTGGACTGTTCTTGACCAAACTCTTTCTGTCACTATTTCTAATCAATTTTTGATAATTCGTGTGAATTTTGTTGTGAATTTGATTCATTTGTATGTGAATTTTCAATTAGAATTGAGTAGAATGATATGACTTTAAAATTGAATTGATTTCTAGAATTGATTTTGGATTTTTGGTATTTCAAATTTGAGCTTTTTGGACTAAGTTCTGGATTTTTACCAAGTGTTTTCTTCATCACCTGATGAACATGTCCATCAAGAGATAAGAAAAATTCAACACTTATTGAATATCTTTGTTGTCTGATAAGGTGTGTTTTTAAACTAGTTTGTGATTGTTAAGAGTTTTTGTCTGATAAAGCAGTGATTGATAAGGTGTTTTGACCGATAAGGGTTGTCTGATAACCTTGTTGGGAGATAAGAGTTTTGTCCGATAAGGATTATCATTTGGTGTCTGATAAGGAGTATTTTGGTGATTGTTTCTAAGATTTGAACTGTAGATATATCACATTATGATTAATCAATTTTTGAAAATATTTGAAAGGGCTTTAAAGATTGAAAGAGAGAAAAAGGATTTGAAGGAGATAGTTTCTGTATTAGAAAAGAAACTTAAGAAAGATCAAATAAAATATCTTGAATTACATTATGAAAATGCTGGAAACCATTGTTGGAAAAAGATTTGGTTATAGAAGATCAGCAATATCTTGAAAAAAATAACCTTTTAAAGGAAGAAATTGGTGAACTTATTTCTAGAGGATTTTTATCTAATCTCCAAGAAAGGAATGTTAAGCAGATAAAGAAAAATTTTGAACTTTAAGTTAATGAATAACACTGGCGCACCCCATGGAGAAGTACTTCGTCGAAGAAAACCTTGATAGGATCGATTAACTCAGTTTTGGATAATAATCAAATACTCTGGATGATCTTTAAACATTAACAGTGCAGCGGAAACAATAAGAACAAACAGAGCAAACAATCAATGAAGAACACARTTGATGAATGATGAACAATGAGAGAGTAGCTTCAAATGATTTTCAATTGATTGAAAATGTTAACAATACAATCTGGAAGCACACTGAATTACAAAGGCCTAACCTGCTATTTATACTCGTTCCTAACGACTTTTCTGACATGACCTACACGTACAAATTCATCTAAGCCATTTAAATAAAGCAGATTACAAACATAGTCAGGTGATTAGCATGAGCAGCTAACTAACCTAAGTAAAACAGTAAAGAAGTTCTTCATGGAAGATAAAACTGCAGACCCTCTGTGTGCCATCCCAGAGGCTCTGCTGGATGTGACTTGAGAGCACTTGATTCCAGAGGATCATCTTCAAGAACCTCTGTCATAGACAACAGAGGTTCTGTCACTCTTCACTTGTACGATTGAACGTCTTCTGTTGTTGGTCCTCTGTGGTCTTCTGTGGTGGAACCTCTTCTGTCAACACTTGCAGTATTTACTTTTTCCATACTTTTACATTAAATGAAATGAGAGCTAACAATCTCCCCCTAAGTATGAAAAAGTAAAATTGGAAATTTAAATGCAAGAAATGACTTAATTGAAAGAAATACAAGAGGAGATAAAAGATCATCCTCTGAAAAGAATTACATAATGAAAAGAATTACAAAACTATGATGTATAGGCCAAAAACTGGTACAGAAGGTTTATCAAACGACAGATTCTGGAAAGTCGTCTACTGCGTATAGCATATCAGCCTTGATCGTTCTGTAGATGTTGAAGATCCATTCTCCGAAGTTGATTTGCATCTTGATCGCCTCCAARATGCGAGACACTTCGCTCATCCTAAGATGTCCTCTTTCCACCTCTGCCGCTKCTCTTYTGAATATCCATTCTAGCGTCTCTGTAGAGTACTTATGTGATTCTGATGGATCATAGAATCTTAGGATTTCATCCTTATCCAAGTACAAAAACCCAAAAGTGGGGTTGTGAATAATGGATTTGGATGATACCTAAGTATCCAACCAGGCCTGCTATATGGAGGGGAGATCTTTAGATCTTTTTGGACCAACCTTACCGCGAGCTCGAAGTCCTTCTGGCTGTAATATCTTACTTGTGCGCGCAT
>NC_037544.1:14444855-14449279 GCF_001531365.2 Cynara cardunculus var. scolymus | reverse complement strand
TTTGGCATTGGAATCTTGCTCATTGATTCGAATATTTCATAAACCTTTCCTACCGTGGTGGACTCTGGCACCTTGGCTTCCTATTCTTCCAGAATTGGCCTTTGGGTTGACCCCTCTGCAAGGATGGGTTTGACGGTTCCTTGGAGAGCGTCAAACGTACCCGTGGACGTCTCTTGGGCTTGTGGGAAATGTGATGAAGAGCCTTCTCCTGCTTTGTGAGGGATGGGGCCTCTGCCCTTCTTTGCTTGGGCCTCTGCCCTTCTTTGCTTGAGCCTCTGCCAGAGATGCCTTTAAAGCTTGAAGGAGCGCTGGGTCGTCATTGTATTCCTCTTCGTTTATTGCCTGTGGAGTTTCTGTGCTAGATAACGACCCCTTCTGTGGTGACTCTACAACTTTTCCTTTACCTTTGCCTTTAGGCTCTTGTGCCTTTTCCTTGCCTTTAGAGAACAAGGCAGCTGTAGAGTCCACAAKYTTGACGCCTCTGGCAGGAGTCTTCTTTGGCTCTGGTGCTTTCTTCTCAGCCTTCTTCTCCCCCTCATGACGATCACGATCATCACCTTCTTGATCGTCATGGTTCTTTTTAGCTTCTGCCTTGTCTGTGTCCAGGGGAGCCTTCTCCAACCTCTTCAATATTTTGGTGGCCGCCTTCTTCATCTTCTTAATTACCTCATTTGCAAGCTCAGAGGCGTGATTAATGTCGATCTATGTCGACCATTTCATCTTGGAGACGCTTCTGTAGATTTCGCTTCTGAGGAGGTCACCCTCTTTCACGAGCTGTGATGTGCAGTCTCTGATCGATGTGTTGGAGGCTCGGGCCTCTTTGAGAAGCTAGTCTGTATGCTTGCACACGAGATTACCCAGAGCTTCAACCATAGCATCAATCTCTCTGCGGGTAGCTAGGTGATTGATGTTGGCCCTTGAGGACTTGGAATCAATACCGTATGTCACCGTAGAGGAAAACATCTGCTTGATTTCATCTTTGAAAGAGGAGTAATCCTTGTATCCTGCAGAGATGAAGTCGGTAGAGAATTGGGCGGCCATCTCTCACAGTTTTGATTTGAGCTTCTGGATAGAGGAGGGGTTGAGAGAGAGTGCACTAAAGGCCTCTGCAAGGTCTTCTTTCTGAAGGACAGAGCTCTGAAGGGTTGAAAGTGTAGACTTAAGTTCTGCTGTTGTTGAGCTCAACTCCTTCAGAGCCTCTGTTATTGGAGAAAGGTCTTCAGTGACCGTGCGGGAGATAAACAAGCTTTTCAACTTGTCTATCTTTTTGAATACTTCTGTGGCAAAGGTTTGAAGCTCCCCCTTTGTCACATACGTATACTGGGTACCTAAACCACCAACACATTGTGATTTAGTAGCCTCGGAGCGTGAGGCGCCCTCAGCGACTGGTATAACTTAGTCTGCTCGGGGACTTCCACCAAATCCTCGAACTTCTCCCAGAGGAGAGCCTACTGGTGTTCTGTAGATTTCGTGCCCTGTAGGTTCAGAGCCTATCATGGCAGAGTGATCTAGTGGAGACATTGGGCGTTCTAGACCCTCTGTCCCAGTGTGCCTCACATGTGCCTCTGAAGCACATTCTGGGTGGTCAATCTTGTGTGAAGAGGCAACGAATGCCTCTGTGGGATGTGTCGAGTCCTTGGGCGAAAGGACTCTTGTAGTAAAACCTTCATCCTTTTGAGAGGATGGAGGAGTAATATGTGGTTTCCCGGCTGTGCGTTCCATAGAGGACGAAAGAATGTCCTCTGCGTGGGTAGGCTGGGTTGGGATCGGCATGTGCGTGCCTTGTTCAATAGGGGATCCCTCTAGAACAGGGCCCCTAGAAGCGTGGGATGCACTGGGAGGTGGGCTGGGTTGTGTGCCTTTGGCATCTTGTTCTCCCTCACCTAGCTCCTCCTCCTCTTCTTCTTCGTCGTCTAAGACGACCTCTGTCCCCAACTTGGATATGTCAATTGGCGCTCTGAACTCCTTTTGGATATTGACGAGAACGTCCTGGATTTGTTCTGTTGGGGAATCATCTAGAACGACTTTGCACAATCTTCTACGCTTAGGAGTGGTAGCCTCTGTCGGGCTCTCTTGTGCCACAACCTTTGTGACCACATGCTCTGTTGGTTGAGCCTTTTTGACTTTCTTCTTCTTAGGCTTTGGCAGAGGAACACTTGGGCCTTCTTCTTCTGCAGACCTCTTCTTCCCCTTCTTTTTCACAAAAGAGTCGGCACCCTTCTGTGTCTTCTTATGCTTCTTGAGTGGGGGACTTGGGATTCTTGGGACTGCCTCACTCGTCTTACTAGCCTCTGCAGGCTCCTCCGTACGTCCCTCAACCCTCATTTTTTTGATTCGCTCTCCTAAGGGGATTCCTATTCGTGGTGGGGTCTCAGGAGCCGGTTTTGGTCGCCTGAATCCACGTCTATTGGCCTTCCTATCTCCGTGGCTAAGAAACCTGAGCATGGCTTTTGATAAAGGTCTAGGGCTTCTGTACCCTTGCTCATGCTCAGTTGGGTGAAATTCCTTGAACGGGTACAGCCTTGTGTTTGGCTCCATAGAGGGAAGCTTTGCTGCTAACAGATCGCCAAAGAMAAGACCAAGGAACCGTTGTAGAATGAGGTTGGGTTGGTTCATGTCTTCTTTGGCCTTCTTTTGGGATTTGACTTTGGATTTTTTGCCCCTTTGACTCGCGCGTTTCTTCTTGATGAGTCCAACCATGTCCTCGAAAATTAGGTGGGCATAATCAAGGGGCAAGTTGAAGTAGATCCCGTAGACAATGGACATCATCGCGTGCAAGGTTTGGTCGTCACTTCCCACCTTCCCTGTCAAGCAGTAGTTGACGATAGAGAACAGGGTGTTCCAGACAGGGGGCAGTCCTTAGCGCTTAAATTGAGTCTGCTTGACGATTGGGGTCGCATAGGAGTGGAATTCTAGGAATTGAATCAATTCCTTGTCAGTCGGGGTCGCAGCAAATTCATTCAGATTAAGATCCTCCAGTGTGGGTAAACGCAGGGCAGTTCTCAAATTGTGCACATTAAGTTCCAAAGGAACCAAGGATTTATTAATGGGGTGTGAGGCATATCCAACGATGGTCAATCCTGAATTATCAAGAGTTGTTATGTAAGAGCTTAGGAGAAATTGGGTTATGTATGGTTCGGGGTTGGTTTGGTGGCATATAGGGCAAAGAAAAGAGGATGATTCCGAAGTATTTCAAGTAAAGGATAGGTAAAATCAGGAAAACTTGTTTCAGATGGGACGAAGAAGTAGTTGTTTGGCTTTTTGATGACACGACCTTCTCGTATCTGTTTTGGACGAATGACAGTGCATAGGAAGTCAGTGCTTGAGCTTGGGTCACTCATTGTCCCTCGAAACATTGACGGATTGGGCAGATGCGGAGGAGGAAGGCATTTTGCAGGTTTTTACTTGATAAATTTCTAGTTGCAGGTTCGCCGTAGTATTTGAGAGTGGTAAAGGTTTTTGATTTGGGGGGAAAGACGTATTTAAAATGAACCGTTTTATTGACGAAAGGTCGTGATGAGTGGTTTTGGGTTGAAACGGCTCAAAAGGTATGACACGCTGTATTGGGAGACGCACGATTGATGACGTGCGCCCCCTTTTCTRACACGCGCGTGTAGGTTTTAACCCTTATCCTCAGAACCACGCGCACCATATCAATAGACAAGAACTATCAAGAGAGTTTTGTCAGAGGCCTAAGGGTAACAGAGCCTCTGTGATATGTGCCGGGTCTTCTTATAATGTTACACCTTTTTATTACCTAAACGGTTTTGAAAATCCACAGAGAGATGAGTACTTGCTCAGCTCAAACTTACAGAGCCTCTGTTAGAAGCACCAGAGGTTCTGATGAGTTGACCTCTGAGAACATGATACTTCAAAAGTTTTGGCACCTTATGTGGTTTGATTTTTAGTAAAAACACTCCCCCTCTGAGCCAGCTTCCTTGGCTCCCCCTAGAATAAAAACCATTTAAAATCCTAAGAAGAAGTGTCTACAGAAGATCCGTTCTAAGAGCCTCTGTAAGCAGTCATAGAGGTTCTGTGAAAAGACTTATGTGATTGAAAAAACATTTTTCTTTTTCAAGAGGTTTTATCATTTTAAAAGCACATACTCCCCCTTAAACCTTGCAAGCCTCTGCTAGGTTAAACCTGTTTAACTAAAGAATCAAGTGAAAGGTTATTCAAGAAATAAAAAACTATATACAAAAATGAAATTTCAAAGAAAACTATATACAGAAGAGAATAAAGAATTAAGACAACCAACAACTAGGATTCTGGACATGTCATTCCAATTTTCTCCACAAGAAAATTAAACCTTTTCTCATCTAGGGCTTTAGTAAAGAGGTCAGCCAATTGAAATTCTGATTTAACAAAGTATAACTCGACATTACCTTCTTCAACTTGATGTTTAAGGAAATGGTACCTTATGT
>NC_037544.1:14442944-14444758 GCF_001531365.2 Cynara cardunculus var. scolymus | reverse complement strand
GTAGAAGTTGAAACACAGTTCTGCTTTTTTAACGACCAACTTACTAGTTTTCCTCCAAGAAACTGGCAGCTCCCAGTGGTGCTCTTTCTGTGAATCTGGCATCCACCATAGTCTGAATCTGTATACGCCACTAGGTCAATGTTTGAATGTAGAGGGTACCATAGTCCAAGTGTCGGTATCTTCTTTAAATAACGCAGGATCCTCTTAACCGCACTAAGATGTGACTCTTTAGGATTGGCCTGATACCTGGCACATATACATGTGGAAAACATGATGTGAGGCCTGCTAGCAGTTAAATATAGGAGAGATCCTATTATTCCTATGTAGAGCTTGCACTCTACAGGTGGACCATTAATGTCCTTATTAAGCTTCTGGCCTAGAGCCATGGGGGTCCTCATGGGAGAGGCTTCGAGCATCTTATACTTCTTCAAGAGGTCATGAACATATTTGGATTGGTTGATAAATATGACTTCAGATGATTGCTTGACTTGTAGACCTAAGAAGAAGGTTAGATCTCCCATCATGCTCATTTCGAATTCGTTCTGCATCAAGACCTCAAATTCTTTGCACATTAAAACGTTAGTTGCACCGAAGATAATGTCGTCAACATAAATTTGCATGAGCAAGATATCATCATTCATTTTCTTATAAAATAAAGTAATATCTGTCGTACCTCTGTGAAACCCATTGGTAGAAAGAAAGTTTGATAAGCGATCATACCATGCTCTGGGAGCCTGCTTGAGACCGTACAGAGCCTTGTGTAAGAAGTAGACGTGGTTTGGATACTTATCACTCTCGAGCCCTGCGGGTTGTTTGACATATACCTCTTCTTTGAGCTTGCCATTTAGAAAGGCTGATTTGACATCCATTTGGAATACTTTGAACCCTCTGTGAGCTGCAAATGCTAGAAAGATACGAATAGCTTCTAGTCTGGCCACAGGAGCAAAAGTTTTTTCATAGTCAATACCCTCTTCCTGGCAATACCCTTTAGCAACTAACCTTGCCTTGTTTCTTATCATTACCCCTTGCTCATCCTTCTTGTTACGGAAAACCCACCTGGTGCCAATTGCAAGTTTCCCAGCTGGCAGAGGTACGTGTGTCCATACTTGGTTTCTGTCAAATTGAACTAGCTCGTCTTGCATAACATCAACCCAGAAGGTGTCTGCCAGAGCCTCTGCCACTATTTTGGGTTCAATTTCGCTTACATAACAAGTAAATAAGCAGAAATTCGTCGTGGCTCGCGTCTTTACACCGGCAGAAGGTTCTCCAATAATTTGAGATTGGGGATGGCTTTGGGTCCACTTAGTAACATGCTGTGGTGGAGCAGAGCGCACTGTTTCTTGAGCCATTTGAGGTTGAGGTGGAGATGTAGAGTCTTGATCAGGTTCTTGAGCTTCGTTGGAGGATGAAACTGGAGGACTTTCATTTATAGAAGTAGCTTTTGGTGGAGAAGCTACTGGAGAAGGGGTCACAGAGGATGAAGGGAGGGGAGCTTCCTCTGTGATGGATGTCGTGGAAGGACTTGCTCTGGATGCTTGATCTGGATGGAGAACTTCTGCAGAGAATCTTTCTGGATCTGTATCATCTTTTTACCACTTTGCAAAAAGTTGTTTGAGTTCTGGGGTGATTGTAGCATTTAGAGATTTGTCGGCTTGAATTTTCAACTCTTTTGTGAACTTGTCCTTTGTCACTTGAAAAKAATCATCAAATTTGACGTTTGTGCTAACAACTACTATTTGAGTCCTGGGGATGTAGGCTCTGTATGCGGCAGTGTCCCACGCATAGCCAATAAAGATTGCATCATCCCCCTTGGG
>NC_037544.1:14417360-14435734 GCF_001531365.2 Cynara cardunculus var. scolymus | reverse complement strand
AAACATAGTCATGTGATAAGCACGAGCAGCTAACTAACCTAAGTAAAACAGTAAAGAAGTTCTTCACAGAAGATAAAACTGCAGACCCTCTGTGAGCCATCYCAGAGGCTCTGCTGGATGTGACTTGAGAGCACTTGATTCCAGAGGATCATCTTCAAGAACCTTTGTGATAGACAACAAAGGTTCTGTCACTCTTCACTTGTACGATTGAACGTCTTCTGTTGTTGGTCCTCTGTGGTCTTCTGTGGTGGAACCTCTTCTGTCAACACTTTCAGTATTTACTTTTTCCATACTTTTACATTAAATGAAATGAGAGCTAACAAACCTTTATCTAGCAATTCCTTCAATTGTGACATTAACTCATTTGGTTCAGATGGAGCTAATCTATACGGTGTACGTGCAACTGGCACTGCTCGAGTTAGTAACTCAATCTGAAACTCTATCAATCGATCCAGAGGTAAACTTGTTAAGTCTTCTGGAAATTCCTTACAACTGGAATATCCTTCATCTTTTTCTTTTCTTTCTTTATGTCAACGGCATAGGCAAGAAAACTGACACATCCTTTCTGTAGGCACTTTCGAGCCTTTAAAACAGTGATAAGGCTGGAATAACGATCCCACCTGTCACCATAGATTATAACCGATCCTTTTCTTGGTAAAGCTATACGAATCATCTTTTCATTGAAAACTATATTAGCTAGATTTTTAGCTAATCAGTCTATGCCCACGATTATATCAAACTCTTTTAAAGGTATGGGAAATAACTGAATAGGTACATCACACCCTTCTGTACTTATGGAACAATAATCAATCATTTCTTTAACCGATACTTTACTATCCTTTTATGTCTCCATTATCAATACCTCATCTATCGTTTTAGATTCTAAGTGCGCACAATTAACAAATGATGGTAATAAGAAAGAACGATTTGCACCAGAATCAAATAAAGCTTTGGCACATACAGAATTAACAAACAATGCACTTGTCGCCACTTTCAGGGTGTTCTTCCGCCTCGCTTCTCGTCATCTGAAAGGCTTGTCCTCTAGGAATTGTCTCACCACATATTATTTCCCCCGACCACTCGGAACATTATGATTAACTGCTGGCCCGTGGTTAGGTGGAACATAACCAGATCCGCAGCCCCCAGAATACCCAGATCCTCGGTCCCCAATAAAACCAAATCCTCGTTCCTTAGGTTGCGGACAATCAGCGTTCACATGTTGAGAGGAATTGTAGGTAAAAGATATTCATACCATTCGACAGTCTCGAGCAATATGACATGATTCCTGACATTTAAAACATACTCGTGACTCTGTATTGCAGTTTCCTTGATGTACGTTATATCGTGCACATTCCATATCATAAACCTTGGGATTGGTCGATTCAGATTTTCAATAAACCTTGGTTTACGAAAATCAGTCGTTACGACTTTCCCTTTCCTTTTACCCCCTACCCTTTCTTGTGGTTGGCGATTCAAATTCTGTTCAAGAATTTTTGCAGCGTCAACTACTGCCTGAAATGTTATTCGATTTATAGATATCACATATTTCCGAAGATTAGACTCCAAACCCAAGATGTACTTTTTAACTTACTGCTTGTTGATACTATATATGCTTTTGCAAACCAAGACTGTTCCATATTG
The DNA here is from genome assembly GCF_001531365.2 of Cynara cardunculus var. scolymus. NCBI lineage: Eukaryota > Viridiplantae > Streptophyta > Magnoliopsida > Asterales > Asteraceae > Cynara > Cynara cardunculus. Next base: position 14,434,093 of record NC_037544.1, on the reverse strand, counting down.
ACTTTCAAATACTAACGAGCTGAGAAGTTTCCTTATTCCAGACGAAGAAAATCATCTTCTAACTTTCGTACAGCCGCTTTAGGACAATATTGCATCTTAAATTTTACCACAAATTCCTCCCATAACATAGTCTTTAATATATTTGGTTCTGAACTTGATAAAATCTCCCACCAAGATAGAGCACTTGACCTCAGTCGAGACACAACAAATATGACTTTATCTTTTTCTGTACTTTTACTGATTTGCAAAATTAATTCAAGTTCTTTGAGCTAGCACATGGCTTTAACAGGATCATGTTCTCCAGAAATTTAGCAGGTTTACAAGCAAGAAACATCTTGATATCACCTCTTTTTTGAACTGAGGATGAAGAAAGGGGTACGGACGTATCTGTTGTCGGTGTACTAGCTCCGGCTTCTTCCTGATAATCTTGATCTCTTACTTCTTCCAGATTATTTTGTGTCGAACGTCCCAAAAAACTTACCTAACTTTCTTGAAATTATCCCAATTCAACATCCAACATTTCTTGGGTAATAAAACCAGGGTCAGGAGCATTATTTCTACCTCTTGCTCTACCTCTTCCACGGCCTGGCATAGAACTCTCCTGTGCCGATAATTCTTGTTCCATATGAGTTTCTTTTTGAGTATTTCTTCCCATTCTTTCACACCTACTTCGACTTCATGTTTCGATTGTCATAACATTTTTTGGGTCCTCTTCTCTATTTACCATTCCTCTTCCCGAACTTCTTCTATGAACGGTAGATGTCCTTCCTGATCCCTTAAGATTATCAGCCATCTTTTCTTAGTACTCGTATTACTTTAACGTCCTTTTTGTAACAATAAACACACATACAATTATTCACATATCAAAGTATGATAACATGTTTCGTCATGGGTCTAATATTTGTAACTCACGATTACATCAATCATATCTAATCAATCGTTATCATACTTATTATCATAATAGGTTCAGCTATAACATATTCCCATGTTCATAGTCCCAGTGAAACCTACTATCATATATTCCACACCTCTAATTTAAGTCTAAGTATTAAGAAAATACCCAGTTCCCTTTAATTAAGTCTCTGATACCAACTGAAACAACCCACATGCAGAGCTTCTATTTGTTCAAGCAGAGCATCTGGCTACCTTCTTCATAAAAAACACGCGTCAGCCCATACATTCTCGCAAGCGTCTAACAACTTAAAGGCGGCTTGACCAAGTCTGCTATGCTAATCAAGGAAAGTCAAAGATAAGGATGCAGACTAGTGAGCTCAGAGTTCCACGCCTAATTTATAGCGTAGTTTGTTAGACCTAGGTGTATAAAAGGAGGCCTCCGCCTCAGGTTCAAAACACCTGAAGGAGTCGACTGAATCTATACTCAAATTCTTGTGAGATTACTTTTGTTCTTCAACTATTCATTATTTTCAATAAAAGCATTCAGTTATTCAAAGTTTTATTTACTGCTTTACGATTTTCTTTGAATATCCTGTTTAATCTATAGAAATACATTGTTGTTCTTGATTCTTATTTTATGCAAACAATATTTCTACGAATTAAGAGTATCAGGGATCCAACAATTGGTATCAGAGCCTGCTAAAGAAATCAATTGATTAGTCGATCGATATCCGACTGATAATACTATTAATTTTCTTTTGATTATTCGTTTTTAAATGATTTATCACTCATATTTTTCAATCTTAAAAATGTTTGCTTTTGAGTAATTTGGAAATCGTTTTTCAGTCGATCTTCCTTCTTGTCAAAGTTCTTTTCTAAAAAATTTCAATTCAAAATGTCGTATTCTCAATCATGGAACTCCATGTATAGTGCCCGCTCCTTAACAAAACCTCTGATTCTCATTAGGGAAGAATATCCCCAATGGAAGATCCGGATGATCAACTTTTACGAGGGTCTTGACCTAGAATTGTATGAGTCAATCTTGAATGGCCCATACATCCCTACTACCGTCATTCCTAGGATTCCTGCTGCTGGTGATATAGTTGAGGTACCTGCCAGGCGAGTTCCCAAACTTCGTCGTTACTGGAACGATGAAGATAAACGAAGAGTGGAGGTGGATCAGAAGGCCAAACGACTTTTGATCATGGCGCTTCCCAATGAAATCTTTCAGTCACTGGATGCGTGCGACTCGGCGAAGGATTTGTGGGATCAACTGGCCAACCAGTTGGAAGGGGGCATCAAGATGAAGAAGAAGCGTCGTGCCCAGTGCCTCAATGAATACAACAGCTTCCAGGCACTCCCTGATGAGTCTTTGGAACAGACTTATCATTGCTTCAATACACTGATCAACAAATGTCACAAGTGTGACGTGATCAGAACTCAAGAGGAGAACAACATTCACTTCTTCAAGAGATTGAACGCTGAATGGGGTAATCTGACGATGTCCCTCCGAGCAAACCAGAATCTGGAGGAATGGACTCTGCATGATGTATATGGGACGTAGCAAGCACAAGAACAAGAGGTGCAGAAGGCAAAGGTAGCTCTGGGTGGACCTCTGGCTCTTGTCTCTGATTCAAAAGAGACAGGAACATGCCAGCCACATAGAGAACGGAGACGTAGAGAAGAAAGGAGGAAAGGAAAGAAGGCTCTCATCTTGGAGAGTGATGAGGACACAGACAGAGCATCTAGCTCTGAAGACGACGACATTAACGCCTTTGCGAAATCCTTGGCCTTGATCACCAAGGAATTCCAAAAGAAATTTGGAAAGAAAGACTTCGACAGAAGAGGATGACAAAACGACCGAACCAGAGGGAAGTCTTTCGATTCCTAACAAGAAGAAGGAAGAACAGTCGGACCAAAAGAAGCAAGGTGTCCGATCCTTCAGATGTGGAAAGATGGGGGCATTGCTCCAAAGAGTGCAGATGCCCTCTTGTGAAATACGAACTGTACTACAAAAATAAGTACAAGTATAATCGATCACAATGAAGTCTCATGGCAGAACAGGAGAATTGGGTCTCTGACTCCTCATCTGATGAAGAAGATCAAGCCAATTTTTGTGGAATGGCTGTGGAGAATGAGTCTGGATCTGACTCCGACTCCCAGGTATGTTCTATCTCTGCTTACTCTCACTCTATCCTGGAAGAGAGCATCTCTTCTTTGACAAACGATTTCTTCAATCTATAGCAAAAGCTCTCTCTCGAAAAATCTAAAAAAAATCCTTGGAAAAGGGAAAGCAAGAGTTATCAGTGGAAAATGAAAAGCTTTTACAAACAAAATGACCACTGAAACAAGTCCTAAAACAGAGTGCTTAGAATTAAAAGTGGCTATAAAGAAAAAGGATACAGAGCTTATAGAAAAAGAGAGAGACATACTAAACTCTGAGGCCCTAAAAGACTATATTCAAAAGGAAAGGGAGTTCCTAGACTAGAGCTTACAAAGAAAAGAGTTCTTGATCAAGAAATATCAAGATGCTCAGCAGGTGTATGAAAAAGTTAACTCTCAATAGGATAAAGCAAGGATAGGTTATATAGACCTAGACCTCACCTAGAAGAGGAAAAACACTCTTGAATCCGTGTTTAGGTTGGGCGAAAAACAGAAACCAAATTTTTCTATTTTACATATGACCTCACCATTTAAAAGATGTAAGCTTGAAAGCGGAGCCAGAACCGCTAAGTTGAAATTCAAAAACATCTCTTACTCTTCAAAATATGTAGCACAAGTTGATTTAAAACGCATACAGAAGACAAATGAGATTTTTTATTTTGGCTCTACAAATCTTGAACATCTTAAGACTGAAAGTGAGGTTGTGAAACCTGAACCAGATGAAATCAAGAGTTCATCCACATGTAGTTTTCTTAAAACTCTGGATTCGAAATTGATGGATGGCTTTACAGAGACGATAAAACAGGTCTTCGAGCAAGACTTGCTTGAGGCCTTGAACTATCCTCCTAAAGGTAATGCAGATTCTTCTGAGTGTAACTCCTTGGATACTTTTGAAAGTCCATTAAAACAAAAGATGGATGAAGCTTGTAGCTCATGCAAACAAGAACCTCAAGTTCTTAATGATACCTCTATATCTCGACATTCACACAAGTATTTTCTTGACTCTGACTTTGAGTCAGAGATGAACTTGTTTGAAGAGCAAGTTAAGACAAAGGTCTTTGCCAAAGAACCAGAGGTTGCAAAACCCCCTATTGAGAAAAATATTCTCCTAGGTTCTGGGCATATAAGCATGTCGACAAATGCTAAATCCACTCCCAAGTTTGAGTACAGGTAAAGAGTGCCAAGTTAGTTTCATCTGCTTCAATGGGCTCAAATTCCAAATCTAAGCCAATGAAATTCACTCCGGAACAGAAGGGAAAATCCACTACTTGCTCTAACATTAGTTTCTTTGTTTCAGAGAGGCCTCTGAAGGCCAAAGGAGTAGGGAAGAAGAAGTCAGAGAAGACTCATTATGTGTTAAAACAATCAAATCTAGATAGGAAGTTTGCTAGAACTACCAATGCTATGGATGATTGTAATAATTTATTCTTTAAAGCTAATAAATCATTTGTTTTCATAATTGTGAATGCGCTTCTCTATTGCTAAAATTAAAACAACACTTCTCTGATCCTAACTGTCTTCTATCTGGGTCATCAAAGTCTAAATCTAAGAAGACCCATAAGAGAAAGAAGGCTCCTAAAGCCAAGTCTGTTAATTTAGGTCAAGAGACGAAGCCTCTTCCCAAGCTTAAAAAGTAAGTCTCTGTCTCTAATCATCGAGGACCCATTATCAAATGGGTATCTAAATCCCTATAATTTATTTTGCAGAAGGCCGCATGTGGACATTTAGTATCTTGACTCCGGATGCTCAAGACACATGACCGGCAATAATAGGTTGCTCTCCTCATACAGAGAGAAGATTGGAGGAAAAGTAACCTTTGGGGATAATAAACATGGAGAAATAAAGGGATATGGGGATCTACTACAAGGTATGGTTTCTGTCTCCAAAGTTGCCTATGTCTCTGGATTAAACATAATCTTTTGAGCAAGTCAACTGTGTGATTATGGCTACAATGTCAACTTCCAAAAGGAAGCTTGCTCCATTATCTCAGAATCAGGTCAGGAGTTGCTAAGAGCTAAGAGAAAAGGCAATCTATATTTCATGAACTTCTCACCAAAAGAGAACTTAGAGACTCTATGTCTCGTATCTCGCAAGAGTGAAGAAGCTTGGCTCTGGCACCACAAGCTATCGCATCTCAATTTTCAAAATTTAGAGAAGCTTGTGAAGCATAATTTGGTTGACAGACTTCCTGCCATAAAGTTCGAAAAGGACCATCTCTGTTATGCGTGTGAAATGGGAAAGCTCAAAAGAGCATCCCATAAAACTAAGACGGATGTGTCATGCATCAAACCTCTGCACATGCTTCATGTGGATCTTTGTGGTCCAATATTTGTGCAGAGCTTGTCTGGTAAGAAGTATATCTTAGTCTTAATTGATGAATACTCACGATATACTTGGATTGAGTTTGTAAGGCAGAAATCAGATGTACCGGAGCTGTTAATCAAATTAATGACCAAGATTCATGTATTTCTACAATGCAAAATTCAGAAGCTGAGAAGTGATAGTGGAACAGAGTTCAAGAATGCCAAGATCGATGCATACTTGGACACAGAGGGAATAACTCAAAACTTCTCTGCAGCAAGGACACCACAACAAAATGGTGGGTAGAAAGAAAGAATAGTACCTTGGTCGAAGCTGCACGCACCATGCTAGCTTGCTCTGGTCTTCCAACTCGTTTTTGGGCAGAAACAATCTCGACTGCCTGCTTTATTCAAAATAGAGCAATGGTGGTTAAGAGGCACATGAAGACGCCTTACGAACTAATAACCAAAGAAAGCCTAACGTCAAAATTTTTCATGTCTTTGGTTGCAGATGCTTCGTCCTAAATTATTGAGATCAACTTGGCAAGTTCGATATGAAGGCCGATAAAAGCAAGTTCCTTGGGTATTCAACAAAAGCCAAGGCATACAAAGTCTAAAAATCAACAAACCAATACGGTCATGGAAAGCATCAACGTCTCGTTCGACGATAAAGAAAAATTAACTTCAGAATATCTCAGCTCTGGACTCGATCTCAACCAACGGACTTCCAATTCTCAAATGAAGTCATGGGAATTGGAACTCAGGCTCCTATTTGAAGACTTTTATGGTGACAAAGACATCTTTGTACGTGCAACAAGAGATGCATCTGCGAGTGTAAGTGAAGGATCACAAACTACAACCACATGTGACTCTAGTCCTTCACATACCTCTGCTTCCTCTGAAGATCATATCAATCCACAACCAGAGCAAACAAGCTCTGCATCAGTGCCCAGTCACGTAGAACTAGAGCATAATACTTCTGGCTCTGCAACTGGTTCCTCTGTACCATCATCCGAGGGGGAGCATGCAGAGCCTTCTTCACTATCAACGAGCTTAATGCCAAACACGCCCATGAAACGTGATCAAACGTCTCCCACTTCTATATCTGTCCCAAGAACAAAATGGATAAAGGATCATTCTCTTCACCAGATCATTGGTGAACCTTCAAGTGGCATAAAGACATGGGCTGCCACAGCTAATGAATGTTTATTCGTAAACTTCCTTAGCATGGTAGAGCCTAAGAAAGTACATGAAGCCCTACAAGATACTAGTTGGGTAGATGCCATGTAAGAACAGCTCCAACAATTCGAGAGAAATAAGGTATGGACTCTTGTTCCTTTACCGAAGGATAAATTTGCAATTGGTTGTAAATGGGTTTTCAGGAACAAGAAGGATGTGGATGGGATCATGGTAAGAAATAAAGCTAAGCTCGTAGCAAAAGGCTATTGCCAGGAAGAAGGCATAGACTATGACGAGACCTTTACGCCAGTAGCAAGGATAGAAGCTATACGCTTGTTCTTAGCCTTCTCTGCACATAAAGGATTCCGAGTCTATCAAATGGACGTGAAGTCAGCCTTCTTGAATGGTAAGCTGAAGGAGGAAGTTTACGTTCAACAACCTCTGGGGTTTGAAAGCTCCACACATCCAGAGTATGTATATTTCTTAGACAAAGCTCTGTATGGACTTAAGCAAGCACCTCGAGCCTGGTATGAATGTCTTTCATCTTTCCTCTTATCTAATGGTTTTGAAAAAGGTAAAATTGATACAACTTTGTTTATTAAGAGGTATAAAGGTGAGATGCTATTAGTACAGATATATGTGGACAACATTATCTTTGGTTCAACGACTAGAGGCATTGTGATAAGTTCTCTGCGTTAATGAAGAGCGAGTTTAAAATGAGCATGATGGGAGAATTGACCTTCTTCCTCGGCTTGCAAGTAAAACAAAGGGAGGATGGTATCTTCATTAGCCAAGCTAAGTATATCTCCGACATATTAAAGAAGTACCAACTTCACAACTCTTCCACCATGAGAACACCAATCGCTACGAGCACTAAGCTTGACACAGATCCATCTGGAAAAACCGATGGATGTTCAGACTTATCGTGGAATGATTGGATCACTACTATACCTCATGGCTAGTAGACCAGACATCATGTTTGCCACATGTCTCTGTGCCCGTTTTCAAGCAAGTCCAAAGGAATCTCATCTTTCGTCTGTAAAAAAATCTTTAGATAGCTGAAAGGGACTCAATTTTTGGGTCTTTGGTATCCAAAGCATTCTGGTTTCGATATTATTGCGTACACAGATTATGATCATGCAGGTTGTAAACTCGATCGAAAGAGTACATCAGGGAGCTGCCAATTACTTGGGGAGAAGCTCATAAGTTGGACCTCGAAGGAGCAGAACTGGGTCTCTACTTCCACAACTGAAGCAGAGTATCTAGCCGTAGCCAGTTGCTGTTCCCAAGTGATTTGGATGAAGACTCAACTGAAAGACTATTGCATAGAGTTTGAGAAGATTCCAATTCTGTGTGACTCAGAAAGTTCTATCGCAATCATAGCCAACCTTGTGCAACACTCAAAAACAAAGCACATCGATGTTCGATACCTTTTCATCAAGGACCATGTAGAGGAAGGTACGATTGAAATGTTCTTTGTAAGTACAGATTTACAACTTGCTGACATCTTTACAAAGGCTCTTGATGAAAAGAGATTTAAATTTTTAGTTAGCAAGTTGGGTATGCTAAATCATTCAAACTAAACCATAGCCTTTGTATGCACTATACAAAGCCTCTGCATCCCTTTATAGTACAATCACGAGTCTCTGTCTGAGATCCTAAGGTATGTTATCCTCTTCTGCATGTAGTACTATGGTTCTCTTCAAAACCACTACTTCTTACTAAACAAAGTACTTACACTTGCATTTTTCTGTGTCTTTCAAAAATATTATTTTATTAAGAAGGCGTAAGGTTTCTTTTAATTTTTAATAACATCTATTACCTTCACCAAGCGTCACTGCCTGTGAGCTTATCTTGTCAAACGTGGGAGGCGCCATTTGCAGCTTGCACTCCACGTGGCGCGCCCCCACAGGTTGTGAGAAAACCGGTTCATTTTTTTACCTGACATTTGGGGGCTAAAACACTCAAGTGTTTTATTTTATCCTATTTAAACTAATCTTTACCACTAATTAATCTTTTACGCTTAACAAAAATTCTCAAGAACTGCCGTCGTCTTCAACCTTCAACCGCCATTGCCATAACTTCAAGCTCTCGAACCAGTCAAAGATCGATTCAGTCTTCAACTGTTCATCCTGATTGACAAGTAAGTACCAAAAATCCTTTTTTACATCCCCTTACCTGTTTCAAGAACTCCTTCTTGAAACCCTAGAAATTCCTTCATCTCTTTCAAAACCCAAAACCTGCAACCATGTCCTCATCCGAATATGGAAACTCCCAAACCCACACTACAACCCACAAAACTATAGAAGATACTAGTCAAAACCTAGTTCCTTTTCCTATCAAACCAAATAACCATGCCCTAAACTCCAACTTGATAACTTCGATACCAAATACCATCCCATCATCAATATCCTCCAAAACTACTTCTTAAATCCAGCCTTGACCAACACGGATGACTTGGTTCCTGAAAAATACATCCAAGAATACTGGCAATCCTGTTATGTTATTGAATGTCAAAGAGGAATCATAGGAGATTTCTTTGTCTCTGCCACACAAGAGTTTGTCACAGTTCGTATTTCAAGATCCATGTTTTCGCGGGTTCTTGAAATCCCAACGAAAACTGACCTAGGGCTTTCTGAGTACGCCCCTCTCCCATCCGGGGACAAAATTGTAGCCTTCTTGAAGTTCTTGGGATACAACAAGGCCATTCAATACCCGTCATAGTATACCTACCACCGATGTGGAATACACTTTTCACATTAGTCAACCGCTTGTTGACAGGGAAGATAGGGAGCCTCGACATGTGCTCCACGAGCATACTTCAAATCGTCTATGGCATTTTCTTCGACCTATCCCTCGACTACTCCTTGATACTCTACACAGAGTTCAAGGAAGCCGTGGCCAAGAAGTGTCAAGAAGTGGCCAAAGGAAGATAGTTACTGTCTCTATTATTTCCTCGATTCTTGGGTCCTCTTCTAAGACCAGCCCTTGATGACAACAACATTGATACAGATCGTCTACCTCCTCAGAAGGTGAACATACTCAATCAATACAGACCAACAGTGAACAAGGAGGGCTATGAAGCAGATAGGCCTATTCCAAAGAGGCTGATGAGCTATACGAAGTCCAAGGAGATTAGACGAGCATACAGACGTATACACGAGTCACTAGGACCAGTGTCTCGAATCTTGTTACGCATAGGAACAGCCGAGGAAGAAGAGAGACCTGAGGACACATCAATGCCTAAGGCAGAGGGAGAAACGGTGAGAGCAGGAGAAGAGAGAATGAGAGCCGAGGAAGAAAGGGTGAGAGTACAACAAGAGAGAGAAAAAGAAAGAAAACGAGTAGACCAAGAAAGATTAGCTAAGATTGCTCGTGCTAGAGCGGAGGAGGAGCGAGCAGAAAAGGCTCCCCAAGAATAAATCGCTCGACTGAGAGAAGAGGCCAGACTCAGAGCATAAGATGAGGCTCGTCAAACCTTGGCTCACTCTAGTCCAAACCAAGGGGGTGACCAAGAGCACTATGACGATGTTGCAAGGTCTTACACAAGCGAGGAAAGTGAAGAAGAGGAGGAAGAGAGTGAAGAAGAACAGAGTGAGAAAGAAAAGAAAGTGAGGGAGAAGAAGAAGAGAGCGAGGAAGAAAAAGAGGAGGGAGAGGGAGGTGGTGCAGCAGTTGCTCTGTCTCAGGGCGGGACAGAACAACCTAGGCTAAATAAGCACATTAGATTTACCTACCCAACTCCCAGTGCAAACACATTATCTGACTCTGGTGGTCGAGACACGAAGATCATTGAAATAGAGGCGCACACCTCGAACCCTAACCAACCTATCCAACCAGAGGTCGCATCTGCCTCTAGTTATATTAGCCAAAGGGAAGCCTCGCCACAGGGAACACTGTCTCAAAAGGGTGTAACCTTTGAAAACATAAGTGATATGTCTCCCCATATCACGCCACTTTCCCATAAAGAGGAATTTGTTTCCTCTACACGAGTAGACTCCCAACCTTGTTCAGAGCAAAGAATAGGTGCACTAGACTTTGAGACTCTCGACCAGTCTTTTAGTCCACTCATGGAGAGCCCTATGGCTGGCTCTGAACCAGCCTTGGGTACTCTCCCTCATCGAACAGAGGTAGTGAATTACTTCAAGGAGAACCATGAGGATCCTCTAGAAGTCCTTCCCCGACTAACATCAATCAAGTCATGAATGAAGGCGTCCCTGGAACGGGGACTCAATCTGGCCCATGTGTTGAGCCAGAGGTTACACTATCTGCATATGTCACTAGGGAAGAATTCCATTCCCTTTTCACCTCTATGCGATGCTCTTTGGAAGAGTTGAAACTCACCATGGCCCGTGTAGAGCCGTCACCTTCTACACCTGCTCTGGATGAGATATGAGCATCCTTGGCAGTACTAAGAGCTGAGTCTATGACAAATGCTTCTCGTATCAATACTCTCATGGAATTGACGGCAACCAATACAGAAACATTGCAACAGGTCGTTGCATCTCTGCAGAGGGTTGAGGCGTCTACATCTCTCAACAACCAGGCCCTCATACCTCTGAATGTACCTGTGGACTATGTCACATAGAGCGCCATGAATGCTCTGGGTGACAGGCTCCTACAGAATGTGGCAGACTTCAGTGTGGATTTTAATAGCAAGGCCACAATAGCAGCGAAGAACATCAATGACACTATTGCCTCAACCTGGTCAACATACGTATGAATACTGCACAAGCCTCAGTGAATGTTGCAGGAACCCTAAGCCTTATTCCAGCATTCAGCAATCGAATGAAGCTTGCCATGCATGATTGTTTTTGTCTTGTCCTTCCTCACACAAAGGACAAACCCATACCAACTCAAGAGTATAGTACTGCACAAAGCCGACTACTCGACTCCATTGTCCACCAACTCCATGAAAGGATGTCTGCTCATGAATAGACAATACTACTATTCACTGTTGCAAAGGACAATGTTTCCTCTAAAAGATTGACGCATGTTATACTCATTTGAATTGCCTTTAATGCAATGGGTATAAATAGCTGAGTGCCCTCCTCACTCATTCACCTCTACTACAACAGAACACATACACTTATCTTCAAGCATGTACCATCCGATTCCACACATTGCATGTAACACATACTCCATTCACAAAAAATACATGTTTCTACACCATTAAGGTTCATTAGTACAAGAATCTACCATACATAATACATGATCCAAAAATTCAAAATACATTTCTTGTACTAATCAACATTCTTCTATCAAAAACTATATACATCATGGACAAATATTCATACTGTTTGGACCTTTAGATTCAGCTTATGATATTAATCAAATACTCTGGATGATCTTTTAGACAATAACAGTGCATCGGAAACAATATATGAACAAACAGAGTAAGAAATCAATCAAGAACACACAGATGATTAATGAAGAACACGAGATAATAGCTTCAAATGATTTTCAATTGATTGAAAATATTGACAATTACAATACGGGAAGCACACTGAATTACAAAGGCCTAAGCTGCTATTTATACTAGTTCCTAACGGCTTTTCTGACATGACCTAGACAAGTGAAATGATCTAAGCCGTTCAAATAAAGCAGATTACAAACATAGTCAGGTGAGAAGCACGTGCAGCTAACAACCATAAGTAAAACAGTACGAAGTGGTTCTTCACAAAAGATAAACCCGCAGACCTTCTGTGAACCATCCTAGAGGCTCTGCTGCATAAGACTTGTAAGCTCTTGATAACAGAGGACCAGTTTCCAAAACCTCTGTGAGAGACGACAGAGGTTCTGTCATTCTTGACTTGTACGCTTTTGTATATCTTCTGTTGTTGGTCCTCTGTGGTCTTCTGTGGTAGAACCCTTCTGTCAACACTTACAGTACTACTTTTTCATACCTTTACATTAAATGAAATGAGAGCTAACAATCGCCTCCTAAGTATGAAAAAGTAAAAATTGACAATTTAAAGCAAGAAATGACTTAATTGAAAAAATTACAAGAGGAAATAAAAAATTCATCCTCTGAAAAGAATTACATAAGGAAAGAATTACAAAAATTGTGTTTCATATGCCAATACTATTACAAAAGTTTATCCAACCACAGAGTCTGGATAGTCGTCTATGGCATATAGCGTGTCAGTCTTGATGGTTCTGTAGACATTGAAGATCCATTCTCTGAAGTTGACTTGTACTTTGATAGCTTCCAGAATGCCAGACACTTCACCCTTCCTAAGATGCYCTTTGTTCACCTCTGCCACTACTTTGTTGAATACCCATTCAAGGGTCTCTGTGGAGTATTTGTTCGCTTCTGTCGGAATGGAGAACCTTAGGATGTTATCCTTATCCAAGAACACAAACCCAAAAACAGGAATGTGAATAATGGAGTTTGGATGACACCGAAGTATCCATCCTGGCCTATTGTTTGGAGGGGTGATCTTAAGATCTGACTGAGCTAACCTCATTGCTATCTCAAAGTCCTTCTGGCTGTAGTACTTCACTTGTGCATGCATGACCTCGATAAGCCTTCTAAGCGATAGAGCATAGCTTGACCTCCTCTCCATGTATTTGTTAAGTATTTTGTGCAAGAAGATCAAATCACATACACAGAGGTTGTGGAGGTCAGCATCTGTGAATGTGTACATGTTGTCTTCATCCCTCTTCACAACGTATTGAGCATAGAGCACCTTCCTCTTTAGCAGGGTCCTTGAAGAAATTGTTTCAAGTGACACAATCACATGCTTTGAGACGACTTGCTCACGTGGCCTGGTGAGCTTAGAGAACTGGAACTTGGCATCGGCAGAAGGAATACCTGTGAGCTCTGGATCATAGGGGGGCTCTGTGTCCACTGCAGAGTATCTCTACATCGGAATCTCTTCCACAGTAGTAAYAGGCTCTGTGCGTACTTATTGCATAGGAATCTTGCTCATTGATTCAAATATCTCAGAAACCCTTCCTACTGTGGTGGACTCTGGCACTTTGACTTCCTCTTCTTCAAGTATTGGCCTCTGGGTTGACCCCTCTGCAAGGATAGGTTTGACGGTTCCTTGCAGAGCGTCGAACGTACTCGTGGACGTTTCTTCTTGGACTTGTGGGAATTTTGATGAAGAGCCTTCTCCTGCTCTGGGAATGGGGCCTCTGCCCTTTCTTGCTTGAGCCTCTTCCGGAGACACCTTTAAAGCTTGAATGAGCGCTGGGTCGCTGTACTCCTATTCATTTATTTGTTGTGGAGTCTCTGAGCTTGACGACTCCTTCTGTGGTATCTCCTCCACAACTTTGCCTTTGCCTTTGCCTTTGCCTTTGCCTTTAGGCTCTGGTGCCTTTTCTTTGCCTTTTGAGAACAAGACAGCTGTAGAGTCCACTATCTTGATGCCTCTGGCAGAAGTCTTCTTTGGCTCATCTTTCTTCTCAGCCTTCTTCTCCCCCTCATGACGATCATGGTCATCATCTCCTTGATCATCATGGTGTTTCGTGGCTTCTGCCTTGCATGTTTCCAGAGGAGCCTTCTCCAATCTCTTCAGAATCTTGGTGGCCGCCTTCTTCATTTTCTTAATGATCTCTTCTACGAGCACAGAGGCGTGGCTTATGTCTATCTCTGTGGACCACTTCAACTTGGAGACGCTTCGATAGATTTCGATTCTAAGGAGGTCTCACTCTTTCACGAGCTGGGAAGTGCAGTCTTTGATTGCCGTGTTGAAGGCTCGAGCCTCTTTAAGAAGTTGGTCTGTATGTTTGCACACCATATCCCCTAACGCTTCGAGCATGGCATCTAGTTCTCTGCGAGTTGCTAGATGATTGATGTTGGCCCTTGAGGATTTATTGTCGATGTCGTATGTGACCGTTAAGGAGAACCTGTTCTTGATCTCGTCCTTGAACTTGGAGTAATCTGTGTAGCCCGCAGAGATGAAGTCAGCAGCGAACTGGGCGGCCATCTCTGATAGTTCTATTTTTAACGTCTGGATTGAAGAAGGATTGAGGGTCAGAGCACTGAACGCCTCTACAAGATCATCCTTCTGTAGGACAGAGCTCTGAAGGGTTGCAAGAGTCGTCTTAAGTTCTGCTGTTGTGGAGCTCAACTCCTTCAGAGCCTCTGTGATGGGAGAAAGGTCTTCTGTCATCGTGCGAGAGATGAACAAGCTTTTCAACTCGTCATTCTTTTGGAATACCGCTGTGGCGAAGGTTTGTAGCTCCCCCTTCGTCACATAGGCATCCTGGGAGTTTAGATCACCAACACATGGTGACCTAGTAGCCTCGGAGCGAGAGGCGCCCTCAGCAACTGGTTTGTCATAGTCTGCTTGGGGACTTCCACGGGATCCTCGTACGTCTCCAAGAGGAGAGCCTACCCGTGTTTTGTCGATATCGTGCCTTGTAGGTTCAGAGCCTAACATGGCAGAGGGATCGAGTGTGGACATTGGGCGTTCTAGACCGTCTGTCGCGGTGACTCTCACATGTGCCTCTGAAGCACATTCTGGTTGGTCACTCTTGTGTGGAGATGCAACAGATGCCTCTCTGGGATGTGGCGAGTCCTTGGGCGATGGGACTCTTGTATTAAAACCTTCATCCTTTTGAGAGGATGTAGGAGTAGGATGTGGTTGCCCGGCTCTACGAGGTTAGCTTGGGTTAGGCTTGGCATGTGCATGTCTTGTTCAATAAGGGATCCCTTTATGTAACAATTCGTCACTTTGGGATTTCAGGTTAGTACCTTATTCAAGATCTTTATTTAGAACTAAGTCTTTCTAGGATTTAGCTTCGATGATTAGAGGTCATCCTGTTTAATTCCCAAGATTAGTTCTTTAGATCACGTCTCGGCGAGTAGCTAACAAAGCTAGTTTATGCAATGCCAAATAGTCTTGAAGTATTTCACATAAAATAAAGTCGATATTTTTAAGTTCGTCCTCTTCAAAAATTTAAAGTTTCCAAAGTCCCATTTTATATTTATTTGCCAATTAATTTAAAGAATGGTGTTTTAAATCTTTTGTCAAAATGTTTTGTTGTATTTATTGGGGGTCTTTTATTTTGCAATTAAAAATCTTTTGGACATGGGCCTTTAGAGGTCAGCCCATTCTTTTCATTGAATCCACATATAAATACCCCCTTCTCTTTTGGAAGTCCTTCACTTTCCAGATTCTCAGCCATTTCATCTCTTTCTCTCTCTCTAATTCCATCACTTTTCAACCGATTCCATCTTCAAGCAAAACTCAAGATTTCCTCTATTCTTGAGATTAGTTTGTAGACAAGAAAAGGTATGTTTAAAGC
The DNA here is from genome assembly GCF_001531365.2 of Cynara cardunculus var. scolymus. Taxonomy (NCBI): domain Eukaryota; kingdom Viridiplantae; phylum Streptophyta; class Magnoliopsida; order Asterales; family Asteraceae; genus Cynara; species Cynara cardunculus. Next base: position 14,418,297 of record NC_037544.1, on the reverse strand, counting down.
TATTTACTTCTCTTTTTGATGTMTGAAAGTCTTTATCTTTCTCCCTACTCGGCTTTTTGGCTATATACGGGATTTAAAGAGGAGAGATTATTCATCAAAGACCCACCTGTGTCTTCGTTGGTGACGATAATCTGTGACCCAAGTTCATTAAATCTCCAAGAAAGAAGGAAAAATTTCTTGCATGCAACTCTAATTGGATTTATCCCTTTGAAAACTTGTTGGAATCGGGATTTATTTTGTTTTCTGGAAGTTATTCAAAGATGATGATTTTTGTGTTAGAATCTTTTAATTCTTGGAAATATTGAGCTACATGCAATCGGTGATGAAGGCGTGTGGCTCAAGAATTGTGGATTATTCTTGAAAAGAGTGTTAAACCCACTCAAAAACTCTTGGTTTTGGTAATTGGCGGCTGCCATCATTTGTTTTAGAATGACATTTAATGATGTCATTACTTGGATTTTGGAAGGTTCCTTTTTAATAAATAATTAAATCGGCTTTAATATATGAAAATATTTGATGGCTTTGCATTGGAACCAACTTTGCCCTACCTAAGTCAAGGAAACCATTAAGTTAATATAGCGCTGGTTGGTCTGTCAGGAGGTTCGAGCAAGCATAGCAAGTACCTAGAGAAAACACACGGATATTCGCCAAACTAGTGAGTTTTCACTGCCCCACTTTTAATGCTTTTTATATGTTTTATGGGGGAAAAGCATGATATTGAGCAAACTTTGCATGTTTATGTTTTATGATACYTSTGACYAAAGAACTGTTTGGTCGATGCTTTAATTGGAATATCTTGGGCTAAGGAACTGCTTAGTCAAGTTTTACTTGGAACCTCTTGGGCTAAGAAACTGCTTAGTCGGGTTCAATATGTTTGGTTTTGACAACTGTTTCTGCACTTAGAATAAATGCTAAATTGATGCGCTTGAGAGTATAT
>NC_037544.1:14415339-14417260 GCF_001531365.2 Cynara cardunculus var. scolymus | reverse complement strand
AAAAACAAATTAGACGTTTTGCTATATGAAGTGTTTTTTTTTTTGTTTTTGTTTTGTGTGTTAATTGGGCCTCTCCTTTGGGCCGATCCAAGACCTCCTGCAAACCTCATCTAACCGATTTTTTTTATATAACCTTGCACACACACACCTATCCATCGGCTTCCTCTCCAATCCCCAAACCGATCACATGGAAGCCGACCACCCTCTTCGGCCTACCTCTCCAAGCCGACCCCGTCCATTCGGTTTCCCTTCTTTCGGCCTCTATCCCATTAACCCACTCCCCTACTTCTTTTCTCCTCACCGATTGATCAAGCCTCCAATCGGCTTCCACAACTATCAATCGGCCTCTACCCCATTCCCTCGCCGATTTTCCCTCAAACGTACTCCCCCATTCGGCTTGCTCACACCCAAGCCCACGCCGATCCCACTAGTTGGCTTCCTAAACCGATCCCCCACCCTAACCTCAAGCCGATCTTCTTTTAATCCCACCCCGATTAAGATCGGTTTCTCACACCCCTCGCTTGGAATCGGTTTCCCCATCCTCCCCTCCCTAGCCGATTCCAAACCTACCCACCAACCGATCCTCATTCGGCCATCGGCTTCCACCTTCGGCTTCCCCATCCTCAAGCCGATTACAAATACTTTTCCCTCGCCTTTACTTCCTCAAGCCGAACTTCACACAAAACCGGACCCCCCCCCACCCTTTCGGCCCAAACTCCATTCGGCCCACCCACTTTCGGCCCATTCTCTATCTTTCCTCAACCCTAGAAGCTCCTATCCCTCTCTATAAATACTCCTTTGCTTTCCTCCTTTTCTTCACAAACCAATCCACCCTCTCTTTCCCTTACAAACCGATTCTACCTTCGGTTTCCCCCTCAACTACGCCGATCACTTCTTCGGCCTCCACCCCTCGGCCTCTCCCTCGGCTGACACCTCCATTCTCTCCAAGCCGATCGCCCACACTCCTATCTACCTTCCACCTTAGGCCGATCTTCCCAAGCGCCGATCTCACCACTCTTCAAGCCTAAGCCGATCCCCATCCCACTCGGTTTCCCCTCTCTCTCTCAAGCCGATTCCAAATCGGCGCCCCCCCCCCGCCCCACGCCGATCCATCCTTAACCACCCACTCCACTCTCTGCTTCCCTCTCGGCTTCTTCATAACTCGAATCCCCCACCCCCTAAATCGGCCTATTCCTTCCAACTTACCTCAAGCCGATTCTTTTCCCTTCTTTTTCGGCCTCCACTCTCTCAACTACATACACCGCAAACCCCACTCCTACACCTACAAACCGATCCCTTTTTCACCTAAGCCGATCTCGAACTAACCGATCCCTAGCCACAAACCGATTCTCTCTTTGGCTCCCATCAAACCTTCGGTTTCTCCCATCAACCGATCCCTAGACACAAACCCATCCCCCCCCACGTCGCCGCCGCCCACATCCCCTCTCATCTCTTCTTTTCGGCTTGTGTCCCCTTTTCCCCCAACATCTTTTTCCAAACTCTTTTCCCCAACCTCTTTCCTTTCATTAGAGTACTACTTACCTCCCATCCCCACTCCCATCCCATCCCATCCACCTAATACTCTCCAAAGCACCCACCCCCCACCCCTATTTCTTACACCTATTTGCTTTTGCCTTTTTACCTTCCCAATACAACCCCTCTTTTTACCCACTATATATTTCCTTTATTTTAATTTAAAACCCCCACCTCTCATCTTCTCTACCTCATCTCCTTCTCCCATCTCTTTCCAAAACCCTCCACCTTTCTTCTCTAGAGAGTTTACTGTGTGATTTTCAAGCTTCCTTCAACCATGRCTTCTAAAGTTGGGACTCCCTCCAAGGCTTCAAAGGTTAAGAAATCCCTTACTGCTGATGATGTTACTTTTTCTCCATGCAACTTTGTGGCATTGTTGGATCACAAC
>NC_037544.1:14400882-14408009 GCF_001531365.2 Cynara cardunculus var. scolymus | reverse complement strand
GTTTAGGTTAGGTTTTCCTTTCCTATCTTCCGCAACAACTTTTGTTTTTCTGTGTGTATTAATTCTTGATATAAATCAATAAGAATTAAAAAGTTGAAAAAATCTGTGTAATTGTATTCAACCCCCCCTTCTACAATTACTTTCTGCTTATTGCCTTGCCCTTCGGGACTAACAAGATTATTAACACAATCGTTTTTTGGTTATAATCCAAAGTTTCAAAAATACTATTCTTCTTGAAAAACCCTAATATTTTCATTGTGTATTTTTCAAAAGAAGTTTTATTGTTCTAAAACCTAAAAATATCAGATTCTAAATCTTGGACTACTAACAAAAACTGTTATTTCTTTTTTTAACTATAACAGACAATGGCCGCCAAGAATGTGAACTTCTCCATTGAAGATGTGACCTTCAAGGCTAACAACCACGTCGCCTTGTTGAACGTTCCTTCAAACAAAACCATCTGTGTGGATTTTGTTGCCTTCCCCAAAATGTCGCCTATTGCCTACACTCTTACTCATGAACCTGTCATGGTGAGGGAAGCCCTTCAGCAATTCTGTATGACCGCTGAAGTGGTGCCGGACACCGAAAAAAACGGTCCACAAGTGGAGAAAATCTCTTTCACCATTAACTGATTGACCGTCAGCTTTGGTGTGACAACACTAAGGCACACTATTCATTTTCCCAAGGGTCCATTGGCCAGCGATCCTTCAACGGAACACATCATCGCTTGCCTTGATGATATTGGCTACGCATGGCCAATAAAGAAACACTCCAGCGAGCCTCTAAAGTCGCTGTCAAAGATAGAGAAGAATCTCATGTCAACGATTTGGCAATTCCTCTTCTCTCACTTCATTCAGAGCATGGGTGGAAAGACTAGAGGTCAAGATTAAGCATCTAGGGTCACTCTCACTATCGGCGTGTCTGTCATCCGCCACCGACCCATAAACTATGTTGCAGTGATCTTCAATTACCTGGCGCTTAAGCTGAACAAACACTAGAGGGAGAAGGACGTTCCATACACCAGATTCCTCTCGATGGTCTTTGCCAAGATCTTCGGCAACAAATACTCCAAGGAAGGTAACCTTCCTATCTACGAGCTTGGATTCAGGATTCTGGATCACAAGCTGAGGGATAGAGATATTGCACTTTCTGCTGTTGTGCATTCCTCTTCAATTCCACCGTCTTCTTCTCCTTCTAAGGTGGCTAAGACGAAGGAAAACCCGAGGTTCCAAGCGTCCATTATTCCAAACGCCCATCCTCTCAACCAACTCTTGGTTCTCTTTCGAGGGCCAAGAAAACCAAAAAGGGGATACCTACATCTCTGACTGTGACCTCTTAAATGGTCTGATTTATTGAAACTAGCCTTAACCCCGAGGCACTTTCAGTTAGCCTTCCCATCTATTCAGTGATATCTGAAATCACTGTGGTACTCGTGGCTCCTCTCCTAACCGCCTCAATGACCCAAATCACCGAAGGTGAGAATATCAGCAGGCCACTGCAGAACACCCACAACCATCAGTCTCAGCCATTTTCTCCTCCCCTCCATCTTTGGTCTCTACATGTGCTGATGACTCGTCAGCGAATGTCCTCCCTGATGATGAAACACCCACCACTAAACCTGAGATTGCTTCTCTTGAGGCATCTCAAAAAACTGGCGCATATTCTTTTGAAGGCACCATGAAGCACACCAGCAATAATTTTTCAGATAACACTGAAGAACCCTCAGGTACTCCATCTCTCTACCCTATTGTTTCTTCTAACCCTGAGCCATCTTATGCTCATTCTTGTGACGTTTCAGGTCTTTTTGAGGAACCAACCATGGAAGATGAGTACAACATGACTGATGATGTAAAGAAACTCCTCCTTGCAGTCTTTATCAAAATGGACGAAGTCCATAAAGGCATGCCTCTAGGGGACGAAGTAGCTGCTGACCTATCAACTATCCGAGCTAAAGTACAAGAGGTCAAGGACCAACTCTCCACAATGCAAGGGGCTATCCAAGCCAATGCTGAGGCCATAAACGCTTTAACAAACAAGGCCAATGAAGTGAACTCTCACCTTGCTAAGCATACGGAGCTGATACAGTAGATCTTGGCTGCTCTCCAACAGCCTAACCCAGCACTTGAGCCATCATTCACTGCTGATGATTGTGCGCATCTGGATGAAGCGCATGAGGCTACCATTATCCTAGCTCGCTCTATGACCAAACTCAAAGAAATGATGGCACTCCAAATCCGCACCGTCGACCACTTCTTTGGCAATTGCTCCAAACTATCGCCAAAGACGGGGAGATAGAATCTGAAGCTGCTCCTTCGAATGTTGTTGTTGTCGCAGGACCCTGTGTTGTTCCAGCGACTGACGTTGAAGCAGAATCTCCTAGAATTAAAGTTGAAGTTGATGTCACTGATGAAAATCCAACTTCCTATGAAGCTCCTAGGGCTGAGGATGTTGATCCCGTCCGAGCTGACGCTGAAGCTCATGACGATGACCTTCCAATCACCTCTGCAGCTAATGCCGGTGATATGGAATATGATGATGAAGTAGATGATGAAGAAGACGGTGAATCTCTTAACCTTCCTGATGCTGGTAAAGACTTGGATGATGATGACGATGATGGAGTCGACGATGACGACGCCTTCACAATTCAGTATTGGAGACCTACTTGTGCCACAAAAGGCATCACCCTCAGGGATTCTACATCCCAGGGGAGCAAGAGCAGAATGAGGCGACTCAACCAAAGAACCAGAACACTAAGTCAAAAGACAAGGGTATTGCTGAAGAAGGAAAACTTAAGTGTTGGATCTGAATTCAACTTTGGTATTGATCTAACACTCTAAAACAATTGAAGTGCAGCGGAAGTATTAATAAGAGCAAAACAGAGTGAGTAAGAGATTAGAAAATCGAAACATACCAAGAATACACAGACTACAAGAAGAATATGAATACAAGAAGATTGCTCCAAAGGTTTTTCAATTGATTCAATTGAAAATTTTGACGATTACAATACTGGACGCACCACTTATTACAAAGGTCCTATCCGCTATATATACTAGTTCCTAACGACCTTAGTGACAAGATTTTGATGCATATCTTCATCTGAGCCATCCAAATAAAGTCGATTATTCCCTAGTCACGTTAAAAGCACATACGGCTAACAACCTTTGAAAACAGATAGAACAGAAACTTCACAGAAGACCAAATCCGCAGACCCTTTGTGAGCCATCTCAGAGGCTCTGCTGTAAATGACTTGCGAGTTCTTATTGACAGAGGACCATTTTCCAGAACCTCTGTGAGACACATCAGAGGTTCTGCCACTTTTCACTTGTTCGATCAAACGGCTTCTGTTGCTACTCCTCTGTTGTCTTCTGTGGAGATAACCTTTTGTCAAGACTTACAATGTACTTTTTCTATACTTTTACAAGATAGGAATAATGGAGCTAACAATCTCCCTCTAAGTATAAAAAAGTAATTGTGGACAGTTGGGTGCAAGATTTGACAAAAGGAAAAAAATACAAGACGGGAATAATGTCATCCTCTGCAAAAATTTACATTATTGAAAGAAGTAAAAATTAAATTGTGCAGGCCTATACTATTACAAGAGATTACTCAACAGTAGAGTCTGGATAGTCGTCTACAGCATATTGCAAATCTGTCTTGACAGCCTTGTAGACCTTGAATATCCATTCCCTGAATGAGACTTGTATTTTGATAATCTCCAGAAGGTTCGCTACTTCATCCCCCCTTATTCGCCCTTTCTACACCTCTGCCACCACCAAGTTGAACACCCATTCGAGGRACTCTGTTGAATACTTGTGCACCTCTTTCGGATCGAAGAATCTTAGGATCTCATCCTTATCCAAGAAAACAAACCCAAAGATGGGATTGTGGATAATAGTGTTGGGATGGAACCTATGCAGCCAAATAGGTCTGTTCTTTGGAGGAGAAATCTTAAGCTCTGGCTGGGCCAACCTCATCACAATATTGAAGTCTTTCTGGCTGTAGAATTTAACTTGAGCATGCATTACCTCTATCAGTCTTCTGAGTGAAATCGAGTAGCTTGACCTCCTCTCCATGTACTTGTTTAGGATCTTGTGCAAGAAGATTAGATCAAATACACACAGATTGTGGAGGTCAGCATCTGTGAAAGTGTATAGGTTGCCATCATCCCTCTTCACCGTATATTGAGTGTATAGCACGGTCTTCTTCAGCGTGGTACACGGAGAGATGGTTTCTAGTGAACGAATAACATGCTCTGAGAAGACCTGCTTTGGTGGCTTGGTGAGTTTAATGAAGTGAAATTTTTCTTCGGCATAGGGCATTCCGGTTAGCTCTGGATCATATGGGGGCTCTGTGTCTGTGGATGAGGAACGCCACCGCAGAATCTCTTCGACAGTGGTTACGGGCTCTGTACGAATCTTCTGCATAGGAATCTTGTTCATCGAGTCAATAATTTCAGAGACCCTCCCTACTGTGGTAGACTCTGGCGTTCTGGTAAGATTGGCTTGACTGTTCCTACCAGAGCGTCGAACGTACCCGTGGACGTCTCTTCAGGTATTTTGGCAAGTTTGGAAGAGACTTCTCCAACTTTGGGGAAGGGAGCTCTGCCTTTCTTCATCCGAGCCTCTGCCGAAGACGTCTTGAGGGCTTGAACCAGATCAGGGTCGTCGTATTCATCTTCATTGATCTCCTCCAGTGTCTCAGAGCTAGACCCTCTCTTTGGCGACTCCTCTACCACTTTACCCTTGCCTTTCCCCGTAGGCTCTGAAGATTTTTCTTTGGAGAATAGGGCTTCAGCAGAGTCCACTATTTTCAATGGTTTGGCAGAGGTCGATTTCTTTGGCTCTGTCTTCTTCTCCCCCTCATGACGATCAGGGTTATTGCCTTCCTGATTATCATGGATTTGAGTAGCCTCTGTCTTGCACGGGGTGAGGGGAGCCTTCTTCAAGCGCCTGAGTACTCTGGACGTCGCCTTCTCCATCTTCTCTATTATCATTTCAGCATTCAGAGTGGCGGTGTTGATATCCATCTCTGTGGCCCATTTCATTTTAGAGACGCAATGATTGATTTCATTTTGGTAGGAGTCACCTTCTTTGACGAGTTGCTTCATGCAGTCTCTGATGGATTCGTTAATAGCTCGGGCCTCTTTGAGAAGATGGTCGTGGTGTTTCTGTACAGTCTCTCCGAGAGCCTCAACCATTGCGTCTAGCTCTCTGTGAGTGGCTAGATGGTTAATATTAGCCCTGGAGGATGAGGAGTCGATGCCAACAGTGATCGCAGAGGAGAACATCTCTTTGATTTCATTCTTGAAGGCGGAGTAGTCCGTGTAGGCGGCAGAAACTATGTCTGCAGCGTATTGGGTGGCTACCTCTGTCAGTATTGTCTTTAGAGTGTTGATAGAAGAAGGATCGAGAGATAGCACGCTGAAGGCTTCTGTGAGATCATCCTTTTTGAGGACAGAGCTCTGAAGGGCTGATAAGGTCGCCTTGAGTTCAGAAGTTGTAGAAGTCAACTCCTTCAGAGCCTCTGTTAGAGGTGTAAGAGCCTCTGTCGCCGGAGAGGAGGAGAACAAGCTTTTCAACTCATCCAACCTCTAGAATACCGCTGTGGCGAAGGTTTGCAACTCCTCCTTCGTCACATAGGCACTCGGGGAACCTAGATCACTAACACATGGTGACCTAGTAGCCTTGGAGTGTAAGGAGCCCTCAGTGACCGATTTGGCGTTGTCATCTGGGGGACTTCCACAAGATCCTCGGACATCACCAATTGGAGATCCTACCGGTGTTCTATCGATTTCGTGCCTAATAGGTTCAGAGCCTAACTTGGCAGAGGGATCGAGTGGAGACTTTGGGCGTTCTAGACCCACAGCCTCGGTGATTCTCTCGCTTGCCTCTTAAGCATGACTGGGTGGTTCACTCACGTGTGGAGGGGCAACAGATGCCTCTCTTGGTTGTGTCGAGTCCTTGGGCGAACAGACTCTTTTGATAAAACTACCATCCTTTTGAGAGGATGATGGAGTAGAATAGGGTTCCCGGTTTGTGCATTCGATGGAGCACGAAAGAATGTCCTCTGCGAGGTTGGTTGGTTCAGGGTTCAACGTGTGCACGCTTTCTTCAATAGGGGTTCCCTCTAAAACAGGGTCCCTAGACATATGGGTTGCACAGGGAGGGGGCTTGGATGTGTGCCTTCGGCATCTTTTTCACCCTCATCTAACTCTACTTCTTCCTCTTCGTCGTCTAATACGACTTCTGTCCCCAAATTTACCACCGCTGTGGGCGCTGTAAAACTCTGTTGGAGATTGAAGATTATATCTTGTATTTGCTCAGAGGGGGACTCTTCTCGAACAGCTTTGCGCAACCTTCTGCGCTTAGGTACAGCCTCTGCCAGGCCTTCTTGAACCTCGGCCTCTGTGTCCTCAACCTCTGTGTCCTCAACCTCTGTGGGTTGGGCCTTCCTTGATTTCTTCTTTTTGGGTTTTGGCAGAGGACTGTTTGGATCCTCTTCTTCTATGGGTTTCTTTTTCCCTTTCTTTTTCTCTGAAGGATCGGCATCCTTGTGACTCTTCTTAGACTTCTTTGGCCTTCGTGGGGGACTACTAACTACTCTCGGTCCTTCCTTACTCAGCCCCCTTGCCTCTGCAGGCTCCTCCAATCTTCCCTCAACTCTCATTTTGTGCACTTTCTCACCTACGGGGATACCTATTCGTGGAGGGGCTTTAGGGACCGGCTCTGGCCTGCTGTATCCGCGTCTATAATCCTTCCTATCTCCCTTGCTAAGGTACTTGAGCATAGCTTTTGATAATATCCTCGGGCTTCAGTAACCAAGCTCATGCTCTGTTGGATGAAACTCCTTCATTGGGTATAAGCGAGCATTTAGGTCTGCAGAGGGCAGCTTCTCTGCAATCATGTCTCCAAAGACTAAGCCGAAGAACCTCTATAAGGTCAGGTTTGGGTGATTGAGGTCTTCCTTGGCTTTCTTCTGTGCTTTTACCTTTGATTTCTCACCCCGTTGAGTAGCACATTTCTTCTTCATTAGGCCCACCATATCATCAAAGATGAGTTGCACGTAATCCAAGGGCAAGTTGAAGTATATTCCATAGACTATGGAGAGCATGGCATGAGATGCTTGAT
>NC_037544.1:14397878-14400657 GCF_001531365.2 Cynara cardunculus var. scolymus | reverse complement strand
TATGAGTGGAATTCGAGGAATTCGATCCATTCCGCATCTGTTGGAGTTGGTGCAAAGGCATCCAAATGAAGATCGTCCAGAGTTGGTAGATACAGGGCAACACGCAGGGTTTCGACATTCATCTCCATTGGTACGAGGGATTTGATTATTCGGTGTGAAGCATAGTCTATTATGCTTAATCCAACATCTTTCAGGGTGCATATGTATGAACTGAGAAGAAATTGGGTGAGATAGGTTTCAGGGGTAGGTTTTGTTGCAGTGAGTGCGTAATAGATGGGGTGGTTGCGAAGGATTTCCAATAGAGGATATGTGTATTCCGGGAAGCCATTTGGGGATGGAGCGAAGTAGTAGTTGTTAGGTTTCTTTACCAGCATCACTTTCTCATATCGATTCTGTAAAAACGATATGGCATGAGATTTCAGTGCCTGAGATTGGTTCACTTCATCATTGCTTGGGTAGTTTTCGGATTGGGCGGAGGTAGATGCTGAGCTTGAAGACATAGTTGCAGGTTGTCGAAAAGCTTGAGATTTTGCTGGAGGAGTATTTAGAGAAGTGAAGGGGTTTATGATGGGGGAAGAGTATTTATAGTGACGAATTTTGAATGTGAACCGTTTATTTGGCTATATATCGTGATGAGTGGTTTATGGTAGAGACGAATCAAAATATGTCACGTGATGTTGGGAAGACGCACGATTGATGACGTCCGCCCCCGTTTCTGACACGCGCGTGGTCAACTTTAACCCTTATCCACAGAACCACATGCACCATATCAATAATATAAAACTATAGAAGAGTTTTGTCAGAGACCTAAGGGTAACAGAGCCTTTGTGATATGTGCGGGGCCTTCTTACATGTTACACCTTTGTATACCTAAAYGRTTTGAAAATCCTCAGAGAGATGAGCACCTTCTCAGTTCAGACCCACAGAGCCTCTGATAGAAGCGCCAGAGGTTCTGATGAGTTGACCTCTGAGATCGAGATACTTCAAAAAATTTGGCACCTTCTGAGGTTTTGATTTTCAAATTCAAAACTCCCCCTATAAGCCAGCTTCCATGGCTCCCCCTCAAAACAAAAACCATTTAAAAATCCTAAGAAGAATCGACAGAGGATCTGTTCAAAGAGCCTCTGAGAGTTATCACAGAGGGTCTGTGAAAATACTTCTATGATGAAAAACATTTTGCTTCTTCAATAGGTTTTATTCCTTTTAACCATATACTCCCCCTCAAACCTTGAATATCTCTGCGAGGTAAACCTGCTAACTAAGAAAACAAGTGAAGGTTAACCAAKAAGTAAAACTATATACAAAAAGAGATTATTAAAAGTAAGACATTCAACATTTAGAACTCTGGCCATGCCATTCCTATTTTTTCAATAAGAAAGTTGAATCTTTTCTCATCAAGGGCTTTTGTAAAGAGATCAGCCAATTGAAATTCAGATTTGACAAAGTATAGTTCGACATTACCTTCTTCTACATGATGTTTTAAGAAGTGGTACCTTATATCGATATGCTTTGTTTTTGAATGTTGCACAGGGTTGGCTGATATTGGAATTACGCTATTAGAATCACAGAGAATGGGGATCTTGTCAACAGAGTAGCCATAATCGCGTAGCTGAGTCTGCATCCACAGAGCTTGTGAGCAACAACTTGCAGCGGCTATATATTCAGCCTCTGCCGTGGAAGTTGATACACAATTCTGCTTCTTTGAAGACCAACTGACAAGTTTTCCTCCAAGAAATTGGCAACTTCCAGAGGTGCTCTTTCTGTCGATTTGACATCCACCATAGTCTGAATCGGTGTAAGCCACGAGATCAACGTTGTAGTGCATAGGATACCAGAGTCCCAGAGTTGGTGTCTTCTTTAAATATCTTAGGATTCTCTTCACTGCACTTAGATGCGATTCTTTGGGGTTTGCTTGATACCTAGCACAAACGCATGTTGAAAACATGATATCAGGCCTACTTGCAGTGAGATATAGCAGAGATCCAATCATACCTCTGTAGACTTTGCACTCTACAGAAGGACCATTTATGTCTTTACGAAGCTTCTGGCCAGGGGCCATTGGTGTCCTCATGGGAGAGGCATCATGAATCTTGTACTTCCTCAAAAGGTCATGCACATATTTAGATTGATTGATAAAGATTCCTTCAGAGGATTGCTTGACTTGTAGACCTAAGAAGAAGGTGAGCTCTCCCATCATGCTCATTTCAAACTCACTCTGCATCAGAAACTCGAACTCTTTGCACATTGAAACATTAGTTGAACCAAAGATTATGTCATCAACATATATTTGTACAAGCAGAATATCATCATTTTGTTTCTTATATAACAAAGTAATGTCAGTTGTACCTCTGTGGAAACCATTTATAGTAAGAAAAGTAGAAAAGCGTTCATACCATGCTTTGGGAGCTTGTTTGAGGCCATACAGAGCTTTGTCTAGGAAATAGACATGGTTAGGATACTTCTAACTTTCAAACCTAGGTGGTTGCTTGACATAGACTTCTTCTTTGATTTTGCCACTCAAGAAGGTTGACTTCACGTCCATTTGAAACACCTTAAACCCTCTGTGAGCAGCATATGCGAGAAAGATGCGAATTGCTTCTAGTCTAGCCACAGGGGCAAAGGTTTCCTCAATGTCGATGCCCTACTCTTGGCAGTACCCTTTGACAACTAGTCTAGCCTTGTTTCTCACCACCACACCTTGTTCATCCTTTTTGTTGCGAAAAACCCACTTGGTGCCTATTGCAAGCTTTCCATTTGCCAGAGGTACAACAGTCCATAC
>NC_037544.1:14377206-14392728 GCF_001531365.2 Cynara cardunculus var. scolymus | reverse complement strand
GAAACTGATTCAACAGTGTGTGAAACAGGGTAAACTGAAGAAAATGGTGTTCAAGGAATCACAGATTAATACCAAAAGCAGAATTAATTGAATTAGAATTCAAAACCTGCTTTGATACCAATTGTTGGATATGAATTCAACTTTGGTATTGATCTAACACTCTAAACAAGCTCTAAAACAATTGAAGTGCAACGGAAGTATTAATAAGAGCAAAACAGAGTGAGTAAGAGATTAGAAAATCTAAACATACCAAGAATACACAGACTGAAAGAAGAAGATGAATACAAGAAGATTGCTCCAAAGGTTTTTCAATTGTTTCAATTGAAAATTTTGACGATTACAATACTGGAAGCACCACTGATTACAAAGGTCCTATCCGCTATATATACTAGTTCCTAACGACCTTAGTGACAAGATTTTGACGCGTGTCTTCATCTGAGCTGTCCAAATAAAGTCAATTATTCCCTAGTCACGTGAAAAGCACATGCGGCTAACAACCTTTGAAAACAGATAGAACAGAAACTTCACAAAAGACCAAATCCGCAGACCTTCTGTGAGCCATCTCCGAGGCTCTACTGTAAATGACTTGCGAGTTCCTATTGACAGAGGACCATTTTCCAGAACCTCTATGAGACACATCAGAAGTTCTGCCACTTTTCACTTGTTCGATCAAACGGGTTCTGTTGCTAGTCCTCTGTTGTCTTCTGTGGAGATAACCTTCTGTCAAGACTTAAAATCTACTTTTTCTATACTTTTACAAGATAGGAATAATGGAGCTAACATTAAGGTATTGTTCCAACCCTTAGAGCCTTTATAAAATGAGTCCTCAAGCCTTATCATCATCACGTCCATGTATCATCTATCCATTCCTACCACTACCTACGGTCGGCTAGAGGAATGGGTCCCTGAAAACCAATCTCTTAGCGCTCCTACCGACCAGCAGATGTCTCAGCTAAGGGAGTCCCTCGACCAAACTAGAGTAAAAATTCCTCTTTGTACCCCTAGTTGTGTTGTGTTCGACTTCCTGACAGAAGCTGAAAGAATCGAGGCACTCAAGGCCAAGGAAGAACTAAACATTCAATGTAACAGACTGATAATAGATTAAAGCTGGCCATGTCTGTTGCTGCCAAAGTTCTTCCAAGGAAGAAATCCAAAAAGATAGTGGATGATGTCCAGGCCCAGGGTAAGCTTCTCTCTATTGCAGAAGTTGAACGCGATGTAGCACTAATGTTGGCCAACCACGATAGAAAATGGAGCGAAGATCGTCTACACTAGAGAGTCAACCCTCGTCCTATTTCAAACGTCACCATCAGCGGACGGATGAAAGACAGAGGATTGTTGGTCTCAATGCTCATCACTAGGGATAACCTTGACGCGGTCAACGAGTATCCTTCCTACCTCGGCGAGTATGGCTACAATGAATGGATGGGGATCCGCCAAGCCATTCATTGCTCAAAATAAAGACATAAGCCGATTATCGAAGAAATCATCAGTGAGGTGATCAAGAAAATGTTAAGGTATGTCGATGTCCCTGAAAAGCCTATTCTGAAGAGAGGTGGAAGAAGAAAAATACCTTCAAGTCCTAATGACGGACCAAATCTAAGGAACGAACCTGAAACAAAGCTCTCCTTGGATGAAGTCCTGAAAGCTACGAAGAAGCCGGACATTTCTATGTTGAATCTCTCACTGCCAATGAAAGGTCCTTACATACCCAACACTGTGCACATCAAGCCTGAGTTAGGATTTATCTTCCTTGACTATGAAGGTGAAGTCAGCTTCCAAAGAATTTCTGAGTTACATTTATGCCCAATGGAACATCTCGCATACATCATATATTGGCTAAATAATGACATATACGGTGAAACGATGGACATCAATATAAAAAAGGAATTTCAACATCGAAAGGAGCTCGGAGAAGATGTACCTGGCTACATCAATCTGAACAATATCCCTGAAAAAGAGTAATAGGGACACAAGTCTATGAGTTCCAGTGTTCTCTTACATTCACTGACAATCTATAAGTTAGTGCACATGCTTTCAGTTTCAATTTCTGTTCTTATACCTTTTCTTAAACTTGTAACTTAAGAAAAATTATTAAGTAAAAACTGACTCACTGAAAAAATATCACAAAATAGTAAAAAGGGACATGTACTTTATATGTAACTTTTTCTTACTGTTATTTGATAAGGTAACTTTCTTTATGTTGCTTTGTTATCATCAAATAGGGGGAGATTATTGATCCTCTCTCTTACTGATTTGATGATAATCCCTTTAACCTTTTACGAAGTATTATGTTACCTTCTTTCAGTTCCAGTGATCATCACTGAGTCTGTTCAGTAATCGCGGAAATATGTATTGTAGTTCTATCAGCGACAACGATACATCAAGAAGACAAACCTCACACCAAATAACCTTCAAAGAAAGTCGAAGACTAAATCTGAAAATTAGAGACTAGTGCGTTCGTGATCTGAAACGGCATTCAGTGATTACAACCTCATCAACATATGTGTGAAGACTGCCCAATCCTCAACTAATGCTGAAGACACCTTCAGGGTAATTCCAACATTCAGCGATCAAATGAAGCTTGTTGTGCAAGATTTCTTTGTCTTGTCCTTCCACACAGAAAGGACAAACCCATACCCTTTCTATAGTGTAGGACGGTATGGGGCCGATTAGTTGATATTACTACCCACCAACTCCATTAAAGGATGTTTGCTCATGAATAGGCTTTTGTACTATTCACTGTAGGAAAGGACAAACTTTTCTCTAAGAGCTTGACGCGTGTTCAAACACTATTTCATTGCATTAAATGTGTATTTAATGCAATAGCTATAAATAGATGAGTGTTCTCCACATGCAAAAAATAGTGCATACACACAAGAGATCACACACACATCTAAGAACACTTATGCTTATCTTCAAGTATGTTAGAATCCCTTTCAAGCATTCTAAAAAGTTCTTACCCAGAAAGAACTCATTTGCTTCATAGTCTTAACAAAAAATCTTTTCTCCTTACTAAGATCATTAGTGTGTAAACTTAGATTGTTTTAGATAGATTATCTTTACCTTACCTATTTAGGCATACAATCTTGTAAAAATCTGTATTGATCTATCTTTATCAATATATATTTTTGAATTTGAAAGTTCCTGCGTTTGTATTCMCCCCCCCCCCCCTTCTACAAATTGTTTCTATAAAATTCTTATAGACCATAACGGGACCAACATCTTCTTTGCCATGTCCAACTGTATTCTTTTGATGTTTTCACAATTAAGCAAACAGGTTTAAAATCTGTTAGAGTTGGAAAATTAATTGCATGAAGATTACCATAGCGTTCAGCTCTTATCAGCTCTATCCCTTCATAGTCAAAAATCACGCAACCATTCACAAAAAGTTTAACATCAAACCCATCATCACAGAAATGACTAATGCTTAATAGCTTATGCTTTAAACCCTCAATGTAGAAAACTTTATAATCGTGACAATGTTGTTTGTTAAAGTTTTGTATCCTCTCACAAAACTCTTTTCTTTATTACCAAATTTAACTGTTCCACAAGGTTTTCCTATAAAATCAGTCAGAAGGTGCCTATGTCCTGTTAATGTCTTGAAGATCCTGAGTCTACGAACCACACATGACGGTCCTGCAAAAACAATCATAGAGATTTAAGTACCTATTTCCAAATGAGTCATTTTGAGTTAGAAAGAACATTTGAAGATAGAGATTTAACTTGCCACTCGTATTTCTCTTTTAGAACACATTTCCAAACAAACCTAACATCAACAAAATATGGCTCCTCCTTTTTTGGTTTTGAATTTTTTTTTCTTGAAAGCACTTTTCTTTTGAACATCGGGAGGACCATTGAAATTTTATGCTTTGACCGGAGTCTTTGATTTAGAATCAGAAATCTTTGACCCTTAAAACTTTTTGCATTTGGCGTTAACTGCAAGGGAGTTTGACCTACAATAATTGTAATGTAAATGACGCTTAGCAACAAAAATAAGACCTGAATGAGATTTTTTTTAACATTCTTAAGATCAACATCCATATACAGTTTGAGTTCACAAATTTACAATTGCAACTATTTTTATTCATAGAAAAATTCATTATAGAAGATGAATTATTTGAAACGTTTTTCTCAATCTTCTGCCAAGACTTCCACTTGCAGTCTTTTCCAATCTTTAAAAGGTCTGCGACAGGAAAAGATTTTGAGTTAGTCGAGTGTTTCGAAAATAAAGATTCAGATATAATTGATTTTGCATTTTGAACATATTTTATTACGAGTAGCCTTAGAAATATTTTCAGATTTAGTTTTAAAAGGATCCCCTTTCTCAAACTTACTTTCAGAAAATTTAATTTTATCAATAACAGTTGTTTTAATTTAGAGACATTCTCAGAATTTTTGGCAAATGATCTTGAAGTTGTTTTGAGATCTTCTTCAAGCTTAATAATTTTACTAATAAACTGAGTCCTTCTATAAAAACACGAACTCAATTCTTTTTCTAGATCTGAAATCTTTTTCAAATTGGACACAAGCAAATTATTTTTACAAACAACAAGCAAGGTCAATTTAGAAATTTTGCTTTCAAAGTGTTTGAAGTTGGATATAAAATAACTTTCACCTTTAATATTTAAATGTTCAGCACGAAGTTTGTCTTGAAGATCAGAAATCTTTTTCAAATTCAAATCAAATTCAAAATTTGAATGCACTTTCCAATCCTGATCAGTATCTTGTCTGAATCATAAATCATCTCTGTTTCCTACTCAGGAGTCATTGATTCTATGAACTCGGAAAGGTTTTTAGAATTCTCTTCAGATGATTCAAAAATAGATGAAGTTTGATTTTGAACTCTTTTAGTTGGATATATTGAATCAAGTTAACTATGTGAAAATATGATTTTTCTAGTTTCATGACTCGAGTTGAGATCATCATGTTTGATTCCAATTGATTTAAAATTTATCTTTTCAAAAGATTTTTCATCAATTTTATCATTATCAAAAATAGGTGATTCAGTTCGAGATTTGACAAAGATTTCCTTCACAGTAGGAATTTCAAATTTTTTTCGACCCCCTTTTAATCAAAATTGTACAAAGATTGAGGGGCGTTTTTCAAAGTATAATTTTCAGTAAAACCCAAACCCATTTGAGGATTACAAAAAAAGGAGTATCTTTTGGGTTATTTGTCAAACGTTTCAGTGTTTGCTCAGACTGAGCTCTTTTATAGTTAATATCCTCCAACTGTTTAATTTTATCATAAAGCTTCAATTTTTCAGCAAAAATAACGTCAAATTTCAACTGTATATTATCACGCTCACACTCAACATTCTTCAATTTCTCTTTCAGCAACATAAATTAATTTTTATGTTTAGCATTTTCGGATCTTAGAATTTCTTTTTCACCCTCACTCAAGCATTTAAAACTGCAACTTTCTTCTCAAAATTTCAACATTAAATTCCTTTCACCTTTAACCTATCTTTTAAAACTATAAACTCAGAGTTCATATTTTCAATTTCCTTCATGAGTTCAGTATTTAGCGAATTTGCCTCATTCTTGTTCTCAGATGATGAGCCTTCGACTTTAGGTCTTGCCATTAAGCACATGTTTACCTGGGTAAAATGAGCAGGTTCATCATTTGACGAGTCAATCCGCCAGCTTTCTTATTCAGCCACCATAGCCTTGCTGTCCTCAAGGGCATTTGCCAGATTATCCTTCTTGAGATAATAATTTGAACCTTTGAACTTCTTAAACTGAAATTTTTTGATGTAATGACCAGGCTTTCCACAATTAAAGCATCTGCTCACTTCAGGTTCAACATCTTTCTTGTCTCTGGCTTTTCCAAACTTCTCAGGCTCGACATCTTTTCCCTTACTCTTTTCAAATTTCACAAACTTCTTTTTCTTCCCAAACCTCTTCTAAAGTCATAATCTGAGTCAGTAGAGGAATCTTTAATTGACTCACTCTCAGTCTGTTAAGATAACTATGTCTTCAAAGATTTTGAGCTCTTTCCTTCTGATTTTCCCTTTCCTTGCTTCCCCGACAAAAGAACTAAGGAGTAAGCCACCTTCTTCTTTTCAGTCATTAACTCTTTCACAGTTTCCTCTTGTTCGTATGGGATACAAGACAGATCATGAATGTCTTCTTCAGACATATTCTTGTTCATATGCAGATCAACTACAAGAGAGCTCCATTTCGGCCTCAAATTCTTCAAAAACATGTAGTTAATCTCAAACATGAATTTATGAATACCATTTCTCCTCAGGTCATTCATAATAACATTGAATCTATTGTAGGATTCAGTAATGGTTTCATTCTCATGAGCCCTGAATCCTTCATAAGCATTGATGCACTTATCCATCCATGTCCAAATACACTTTTCGCTTCCCAAAATCTGCTTCTCCAACTCATCCCATAACTCTTTTGATGAACCTCTGCTGTCAACTCGGTTAAAAAGTTCATTAGCAATGGTCATTACCATATATGTCAAGGCTTTCTTGTCAAGAGGACCTTTTCTTTCTAAGTTTCAGTGTAATACTGTGGATCTTTCTTTATATTGGAAGCAGACACGACATTCACATTAGCGGTAGTCTGCTCAGGTAGATCCATATAACTAATGAGAGGTCTATTCTTTATCATTTCCATAAACTTTTCATCCTTATTGTCAAGGAAATGAATCATTCAAACTTTCCATTGCAAATATTCTCTGACAGCGATAACTAGAGGCTTACAATCAAAACCAATTCTCAACATATCTTTCGACAACTTTCAGACTTGAAAATGATATTTTTAGAAATATAGACAAAGACTAGATTTGAAAACTTTAAGAATAATAACCCCCTCCCACGACTTAGCACGGGGGTCCCTTAAGAGAATTGAAGCACCCCACTTTCGTTAGAAAAAATAGCTTCAACGGACAAGACTTCACCGGTGAAAGGAGTTATCGAACAAGGAAATTGACATACTCGGACAAAGAATGAAATGTTATCCGGACAAAGAATAAGAATTCTATCCGGACAAGAGAAAATGAATGTTATCCGGACAAGGATATATCCGGACAAATGCATAAAATTCAACCTGAAAAAGATTATAAGCACTATCCGGACAACAAATAAACACCTATCTAGGCAAGAGTATGTCCAATGCGATAGGTAACCGGACAATGAAGTGTCCGATAAGAGCACTTGACCATAATTAATCAAAGTATCCGGACACAATTATAATGGGTCTCCGGACAAGTCAATTATCAATAACAAAGGTATCCGGAGCGATTAATCCGATCAAAACTGAAGAAATGACCAATTACAAGAAGCCTTTAAACATAAATTCAACGTCAAGAGAGAGACTCTTATCGGACGATAAATGTATTCAACATCCGGATTGAAGAACACTTAAACCTAGAAATTCAAAAATCGCTCAAAAACAGCCAAAAACTACAATTTGATGCAATTTTCTTATACAAATCGGTTAACAATAAGTGCAAAACAAATTGAACACAACAATTACAAAATTAACAGATCAAAATAGAATGAATTGATCAAAAATGTCCAAGAACAATAACCAATGAGTTCGAATCAGAAATTTGCAAATTCAGTAACAAATCAAAATCCAAATCCATTCCTGCCAATCTGATTAAGCTCTGATACCAATTGTGATCCCTGATTCAAGTCATAAAAATCAATTCATTTAAACATTAACAAAAACATGAAGATGATTTCAATCAGTCAGCATGCTTGTATTCCAGAACTGTTAAGTTCAAGTTCTTGATCTTTTTACAATTTCTTTCTCAACCTTAATCTATGTATATGTATGAATCTGACACTCAATCAAAATAACAAAACAGAAAAGCTGCTATTTATGGCAACCCCAAAAATAGAAAGACAACAAACCAAACTAAACTTCTATAAAAGGAAACTACAATACAAAGGATATTAAAACATTTTAAGCAGTAGGACTTGTTCCAACAGTTTGTTATAGCCAAGAAGTCATAGAAATCCTACGATTTCTTCACTAGTGGGAAGGGGGCATATTGTGGAAAGCCAAGGTTAGTTTTAGTAGGGATTTGTAGAACGAATAAGAACAGGGATCTAGAAATCCTTATTCGGCAGTACTCTTTAGTTTCAGGCACATAAGATTCTCCTATTATACCTCTTACCTTTTCCACGAACTCACAGGTTTGCCAATATTCCTGGAGGAATCGTTCAGGGACCCCTTCATCGACATTTGTTACGGTAGGGTTAAGGAAATGTTGTTAGAGAATATCCACAACAGGGTGGAATTGGGTATGAAAGTTTGAGAGGTTTAGATTAAGTGTGTGGTTGTTAGGTTTTAGTGGGATAGGGATTACATGAAGGCTAGTTTCTTCAATCAATTTCATGGTAGAGGTTTTGGTTTGGGAGTTGTTTGATTCGGAACTGGTCAACAATGTTCAAGAAAAACATAAAGTTGTAGAAAAAGGATTCATGGTTTTGGAGAAGAAAAGTTGCAGGTTCTTACTTGGGACGATGAAGTTCTTGTTCAAAGCAGGTTCTGGTAGGGAAATTTGGAGGATTTTGAACGCATGCAAAAGGTTCTCTAGTTGCACACCCCAAAATGACTTCATCATCAAAGAAGTCTTCAAATAGTTGCTCGAGTTCCAATTCCCTTGACTTCGATAGAGAATTGGAAGTCAAATGGTTTAGCTTGAGTTCAAAGCTGGAGTACTCTGAAGTCATGAGTTCTTTATCGTTGAACGAGACGTTGACGCTCTCGATGACCATCTTGGTTTTGAGGTTGAAGACTCTGTAGGCTTTGGAATGTATAGAATATCTAAGGAATTTTCCTTTATCTACCTTCTTGTCAAATTTGCCAAGATGCTCATGGTCATTAAGGATGAAGCACCTGCAAGCAAAGATGTCCAAATATTTTGACGTTAGGCTTTCTTTGGTTGAAGAGTTCATAAGGATTTTTTAAATGTCTCTTGACCACAGTTGATCTATTTTGCGTAAAGCACGTAGTCGTGATAATCCTAGATATGAATTAATCAATACAAAAAACTTGATTCTTCAAAGTAGAGAATCTAGAGAGAGAAAATGTTTAAGTACCAATTGTATTCAATCGATCAAAATGCTAACAATCCGTATCTAACTTCTACTAGCACACTCCAACTAAGAAAGCACCTATATATAATAAAGAAAACCCAAATGCATAAAGCTTGGATACAATAGATTTTGTACAAAACTTGGACCTAACAGCCTCCCCCTTTGGATTCAAGCTTTATGAGCATCTTCAAACAAAAAACATATCAGCAAAAAATCTTCAGACCCTTTTGCTGCAACAATCTTCAGAAATATCAGCTTCTTGATATCTTCAAGATTTATCTTTAAAAAACTTTATACAATATCCATCTTCATCTCTCAAGACTTTAAACAATCTCCCTCTTGATAAAACATTCTTCCCTTATCTTCGAACAACCTCAACTCTTTAATAACTTCAAAGTTCTCCCCTGAATTAAACAATTTCTAACAAATCTTTAGCATGATAATCTCCCTTGAAGTTCCGTTTTAGGAATCTTCTCTTTTAACAAATACATACACTTCTTTTCAAGAATCAGAATCTTCCCTTTTTTTCTTTTGAACATGTAATCTTCACTCTTTTCTTCACAACAAGTAGGGAAAAATCTCCATGCTCACTTCCCCTTGATTATGGCAATAGAAAAATCATCAGAAACACTTTGCTTCATATTTTTAAACTTTGCTTCATATCTTTGTTAATCTCCCCCTCATGATGATTAGGAGAATCCTAAACATCATGCACAATCAAAGATATACCAAACATCTCTGTTTTAGAAAGGTAAAGTTGTCAAATTGATATTCTCTCCCCCTTTGGAAAAACACATCTTCAACACGAATAATTTCTCAATTTTCTTGAATGTTGGGTGATCATCCAACATATAACCACTTTTAGAAACTATTATCACAACAATTAAAAATAATTGTGTGGCCTATTTTCAGAGTTGGCAATTATGAATCTTTGATAGGACTTCCAGTTATCACTGAAGTAAAGTTTCATAACTAACTTCTCAAATTGTTCTAGCAATATCACAAAGATATGCAATTTGAATCACAGAGACTCGTGGAAGTGCCAAAAAAATTATTATCATTAAAGTGTATATTTGGCTAAAAAAGAACTCAATGTGCACATAACAAAGTTCGAAGATCGGAGGTACATCTTGTTTCCATAACTAAATCTTCCAAATGAAGAATAGATAGATTATGTGCTAAATCTCTGTTATTTATCATCTCCAAAGAACGAGAATGAATAGATTATATGGCAACCCAGTTAAGTGTATCGGTTTAGAAACAACTATATTTATTTCTTTTGGTCCTGTCACTCACTCACCATATTCTTTTAGCTCACTCACTTAACCTCTCAGCATTTTACCTCAAACACTCCCTTTCAAAAACTAACATAGGGATGTGATTCATGGGTAGGTCTTTCTGGTTCCAGATTAACCATTGAAACTTATATTCTTAGCACTCAGATAAATTCATGCACATACAGATGTAATGATAAAGCTCATTACTACAAGAATGAGTCCTAAATTGATATATTCAAAAATCATATGAAGATCAAGTTTTGATCTGAGTTGTTTGAAACCAACACATTAAATGTATATGTTTAGAATTAATAAGAAACAAATTCAAACGTTAAACAAAACTACTCATTAAGCACAGTGTTTAACAACAAAAATACAATGATTAGAATGTTAAATTGTGAAAAGCAAGTCACAATTATAATTTCAGATAAAAATTGAATCATTGATATTTGATAACCGGGTTCTGGTTATATGAGATAATTATTTGATTATGTGGTTACGAGATTATTTGTTCATAATTCATGAGTATATGCATGCATGAGAATATATATGTAAATATGTGAAAATATGAGTATGTGCATATATATATATATATATATATATATATATATATATATGCATGCATGCAATTACAAGGTGGTCAGTGTGAGGGGATGATTTTTATTATCTAAAAGTCATAACCGCCTATTTTAGAAGGTATAAAAAGGGTGAGTTTTTAAAGGTAATGTTGGTTTCCATTTTTAGAAAGAAAAAAGAGAAGTGAGAACTCTGTGTGGATTGCATGTTTTGAAGTGTTTCTTTGATCCTAATTTGGGAAAACTGATTTTTTATGTATGGATATTCATCTTCAAAATCTGTATAAGGTATGTTTTTAAAAGCATTTTTTGAATTGATATAGGTAAAATTATGGGTTTCATGATTATGAACAATGTTGATCCTAATAAGGTATGTTTCTCGTCTGATGAAGGTCCCTTATCGGTCATGCCTTGACCGGTGAGAATGTTTGTATTTTGATGTGTTATCCGGTGAGGACATTTACCGACGAAGCTTTCTCTAGTGAGGACCCTTGTCGGACAGGGTATTGTCCGAAATGGGCAGCTTATTGCCTAAGAGTTTACCAGATTGAGTATGATTGCTATAAGTGTTGATTGGATTGGATGTTCATCGCCCAACGCTTTGTGTGGTGAGGATGCTTATCGGACAAATCATTAATCGTTTTAAATATTTATTATTTATGTTTTGACCGGTGATGGTGGTTAACGGTCATAATATTGACCGATGAGGACGTTTTTTTATTATCCAAGTGCTGTTCGGTGAGTGTTATTCGGATAGAGTGTTGGTCGTTAAGGACAGTTTATCGCGCAAGGTATGTCCGATGAAGGGCAGTCATTGGTTGCAGTGTTGTCCGTTGAAGGGGTATCCGGTCAAGTGTTTTCCGATGAGGACTAATGTTACCATTTTGTATCTTTCAAAAGTTGTTTATAAATTGAGAAATATAGTTGTTTCTTTCAAAACTGTTGAGAAGAGTAATTATTTTTGAAAGAGATGTTGAGATGATATTGATAAGTGGATTTAAGAACTGTGAAAGCTTTTGAGATAAAGTTTCTGATGTGGAACTGTTTTGAGGCCATTATTGGTTAAAACTTAATATTTATCTTTGGATTTAATGAGAAAAAAACGGTGGCATATCAAGGAGAGATGTACCATGGGATAAGGGTGGTTATTGGTCCCAGCGGGGTCTACAAGAGTTTAGAGAGGAACAGTTTGTAGAAGGGGGGGGGGGGGTAAATGCAAACACATAAACTTTCACTTTTAAAAATATATATTGATATAGAAGGATCAATACATATTTTTACAGATTGTTTGCGAAAATAGAAAAGGTAAAGAAAAGCTATCTAAAACAATATAGAATTACACACAGATACACTTAAAAAATATAAAAAAAATTGCCGAATAAGATAAACACATAAATGTGTTCTTCTTGGTTAATAACCTTAGAATTAGAGAGAAATTCTAACTTGCTTGAAGATAAGCGTATGTATTTTGTTGTAGTAGAGGTGTATAAGTGAGGAGAGTACTCAACTATTAATATCCATTGCATTAAATGCAATTTAGAAGGTATAGAACATGCGTCAAGCTTTTAGAGGAAAGCTTGTCCTTTGCAACGGTGAAAAAAACTATTGTCTATTCATGAGAAAACATTCTTTCATGGAGTTGGTCGGCACTATAGTCGAGTAGTCGGCTCCGTGCAGTACTATACTCTTGAGAGAGCATGGGTTTGTCCTTTGTGTGTAGAAGGACACGACAAAAACAATCATGCATGGCAAGCTTTATTTGATCGCTAAATCTTGGAATAACGGTGGAGGTTTATTCAACATTTACTAAGGGCTTGTGCAGTCTTCACACGTATGTTGACGAGGTTGTAATCACTGAATACCATTTCAGATCACAAATGCACCAGTCACTAATCTTCAGTTTCAGTCTTCAACATTCACTGAAGGTTATTGGGTGTGATTTTTGTCTTCTTGAAGTAT
This sequence comes from Cynara cardunculus var. scolymus, assembly GCF_001531365.2. Classification (NCBI taxonomy): domain Eukaryota; kingdom Viridiplantae; phylum Streptophyta; class Magnoliopsida; order Asterales; family Asteraceae; genus Cynara; species Cynara cardunculus. The sequence continues at coordinate 14,379,847 of NC_037544.1, read as the reverse complement.
CGTTGTCGCTGTAGGATTACAGCACAATCTTCTTGGGTCTCTGGATGTCCAAACTTAAAAATTCTTATCTGACTTTGTCTCATAAATGTCTCTTGGAATGTACAATTTGTTCTCTTGAAAGAAAGTTATCCTCAGAGGCTCTTGAATTTTTTCCAAAACACATCATAGAAGCTACAAATGTTAACTCTAATCTCCCAGAGCTTTCTAAAAATGAGTCTCTTTGTGAAAATTTTTTTGTCACAGAGCCTTCAAGCATAAATCAAATTATCTCAAGTTCATTCATAACTGATGAAGATCTTCTCACATCAGATACTGAAGAAGAGGCCCTCTCTGATTTAGAGTATGAACATGAAACTGCTTCAGATTATGAAGAGAGTCTTACACAAGTTGCAGAAACTGATATTGTTGCACAAAAATCAACTATTGCCTTAACCAACAAGAAAACTGGGGTAATGATTTGCCCTAATTTTATGGATATGTGCATAAATATCAAGACCTCTCTTGATCTTGAGAAAAGAGAAAAGGAAAAACTAAGACTAAGTAACTCTCAAAGCTCTTCCTCTACAACTCAAAGACCAAAATACATATGGCAACAACTGAAAAAATGGCCTCAATCTAACATTGCTTCTATCTCAGTAAATGCAGGAAATTCAAAAACGGGATCTAAACAGAAGAGATTTAAAAACGATTTCAAAAAGGAGCCTAGAATAGGGAAGGAATCTTGTAAAAAGAAGCCCATACCTAAGAAAACTTCAAGAGAGCTTCTTGCAATGTTACCTTCTGTGGTTGTTTCAATATTATGCATGCTCTATCCAAACATATTTACCACTCATCATGTCTGGTCTCTCACCCCAAGATCCATGGATCTGGGGTGAACAATAGACAATTTGGCAATTCTTCTTCCAAGAACAACAAGACCAAACCAAAAGATGCTATGGCATACTTCAAACAGGCTAATGTTAAGGGACCCAATTGGAAGTGGGTACCAAAATTAAACGTTGTCTAAATGCAGAAGAAGCAGCATGTGTCTACTYGGGTCGTTGACTCAGGATGCTCGAGACATATGACTGGCACCTTAGAGCTTCTGTCACCATACCTAAAGCAAGAAGGAGGTTCTGTTGCATTTGGTGGAAATCAGAAGGGGAAGATCAAATGATATGGAATGATTGTTAAAGGAGAAATAAAGATGAATCAAGTCTCTTATGTGGATGGACTRAAACACAATCTCATAAGTGTCAGTCAGTTGTGTGACAATGGTCTTGATGTGCTCTTTAAAGTTAAATTCTGCATTATGTACAAAGCTGATACACTGATAGAGRYAATGAGGGCCAACAGAAGAGGAGATHKRTATCTTTTGTGTTTTGACACATTAGAAGCCAAAAAGGAAGTTTGACTTGTGTCCTCTGTGAAAAATGAAGAGGCTTGGCTCTAGCATACCAGTTTCTGTCATCTTAATTTTCATACTCTTGACAAGCTGGTAAGGCTTAATTTAGTCAAAGGACTGCCCAATATAAAATTTGAAAAAGACCATCTTTGTTCAGCCTGTGAAATGGGAAAACGCAAAAGGTCTTCTCATAAAACCAAGTCTGATCCTTCCTATGATAAGCCTACGCAAATGCTACATGTGGACCTCTGTGGTCCTATTTCAGTGCAAAGTCTTGGAGGAAAGAAGTACATTCTGGTACTAATTGATGAATTTTCAAGATTTACTTGGGTAGAATTCATTAGAAAGAAATCTCAAGTTCCTTCTGTACTAATCAATCTTTTGAAAAGACTCCAAGTTCTTCATGGTCTTCAGGTTAGAGTACTCCGAAGTGACAATGGCACAGAGTTCAAGAATTCTATAATTGAAGAGTACCTGGCCTCTGTTGGTATCACTCACAATTTCTCAGCCCCAAGGACTCCACAACAGAATGGAGTAGTGGAGATGAAGAACAGAACACTCGTTGAAGCTGCCAGAACTATGTTGAATGCCTMTGGGCTACCACTCTCCTTCTGGGCAGAAGCTGTCTCTGCTGCTTGCTACACACAGAATAGATCCTTGGTAGTAAAGAAATTTGAGAAGACACCCTATCAGCTTCTCCACAACAAAAGACAAAACATCAAGTTCTTCCATGTGTTTGGGTGTAAATGCTTTTTGTACTAAATGATAGAGAGTCTATAGGAAAATTTGAGCCCAAGGGAGATGATGCAATTTTCATTAAATATGCATGGGATACTGCTACATATAGAGTATATATTCCTAGGACTCAAATCGTGGTTGTAAGCACTAATGTGAAATTTGATGATACTTTTCAGGTTATTAAAGATAAGTTCTCTAAAGAGTTGAAAATTCAGGCCGACAAGTCACCAAATGCCACAATCACCCCAGATTTAGAACAACTCTTTGCAGAGTGGTATGAAGATGACAATGAACTTGACAGAACCTCTGCAGAATCTGTCAGTCAAGATCAAGCTACAAGAGCTAGTCCTTCCACAACAACTATTACAGAACAAGCACCTCCCATTTCATCTTCCTCTGTAACATCCTCCACAGAAGCTTCTACACCAGAAGCTACCCAAACAGAAAGTCCTCCATACCTCACTTCAATCCAAGATCAAGAACAAGTCCCAGACTCTACATCTCAATCTCAATCTCAAA
>NC_037544.1:14375526-14376578 GCF_001531365.2 Cynara cardunculus var. scolymus | reverse complement strand
ATCCCTTTTGGGTTGATGCTATGCAAGATGAGCTCATTCAGTTTGACAGAAACTTTGTATGGACTCTTGTACCTCTGCCAAATGGAAAGCTTGCAATAGGCACCWAGTGGGKTTTTCGCAACAAAAAGGATGAACAAGGTGTGGTGGTGAGAAACAAGGCTAGACTAGTTGCCAAAGGGTATTGCCAAGAGGAGGACATCGACTATGAGGACACCTTTGCCCCTGTGGCTAGACTAGAAGCAATTCGCATCTTTCTGGCATATGCTGCTCATAGAGGGTTTAAGGTGTTTCAAATGGATGTGAAGTCAGCCTTCTTGAATGACAAAATCAAAGAAGAAGTCTATGTCAAGCAACCACCTGGGTTTGAAAGTGAGAAGTATCCTAACCATGTCTATTTCCTAGACAAAGCTCTGTATGGCCTCAAACAGGCTCCCAGAGMATGGTATGAACGCTTGTCTRCCTTTCTTACTACAAATGGTTTCCACAGAGGTACAACTGACATTACTTTGTTCTATAAGAAACAAAATGATGATATTCTGCTTGTACAAATATATGTTGATGACATAACCTTTGGTTCAACTGATGTTTCAATGTGCAAAGAGTTTGAGTTTCTGATGCATAGTGAGTTTGAAATGAGCATGATGGGAGAGCTCACCTTCTTCTTAGGTCTACAAGTCAAGCAATCCTCTGAAGGAATCTTTATCAGTCAATCTAAATATGTGCATGACCTTTTGAGGAAGTACAAGATGCATGATGCCTCTCCCCTGAGGACACCAATGGCCCCTGGCCAGAAGCTTCATAAAGACATAAATGGTCCTTCTGTAGAGTGCAAACTCTACTGAGGTATGATTGGATCTCTGCTATATCTCATTGCAAGTAGGCCTGATATAATGTTTTCAACATATATTTGTGCTAGGTATCAGGCAAACCCCAAAGAATCCCATCTAAGTGCAGTGAAGAGAATCCTAAGATATTTAAAGAAGACACCAACTCTGGGACTCTGGTATCCTCTGGTATCCTCTGCACTCCAACGTTGATCTCGTGGCTTACAC
>NC_037544.1:14370627-14374507 GCF_001531365.2 Cynara cardunculus var. scolymus | reverse complement strand
TTAGAAGGCCACGCACATATCACAGTGGCTCTGTTACCCTTAGGCTTCTGACAAAACTCGCTTCTATAGTTTTCTATTATTGATATGGTGCGTGTGGTTCTGTGGATAAGGGTTAAAGTTGACCACGTGCGTGTCAAAAACAGGGGCGCACGTCATCAATCGTGCGTCTTCCCAAAAACACGTGACATATTTTGATTTGTCTTTCCCATAAGCCACTCATCACGTATATCGCCAAATAAACGGTTCACATTCAAAATTCGTCACTATAAATACTTTTTCCCCCCATCATATACCCCTTCACTTCCCTAAATACTCCTCCAGCAAAATCTCAAGCTCAGCATCCGTCTCCGCTCAATCCGAAAACAACCCAAGCAATAATGAAGTGAACCAATCTCAGGCACTGACCTCTCATGCCATATCTTTTTTACAGAATCGATATGAGAAAGTGATGCTGGTAAAGAATCCTAACAACTACTACTTCGCTCCATCCTCAAATGCCTTCTCGGAATACACTTATCCACTACTGGAGATCCTTCGCAATCACCCCATCTATTACGCACTCACCGCAACAAAACCTACCCCTAAAACCTATCTCACCCAATTTCTACTCAGTTCGCACATCTGCACCCTGAAAGGTACTAGATTAAGCATAGTGGGCTATGCTTCACACCCAATAATCAAATCCCTCGTACCAATGGAGATGAACGTCGAGACCCTATGTATTGCCCTGCACCTACCTACACTGGACGTTCTTAATCTGGATGCCTTCGCACCAACTCCAACAGATACGGAATTGATCGAATTCCTCGAATTCCACTCATATACGGCAAATACAAAAATTATCTAACAGACTGAATTAAAGAGGAAGGGCCTTCCTCCTATGTGGAATACTCTGTTTTCGATCATCAATTGTTGTTTAACGGGGAAGGTCGGCAGCCATGATCAAGCATCTCACGCAATGCTTTCCATAGTCTATGGAATATACTTCAACTTGCCCCTGGATTACGCGCAACTCATCTTTGATGATATGGTGTGTCTAATCAAGAAAAATATGTTACTCAACAGGGTGAGAAATCAAAGGTAAAAGCTCAGAAGAAAGCCAAGGAAGACCTCAATTACCCAAACTTGATCTTACAGAGGTTCTTCGGCTTGGTCTTTGGAGACATGATTACAGAGAAGCTACCCTCTACTGAGTCGAATGCTCGCTTATACCCAATAAAGGAGTTTCATCCAATAGAGCATGAGCTAGGCTACAGAAGCCCGAGGCCATTATCAAAAGCTATGCTCAAGTACCTTAGCAAAGGAGATAGGAAGGCTTATAGACATGGATACAGGAGGCCAGAGGCGGTCCCTGAAACCCCTCCACGAATAGGTATCCCCGTAAGTGAGAGAGTGCACAAAATGAGAGTTGAGGGAAGATTGGAGGAGCCTGCAGAGGCAAGAGAGCTGAGTGAGGAAGGACCGAGAGTAGTTAGTAGTCCCCCACGAAGGCCAAAGAAGTCTAAGAAGACTCACAAGGATGTCGATCCTTCTGAGAAAAAGAAAGAGAAAAAGAGACCCATAGCAGAAGAGGGTCCAAACAGTCCTCTACCAAAACCCAAAAAGAAGAAATCAAAGAAGGCCCAACCCACAGAGGTTGAGGTCACAGAGGCCGAGTTTCAAGAAGGCCCGACAGAGGCTGTACCTAAGCGCAGAGGGTTGTGCAAGGCTATTCAAGAAGAGTCCCCCACTGAGCAAATCCAAGATATAATCTTCGATCTCCATCAGAGTTTTACAGCGCCAACAGAGGTAGCAGATTTAGGGACAGAAGTCGTGCTAGACAACGAAAAGGACGAAGTGGAGTTAGAAGAGGGTGAAAAAGATGCCGAAGGCACACATCCAAGCCCCYCTCCCAGTGCAACCCACATGGCTAGGGACCCTGTTCTAGAGGGAACCCCTATTGAAGAAAGCATGCACACGCTGATCCCTGAAAAGGATGGTAGTTTTATAATAAGAGTCCGTTCGTCCAAGGACTCGACACTACCAAGAGAGGCATCCGTTGCCCCACCACACGTGAGTGAACCACCCAGTCATGCTTGAGAGGCATGCGAGAGAATCACCGAGGCTGCGGGTCTAGAACGCCCAAAGTCTCCACTCAATCCCTCTGCCAAATTACACTCTGAACCTATTAGGCACGAAATCGACAGAACACCGGTAGGCTCTCCAATTGGGGATGTCCGAGGATCTGGTGGAAGTCCCTGAGATGACAACGCCAAATCGGTCACTGAGGACTCCTTACACTCCAAGGCTACTAGGTCACCATGTGTTGGTGATCTAGGTTCCCCGAGTGCCTATGTGATGAAGGAGGAGTTACAAACCTTCACCACAGAGGTACTCAAGAGGTTGGATGAGTTGAAAAGCTTGTTCTCCTCCTCTCCGGCAACAGAGGCATTTACACCTCTCACAGAGGCTCTGAAGGAGTTGACTTCTACAACTTCTGAACTCAAGGCAGCCTTATCAGGCCTTCAGAGCTCTGTCCTCAACAAGGTTGATCTCACGGAAGCCTTCAGCATGGTGTCTCTCAATCCTTCTTCCACCAACACACTCAAGACAGAACTGATAGAGGTCGCCGCCCAGTACGCTGGAGACATGATTTCTGTCGGCTACACGAACTATTCCGCCTTCAAGGATGAAATCATAGAGATGTTCTTCTCTGCAATCACTGTTGGCGTCGACTCCTCATCCTCCAGGGCTAACATTAACCATCTAGCCACTTGTAGAGAGATAGACGCAATGGTTGAGGCCCTTGGAGAGACCGTGCGGAAACACCACGACCATCTTCTCAAAGAGGCCCGAGCTACTAACGAATCCATCAGAGACTGCACGAAGCAACTCGTCAAAGAAGGTCACTCTTTCCGAAACGAAATCTATCATTGCATCCTTACCATGAAATGGGTCACAGAGATTGATATCAACACCGCCACTCTGAATGCTGAAATGATAAAAGAGAAGATGGAGAAGGCGGCCTCCAGAGTACTCAGGCGCTTGAAGAAGGCTCCCCTCCCCTCGTTAAGGCAGAGGCTACTCAAATCCATGATGATCAGGGAGGCAATGACCCTGATCGTCATGAGGGGGAGAAGAAGACAGAGCCAAAGAAATCAACCTCTACCAAACCACTGAAAATAGTGGATTCTGCTGCAGCCCTATTCTCAAAAGAAAAATCTCCAGAGCCTATGAGGAAAGGCAAGGGTAAAGTAGAAGAGGCGTCACCAAAGAAAGAGTCTAGCTCTGAGACACTGGAGGAGATTAATGAAGATGAATATGACGACCCTGATCTGGTTCAAGCCCTCAAGGCTTCTCTGGCAGAGGCTCAGATGAAGAAAGGCAGAGCTCCCATCCCCAAAGTCGGAGAAGGCTCTTCCAAACTAGCCAAGATACCTGAAGAGACGTCCACGGGTATGTTCGACACTCTATTAGGAACAGTCAAACCAATCCTAGCAGAGGGGTCTACCCAGACGCCAATACTTGAAGAAGACACCAGAACGCCACAGTCTGCCACAGTGGAGAGGGTCTCTGAAATTATTGATTCGATGAACAAGATTCCTACGCAAAAGATGCGTACAGAGCCCGTAACCACTGTCGAAGAGATTCTGCGATGGCGTTACTCATCCACGGACACAGAGCCCCCATACAATCCAGAGCTAACTGACATGCCCTCTGTCGAAGTAAAGTTTCACTTCTCTAAACTCACCAAGCCACCAGTGCAGGTCTTCTCAGAGCACGTTATTTGCTCACTAGAAACCATCTCTTCGCGCACCATGCTGAAGAAGACCGTGATGTACACTCAATATACGGTGAAGAGGGATGATGGCAACCTCTACACTTTTACAGATGCTGACCT
>NC_037544.1:14362740-14370602 GCF_001531365.2 Cynara cardunculus var. scolymus | reverse complement strand
GCCCAAGTCAAATTCTACAGCCAGAAAGACTTCGATATTGCTATGAGGTTGGCCCAGCCAGAGCTGAAGATTACTCCTCAAAAGAACAGACCCATTTGGCTGCATAGGTTCCATCCCAACACTATTATCCACAATCCCATCTTTGGGTTTGTTTTCTTGGACAACGATGAGATACTAAGATTCTTCGATCCGAAAGAGGTGCATAAGTATTCAACAGAGTCCCTCGAATGGGTGTTCAACTCGGTGGTGGCAGAGGTGCAGAAAGGGCGAATAAGGGTGGATGATGTAACGGACCTTCTGGAAACCATCAAAATACAAGTCTCATTCAGGGAATGGATCTTCAAGGTCTACAAGACTGATTTGCAATATGCTGTAGACGATTATCTAGACTCTGCTGTTGAGTAAACTTTTGTAATAGTGTAGGCCTGCAMAATTTTTACTTCTTTCAGTAATGTAAATTTTTGCAGAGGATGAGATTAATCTCCTCTTGTTTTTTTTCCCTTAAGTCAAATCTTGCACCCAACTGTCAACAATTACTTTTTCAATACTTAGGGGGAGATTGTTAGCTCCATTTTTCCTATCTTGTAAAGTATAGAATAAGTATATTGCAAGTCTTGACAGAAGGTTAACTTCACAAAAAGACAACAGAGGATTAGCGACAGAAGCCGTATGATCGAACAAGTGAAGAGTGGTAGAACCTCTGATGTGTCTCACAGAGGTTCCGGAAAATAGTCCCCTGATCAAAAAAACATGCAAGTCATTTACAGCAGAGCCTCTGAGATGGCTTGCAGAGGGTCTGCGGTTTTCGTCTTCTGTGAAGTTTCTGTTCTAACAGTTTTCGAAGGTAGTTAGCCGCATGTGCTTCTCACGTGACTAGGGCTTAATCGACTTTTTTGGACGACCCAGATGAAGACACGTGTCAAGATCTAGTCTCTAAGGTCGTTAGGAACTAGTATAAATAACGGATAGGGCCTTTGTAAACTGTGCTCTTCCAGTATTGTAATTGTCAAAATTTTCAATTGAAAAACCTTTGGAGCAATCTTCTTGCATTCATCTTCTTCGTTGTGACTGTGTGTTTCTAGTGTGTTTAGAAATTCTAATCACTTACTTACTCTGCTTTGCTCTTATTAATATTTTCGCTACACTTCAATTGTTTTAGAGCTTATTTAGAGTATTAAATCAATACCAAAGTTGAATTCAGATCCAACAACTTCCTCCAGGGAGAACTTTGTTTCATGTTCGTTCCTCATAGTTGGTTCATCATTAGGATCTGAAGGTTTTCCTTTTCCACCTTTCTTCCATATCGGCTTTGTAGGTACAACAACAAATTTGGACATCTTCTTCATCTGCTCGTTGACGATGTCTTCAATTATTGGCTTGAGCGCTAAATGGCTTGGCGGATTTCCAGCCATTCACTGTGTAACACCCCCAAAACTCACATTTCGTATAACACATATTTCATTCATATAATACATGTTCAAGCCAACAAAGGTCCATAATACAAGAAGTCATAATACAAGATCCACAACTCAAAATTTTCCAAAATACATGCTCTAGTATCCACATCTATCCTTCAAAACAAATCCAAATATGATCTTCATATAGATAAGCATATAGGGAAATAATTCACATTTTCCCTTTTCCTTTACTATTATTATAATCTGCATTTTCTACAACACATATTTGAAAACACAAAAAAAGGGGTTAGACTTAAAGGTTTAGTGAGATTTTCTTTTTCCATGTAATTGCAGGGTGAAGATGACCAAAACATTATTCTAATAAAATCATCTCACATCTCAATACGTAAATCTGTTAGGACTGAAAAATCAGTATTAATTGTATTCGTCTTGAAAGTTAAATATAGTCTATAATTGTAAAAGTCAGCGTGTTTGACTTTCTTATAGAAGTTTGACTTTGACTTGTCTTTATATGTTGACCATATAAATAGGTAGTATTTTTTGTAATTGGTGTGTGAGAGCTTATTGTAAATACTCTACGTATAATAGAGGTTTGACTGAGTTTGAATGCTTTAACTTTTCCTCTCAAAGTTCATATTGTGTTCTTACAAGATATATCAAGATTCTGCCATTGTTATAAAGTTAATGAAGATTGATTAGATATAAGGGACTCCACAAAATCCACATTCTGTTTGAGTCCACCAGACCTCTGGTTCCAAAGACCAGACTTAGAAAATATTTCAACAAACAAGAGGACCAGAGCTCCTCTGGTGTAACACCCCCAAATCCATACATTTGCATATAACACATAATTCATTCATATAATACGTGTTAAGCCCACAAAGGTCCATAATAACAAGAGTCTATAATGCAAATTACACAACTCAAAAATTCCAAAAGTACATGCTCTTGTATCTTGACATCTTTACTTCAAAACATGGCTAATAAAGATCTTCATACAACTAGGCACATAAGGAATAATTCACAGAATGCTCTTTCCTTTATTATTATTACCTACACACATATTTTTGAAAACACAAAATCAGGGTTAGACATGAATGTCTAGTGAGATTCCCTTTTTATGTAATGCAGGGTGTAGATCACCAAAACATTTATTTGAAATAAACGATTAAAATCATAAGATAAAATCACATTCTGTTTAAGTCCATCGGGCCTTTGGTTCAAAATACCATACTTAGAAATATTTTACTAAACAGGACCAGAGCACCTCTTGTTCCTGTACCAAAGCCATTGTTCTTCATCCAGAGCCTCTGGTTCTTCGTCCAGAGCCTTTGGTTGTACTAACCAGCTCAAGTATTTCTAATAATAGTCCTTGACATAAATTTGTAAATAATAAGATAGCCTTTTTTCATAAAAAGAAATGGTTTTAAAAGTCTTTTTGTTCGACCAAAGCCTCTGGTTGTACTAACCAGAGATTCTGGTTCAAAAGATAAGACCAACCAGAGCTCCTCTAATCTATTTTTCATAAAAGATTCTAAGTATAAAATTCTTTTCTTAAAACTTCTTAAAATACGATCTTCACACAGAATCTCTTATCAATAGATACCAAGCCTGTGGTCCAATTAGTACATTAAGTAAGAACATACATATTTCTCAAATCAAATAACCAGAACCCTCTGGTTCTATACTGAGGACCAACCAGAGCTCCTCTGGTTCCTCATAAAAATGAACATTCTGCTCCAAAACACTTTTAACCAAAATTAATGAACATAGGCCATATTTTTCTCGTAACCAGAACATCAATACTATTATTTCTATTAAGAACAACATCTATAAATTTTCAAATCACCAAGAAGTGAGAACTCCAATCTGTTGTAATCTTAAAAGATATAATAGCAATAGTTATACCATACACACACAAAGACCAACCTTATTTCATCCAAAATTCCCCCTAATAGCAACCGCTATATCCATCACACACACACAACGACCATCCTTATTTCCCCTGAAATTCATATGAGCTATTTCATCCAAAGACAGGCTGCAGTCATTTCTGTTAGAATGAACCAAGTTCATTGTTTTAACCAATCATGATCTCAAAGTAGGTTTATATTCGAACCTTTTTCAACCACAAGAACAATATGTTATGTAAATGATTTCTCAAATCATCTAATCCTCTTTAAATCCTCAAAACAGGGCATTATTCCCAAAACTGTTTTTAAAGAACAATTTCTGCTGTAATCAATCCAAAATAGATTCCAATTTTAGAATCATAAAACATTTCTTTTAAAACTTTTTAGAAACAGTTTTACCAAATTACTTTTTAAATCTCAAACCTTCAATACCCAACAGTTTATCAAATCAAACAGTAGATTAAAACTCACAGTTTGTAAATAAACAGTGATTCAAAAACTCACCTTAAAATCACAAATTATGCAGATAATAACACTGTAATTCTTTAAACACAGGCTCTTTCTTCATGAACACCTTCAGGAACACTTTCACCGCCTTCAAATTCCTTTCTTTCTTAAACACTCACCTTTGTAAAAAAAAAAAGCTGATAAGATTTTTATCTTATCTTCTTTCTTTTATACTTATAATGAGGCAGTGATGGAATTTTTTACTAATATAAAAGTCTTTGGCCGGTGGAAGATATTAATTTAAAAATCATCCTTTCTTAACCATGAAGTTTGAGTTTAAAATATAACATCTTATCACATGTATAGATAATATCAGATTCCACCCATATACACATAATCCATGCAAGTACTAGCGTAATTATGCATGCTATCACGTAATTCATATAATAAACACATAAGGTTACATTGACCTAGGTTTGCAGAAAACCCGATTATAACATCTGGTTCCTCTACAAGAGCTTCTGGTTAAGTCCAACCAGAACCTCTTACTTAGGTAAAATTCTCAAAACTTTCATAGACCAACACCATAGGTAATACAATAGCTTTCCTAAAGATCAAAACAAATTTTGAAAAGAATTTTTCAATACTAGCCAGAGCTTCTAGCTTAAAAATGCGAGACCAACCAGAGCTTATGGTTCAACCCGCGTAGGCCAACCAGAGCCCCTATGGTCTGTCCTTTTTGTAAGAAAACACCCAAGTACAAAACCTTTTTGAAAACTCTTAAAAATATAAATTGACATAGAGCTCTTATCTATAGATACAGAGCCTCTGGTTTAACTAAAACATTTTAGGAAAGACTTGATTAGTTCTCAAATCAACATCCAGAACCCTCTGGTTCTACTATGAGGACCAACCAGAGCCCCTCTGGTTCTTTTCGAGGAACAACCAGAGCCTCTCTGGTCCATCTAAATTCAAACACTTGATCCAAAATAGATTTTATCCAAAACCATTGGTCATAGGCCAAGTTTTCCCCTTCTTAATAACATCAATACTATCATTTCTAATAAGAAAAACATCTCTGAGTCCTCAAATCACAAAGAAGTAAGTAATCAAATCAATTGTAATCTTAAAAGAAATAATAGCAAAAGCTATAATAACCACACACAATTGCCACCCTTATATCTAAAGGTACACCTCTCCTTGATATGCCACCCTTATAGCCGAAGGTACACCTCTCCTTGAGATGCCACCCTTATCCCATGGTACACCTCTCTTTGAAATGTGACCCTTATTTCCTCATCAAAATTTATTGATTAGTTCTGAATGAAGACAGACCGAAGTCACAACCATCTTGATGAAACAGACTCCATAGTTTTATCCACAAAATATATAGATTATTCCCAAACGAAGACAGACCAAAGACACACCCATCTTGATGATATGTCCTCTATTGTTTTCAACCGATAATGGTTTAAAAAACAGTTTTATCATCAAAACTTTCAAACTCAAGAACAATATGTCCTTCCAATGATTTCCAAACATCATATCTATTTTAAATCCTTAAAAACAGGATATTACTTCCAAAACTATTTTAAAGAAGCAACCTCTTGTTTATCGTTCCAAAACAGTTTCCAATACTCAAATTTATAACAATAACACCTTTAAACTATTAAAAAACAGTTTTACCACCTTTTCTTAAAAATCATTACCACCTTCTCTTAAAAATCAAACATCAAAAACCTAGCAGTTTGTATAACAACATATATAAAGGTTTTAGTTATCAAAACTCACCTTATTAAGCACAAATTCTGCAGATTTTAAACATACAACAGATCTTTAAACAACACAGAATCTTCAAACACTTTTGAGCAACATATTTCTTTAAGAATACTCTCACCGCCTCAAACACCTTTTTTTCTCAAATGGTTTCTTTCTTAAAATTGATAACGACAAAATATTATCTCATTCTTCTCTCTTTAAATATTTTCACAAAGGTGGTGGAGAATTTCTTTAAATATTAAAATAGTTTGGGAGATGGAACATATAATATATGAAAACCCTATTTGCTTCACAATGAAGATATCGCATCTTCACATATTAAATTAATTAAAACTCATGCATATATCATACCAAATACACACCCACATAATTCATGTATGCATCATATCACCTTTTTCACATATATACATACCACACATGCATTTAATTAAATAATCATGCATGTTCTCATGTAATTCAAATAATAATTACGTATAGGTTATCTCAACCCAGGTTGTCTGAAACCTGGTTATAACATTATCTCCCCCTAAAAATATTTTGTCTCGAAATTCATTCAATTAAACAACCAAGGGTAACGTGTTCTCATTTCAGATTCTAATTCCCACAAAGCCTCTGAACCCTTATGATAACGCCACTGTACTTTTATCAGACTGATTTCTTTGTTTCTCAACACCCTAATCTTTCTGTGAGTCACGACTTCTGGTGTTTCAACAAAATTCAACTTATTGTCCAGTTTGATCTTGGGAAGCGGTATTTCTAAGTTTGGATCTGCCAAACACTTGCGCAAATTCGATGCATGAAAGGTGATGTGAATCTGACTGAGTTCTTCTGGTAGTTCCAACTGATAAGCTACTGGTCCAACCCTTTTCAGATTTTGAATGGTCCAATATACTTTGAAATAAGCTTACCTTTCTTCCCAAATCTCGTAACACCTTTCCATAGAGATACCCTTAACATTACAAAATCTCCTAGGTTGAATTTAATCGGTTTTCTTCGCTTATCGACATAACTTTTCTGACGATCTTGGGTGGTTTTGCCCGAATCTGTTCAATATTTTTTGATGTTACTTGCACAATCTCGGGACCTGTCAATTGTTTTTCACCTACCTCATTCCAACACAATGGCGTTTGGCATTTTCGTCTGTACAAAACTTCATACGGTGCCGCTTGGATGCTAGAGTGATAGTTATTATTGTAGGCAAATTCTATTAACGGCAAGTGTTCCTCCTATGATTCCCTAAAGTCAATCACACAGGTTCTGAATGGGACGCCATGTCTGGTCACAACATCCTTGATGTAGATTTGAGCCAATCTTTCCAAAGAATAAGTTTCTTTCATCGGTAGGAAATGCACAGACTTTGATAGACGATCCACTATTACCCAAATTGCATCATAACCTTTCGGGGTTTGGGGTAATTTCATGATAAAGTCCATCGTAATGTGATCCCATTTCCATACTAGAATTTCTAAAAATTGTAGATTTCCGTACGGTCTTTGATGCTCGATCTTAACTTGCAGACAGGGTAAGCATCGTTCCACGTATTTTGCTATATTTTTCTTCAATCCTGGCCACCAATAGAAAGGTTTCAAGTCTTTATACATTTTATTGATACGTGGATGGATAGAGTAACGAGACTTGTGACTTTCATTTAGAAGGGTCTCCCGTGTATTCCAATAAACTGGTACCCTTATCCGACCTTGGAAGCACGAAATTCCTTCAACATTCGGTTCCATGATGAAAATCATTTTACCCACTTTTTTTGTCTTCATGTGTTCTTCCTTAAGGGCCTCTTTTTGATGGCTCAAAATCTCTTGATGAAGATTGGGAGTTATATTTATTCTCATTGTCGTAGCTTTGATAGTTCCACTTCTTTCTTTACGGCTCAAAGCATCGGCTACAACATTTGCTTTTCCCGGGTGATAGAGTATCTCACAATCATAGTCATTAACAAGTTCAATCCATCGACATTGTCTCATGTTAAATTCCTTCTGATTGAACAAGTGTTGCAAACTCTTGTGATCGGTATAGATTTGGCACTTTGTTCCCAAGAGAAAATGTGACAGCCGTCAAATTCGAACTCTCAGGTTAGCTCTTTTTAAGATTATATTAGTATTATTGAAGGTAATTTATAAGATTAGGAGTTAGTTAGGTTAATTTGGTTGAAATTTTTTTAAGAGAATCCATCAGTTGCTTAGAAAGTCCGGGTCCGACCCGAAATTATCTGAAACGTCCTATACAGTACCAAATGCTCTAATTTATACCCAATATATATAAAACACTAAGTTTTAGTGTTTTAAATATAAAA
>NC_037544.1:14360789-14362237 GCF_001531365.2 Cynara cardunculus var. scolymus | reverse complement strand
CATTTCTATCTACTATCTTCTAACCTCCGAAAATTCTGAGTTTTAAGGAGAGATTACACACCAAAAACATGTAAAAATGTTCATATGATGGTGGTAATCTATGACCCAAACATTAGAACTCAATAAAATGGGTAAAATCATGTTGCATGTAGGTTTGTTTCTTAAAAATGGTATTTTTTGGTGCTGACAGATTATGTGCTTGTGCACAAATCGTCCATATCTTGTAAATGGCTTGTTCAAACATTATGAGGTTTCTTTTAAAAGTTTATTTATTGAGTTGGGGTTGCAATGMATTTGGTTTCACTAAAAACCATTGAGTTTTGTCCCCCCAAATGCTCAAAACATTGTATATATGTATCTGAGAGTTTTTCAGTAGGTAAACCCTACTTTGAACAGCCATAACTCTCTATAYAATCATCSAAAATTGTTTATTTTTCTTCTGGATGTTATTTTAATGAGTTACCTTTCAAATGCCACCGATTTCATTCAACATTGTGGTGATTTGAGGTTTTAATTACTCAAAATAAGATGAACATGCAATCTGTCCGATTCTGACAGATTTGTATATGTGTGTTCCATCGACCATATCTCTCTCATAACTCAATTAAAAAGAATGATTCTTCTTTTGAGAGTTAATTTTATGGGTTATCTCCTACATGTAAGTGGAATCACATAAAATTATGGAGTTTTGATCTCCAAGCACCTAAAACTCTATAGGTGTGCAAACTGTGAAACTACCAGTAGGTAACTCTTACTTTGAATGCTAATATCTTTCTACTTACTTGTTCTTAATGTATTATTCTTCTTCTAAAACGTTCTTWTATGAGTTAGGATTCATTTGAATCCAGTTTTACTAAAAAATATGATGTTTTGTGGCATGAACCAATTTATTTAAGTTAAGTGTGCAATCTGTCAACTAATGACAGATGTGTGCATGTGACTTTAAGGTATCATATCTTCCTCTCAACTCATCCAAAATGAGTGATTCTTTGTTTAAAAGTTTTGTATAAGTGTTAGGTTTCCAATCCAACTTGAATCTTTGCAGAACACCAAGTAGAACTCTTTTTATGAGTGTTTTACTAACATGGTGTAATATGTCATTTCAGTTGTGATAAGTTGCATTGCATAAATTATTTGAATCATCATCTCATGCCCAAAATACATGAAATTTGGTCACAATGACTATAGCTCAGTGCTATAAATCATATAAAAAGATGGAAATTTATCTCATTTTTGAAGTTTCTTTATTTGATCATTTTATGTATCATAAGATTCTATCCAGAATCAAGAATTCTGGATTTGGTTGAATTTGTAAAATTTGATCTTTTWTTRGATTATAGCATCATTTCCGGTATAAATTAATTCTTTAATGAGCATATGGACATTATGTATATTTGGACTATTGATAATATTATGGAACATAAGTAGACAAATAAGGACTTAGGATT
>NC_037544.1:14342562-14360689 GCF_001531365.2 Cynara cardunculus var. scolymus | reverse complement strand
TGGATGATCTTTTAGACAATAACAATGCAGCGGAAACAATATATGAACAAACAGAGTAAAAAATTAATCAAGAACACACAGATGATGAATATGAAGAACACGAGAGAATAGCTTCAAATGATTTTCAATTGATTGAAAATATTGACAATTACAATACGGGAAGCACACTGAAATACAAAGGCCTAACTACTATTTGTTCCTAACGACCTTTCTAACATGACCTAGACAAGTGAAATCATCCAAGCCGTCCAAATAAAGTCGATTACAAACATAGTCATATGAGAAGCACGTGCAGCTAACTAACCTAAGTAAAACAGTAAGAAGAGGTTCTCCACAGAAGATGAATCGCAGACCCTCTGTGATCCATCCCAGAGGCTCTGCTGCAAATGACTTGTAAGCTCTTGATTATAGAGGACCATTTTCTAGAACCTCTGTGAGAGACAACAGAGGTTCTGTCACTCTTGACTTGTACGAATGATCATCTTCTGTTGTTGGTCCTCTGTGGTCTTCTGTGGAATGAACCCTTCTGTCAACACTCGCAGTAATACTTTTTCATACTTTTACATTAAATGAAATATGAGAGCTAACAGTCGTCATTAAGACGGTTCATTAACTATTTCTTTTAAAACGAAATCCTTTTAAGAAATTTGAAGAGTCACATTCAGTGATAAGAGAATCACTGAATAAAAACCTTTTAAAAAACATTTTGATCACTAAAAAAGAAAAGCTTCAGTGATGGTTTTGTTTCAAGAAAGGAAAATATCTTAGAAAAATATATATTAACATAAAAGTGTCAGTGATAAGAGAATCACTGAAACTACCTTCTAAAAACATTTGAATCACTGAAGGTAGAAAGGTTCAGTGATCATTTTGATTTTAAGAAAAGACAAGTATAAAAGAGATATACGTACTTAAAAATGTTCAGTTATAGAAAGAATCACTGAAACGAACTTTTAAAACGTTTTGATCACTGAAGAAGGAAAACTTCAGTAATAGTTTTAGGTTTTAAAGAAAAAGAACAAGTATACATACCTTAGACAGAATAGATACATTTACTCAAGAGTTCAGAGATAGAGATAGAGCACTGAATAATTTCACTTACTGATTGATGGACATAGCTGAAAAAATATTATTCTTCAGCATTTAGCGTCCCCAGTTCGCTGATCAAGATGTTAAATCTTGTCTCATCATGAGGCTTGGTGAAAAGGTCAGCAAGCTGGTAATCAGTAGGAATAAAGTGAAGTTCTATATCACCATTCATAACATGATTTCTAATAAAATGATATCTGATCTCTATATATTTGGTCTTGGAGAGAAGTGCAGGGTTGTTTGCAATTGCAATAGCACTACTGCTATCACAATAGATAGGGATCTTTGATAACTGAAGATTGTAGTCGTTCAAAGGACTTGAGCACAACAATTTTCAGCTGCTACGTATTCAGGTTCAGCGGTTGATGTGGACACTGAGTTTTTTTTTTACTTGTCCAACTCACCAACTTCCCACCTAGAAGCTGACAGCCTCCAGTGGTGCTTTTTCTATCGATCTTGCAACCTACAAAATCACTATCCGAATAACCTATTAGGTCAAAACCAGAACCCTTAGGGTACCAGAGACCCAAGTTAGGAGTTCCCTTCAGGTATCTGAAGATGCGTTTTGCAGCGATCATATGGAATTCCTTAGGTTCATATTGATATCGTGAACATAAGCAAGTAGAATACATTATATCTGGTCAAGTAGCTATGATATACAACAGAGAGCTGATCATTCCTCTATAAACAGTTACGTTTATCGGCTTTCCATTTGGATCCTTGTTGAGAGAGTGCAGGAGCCATATGAGTCTTCATGGATGAGCTGTTAGAGAGATCAAACTTCTTCAGCATGTCACGGACATACTTACTGTGACTAATAAAGATGCCTTTATCTGATTGCTTGATCTAGAGACCTTTAAAGAAGATTAGTTTTCCCATCATACTCATCTGGTATTCTTTCTTCATGCGATCGGCAAATCGAAAACATAAAGAGGGATTAGTGGAGCCAAAAATAATATCATCAACATATATTTGGACTAGAATGATATGACCTTTAACTTTCCTAAGAAATAAGGTCTGGTCATTCTTTCCATGGAAAAATTTCTCAGAGATGAGAAACGAGGAGAGGGTATCATACCAGGCACAGGGAACCTGTTTTAACCCGTAAAGAGCTTTATTCAAATGATAGACATGGTTTTAACCCGTAAAGAGCTTTATTAAGGAAAACGCTCTTTACATCCATTTGGTAGACTTTGAAGTCACTATGGGCAGCAAAGGCTAGAAAGAGTCGAATTGCTTTGAGTCTAGCCACTGGTGCGAAGGTTTTTTCATAATCGATTCCTTCTTCTTGTCTATAACCCAAAGCAACAAGTCGATCCTTGTTACGGGTTACCGTACCTTCTTCATCCAACTTGTTACGATAGACCCATTTGGTGCCTATCACTGTCTTGTCAGATGAACGTGGGACAAGGTACAAGACTTTGTTTCTATTAAACTCAATGAGTTTCTCTTGCATGGCAATGACCCAACTAGGGTATGAGATAGCATCATTGATATTCTTGGGCTCAACTAAAGAAAGAAAGTTGACAAAGAGACAGATATTACCTAGACCACGACGAGTCTGAATACCTGCACTTGGATCACTAAGAGTTTGATGAATTGGATGGTCTTTAGTCCATCACTGAGCTGGTATAGGATTATCATTAGAGTATAGAAGTTCAGGAATAGAGGATGAGGCTTCAACTGCAGATTCTTCAGCGATTGGAACAATTGCTAAAGGAGCTGCAGATTCAGCGACTGAAATAGGTTCAGATGCTGAATGTATTTCATTTACTGACTATTCAGTGTTTGAAGTAGAAGGTGGAACACACCTAATGGGCACATCATCGATCTCTGAAGAAGATACGTTGGTGTGATTAGCTGCAACTGGAATGATTAATGGATCATCTTCAGGTTCTGGGGCTTCAGTGTTGAGAGGAACGCTGAAGGAAACTTTAGGTTGTCCACAATGAGAAAAGATCCAGTTTTCTAATTCTTCGTCGTCATTTATGATGGGCTTAGAATTAGCTGATTGAGATTCATCAAAGGTGACATGAATAGTTTCTTCTATTGTCTGTCATTGTTTGTTGAATACTCTGAAGGCTCTAGACACTGAAGAATATCTAAGAAAGATTTTTTCATCAGCTTTGGGATCAAACTTTCCTAGTTGATCACTGTTGTTGAGAATATAACACGTGCAACCAAAAATATGTACAAAGCTGATAGAGGGCTTTCTACCATGGAAAAGTTCATAAGCTGTCTTCTTGAACCTCTTAATGATCAGCGACCGATTTTGAGTGAAATAAGCGGTGTTGACAGCTTTAGCTCAGTAATGAGTAGGGAGATGGGACTCACTTAGCATAGATCGAGCATCCTCAATGATTGTTTGAATTCTTATTTCAGCGATCCCATTTTGTTGAGGAGTTCTCACTGAAGAAAAGTTGTGACAAATTTCCTTGTCCTCAAAGAAGTTATCCATAGTACTGTTTTTGAACTCAGTACCACGGTCACTTCTAATAGATCGTACTTTAATATTGTTAAGTACTTCTATTTTCTTGATGAACGATATGATGTCTTCAGGTGCTTCATTTTTGAATATGAGAAAGAAGATCCAAGTGTACCTAGAGTACTCATCAACAATGACAAGTGTATACTTCTTTCAAGTGGTAGATTGCACATTCACAGGACCAAAGAGATCCATGTGAAGTAGCTGAAGAGGCGATGTCACTGAAGAGATTTGCTTTGACTTGAAGTTTGCTCTTGTTTGGTTTTCTTTTTCACACACTGAGCAAAGAGATTCCTTAGCAAAGGAGCATTGAGGAAGACCAGTGACAAGATAATTTCTAGACAACTTGCTAAGTGTCTTGAAGTTAAGATGAGAAAGCCGTTTGTGCCATAGCCAGTTGATATCTGACGAAGCTTTAAAGAGGAAGCAACTATTCTCAGTGAGAGAATAATCCATATTGATGATGTAGACATTCTCTAGACAAGAACCGGTCAAGGCAACCTTATCATCCTTGTCATAAACATAACATGAATTCTTGGAGAACTTCACTGTGTAGTCTTTGTCACACAGCTGACTGATATTGAGGAGGTTGTGCTTCAGTCCTTCAACGTATGTAACACGCCTGAATGTGGTTGCACCATTGGTTAATATACCAAAATCTCTGGTATATCCTTTTTCGTTACCTCCAAAGGTCACGGAAGGGCCTCTTTCTTCCTTGTAGTCAATGAGCAGAGATTTGTCTCCAGTCATGTGCCTTGAGAATCCACTATCGAGATACCATATGCCTTTGACATCCTGCACAAGGGGACAGTTTAAAAATGCTTTTGGTACCCATCTATTTGGGTCCAACAATGTTAGAGTCTCCATCTACTGAAGCTGAAGAACCAGCGTCAGCAGACAACTTCACTGAATCTGGATAGGTTTTAATGAAAATAGGAAAAACCTATGATGCTAGAGAGATAGAGTCAATGGATGTCTTCACTGAGCCTGATGAAGAGGCTTCAGTGGTGGGAACTACAACACCTAATATTGAAGTCTTAGCATCAGTAGTTGTCTTCAGTAAGCTTGAAGAGGAGGCTCCAGTGGTTTTCTTCACCTTGGTTGCTTTAACTTCCTTAGTGGTTGATTTCGCTTTGGTTTATTTCTTAGCCTTAGCTACTTTCTTGGCCTTGGCTGGGGGACCAGCCTTGGTGGCAGAAGGACACTTGTGGTTTTCTTTTTAAGTGAAGCTACACACATTGCTAGTAAGTCTCTTTCTGCCGCCAATGCTGGTCCTCCAGCCAAGGGAAAGAAAGTAGCTAAGGCTGAGAAATCAACCAAAGCGAAATCAACCAGTAAGGTTGTAAAAGCAACCATGGTGAAGAAAGCCACTGGAGCCTCCTCTTCAGGCTCAATGAAGACAACTACTGATGCTAAGCCTTCAGTATCAAGTGTTGTAGTTCCCACCACTGAAACCTCTTCATCAGGCTTAGTGAAGACATCCACTGACTCTATCTCTCTATCATAAGAGGTTGTTCCTATTTCCACTAAAACCTCTCCAGGTTCAGTAAACCCATCTACTAACGGTGGTTCTTCAGTCTTAGTAGATGAAACCTCTAACATTGTTGGACCCAAATAGATGGGTACTAAAAGCATTTTTAAATTGTTCCCTTATGCAAGAAGTCAAAGACATATGGTATCTCGATAGTAGATGCTCAAGGCACATAACCAGAGACAAATCCTTTCTCATTGACTACAAGGAAGAAAGAGGCCCTTCTGTGACCTTTGGAGGTAATGGAAAAGGATATACCAGAGATTTTGGTATATTAACCAACGGTGCAACCACATTCACGTGTGTTGCATACGTTGAAGGACTGAGGCACAACCTCCTCAGCATCATATGTGACAAAGACTACACAGTGAACTTCTCCAAGACTTCATGCTACGTCTATTACAAGGATGATAAGGTTTCCTTGACCGGTTCTCGTCTAGAGAATGTTTACATCATCAATATAAATTCTTCTCTGACTGAGAATAGTTGTTTCCTCTCTAAAGCTTCGTCAGATATCAACTAGATGTGGCACAAACGACTTTCTCACCTTAACTTCAAGAGACTCAGCGAGTTGTCTAGAAATGATCTTGTCATTGGTCTTCCTCAACACACTCTTTGCTCAGCGTGTGAGAAAGGAAAACAAACAAGAGCTAGCTTTAAGTGAAAGCAAATCTCTTCAGTGACATCGCCTCTTCAACTACTGCACATGGATCTCTTTGGTTATATGAATGTGCAATCTATCGCTGGAAAGAAGTATACACTCGTCATTGTTGATGAGTACTCTAGTTACACTTAGGTCTTCTTTCTTAGATCCAAAAACGAAGCACCTGAAGACATCATATCGTTCATCAAGAAAATAGAAATACTTAACAATATTAAAGTACAGTGTATTAGAAGTGACCATGGTACTGAATTCAAAAACAGTACCATGGATAACTTCTTTGAGGACAAGGGAACTTCTCACAACTTTTCTTTAGTGAGAACTCCTCAACAAAATGGGGTCGTTGAAATAAGAAATCAAACATCATTGAGGCTGCTCGATCAATGCTCAGCGAGTCCTATCTCCTTACTCATTTCTGGGCTGAAGCTGTCAACACTGCTTATTTCACTCAAAATCGGTCGTTGATGGTTAAGAGGTTCAAGAAGACAGCTTATGAACTTTTCCATGGTAGAAAGTCCTCTATTAGCTTTCTACATATTTTTGGTTACACATGTTATATTCTCAACAATCGTGATCAACTAGGAAAGTTCGATCCCAAAGCTAATGAAAGAATCTTTCTTGGATATTCTTCAGTGTCCAAAGCCTTCAGAGTATTCAACAAATGACGACAAACAATAGAAGAAACTATTCATTTCACCTTTTATGAATCTCAATCAGCTAATTCTAAGCCCATCATAAATGATGACGAAGAATTAGAAAAGTGGATGTTTTCTCATTATGGACAACCTGAAGCTTCCTTCAACGTTCCTCTCATCACTAAAGCCCCAGAAGCTGAAGATGATCCATTAATCATTCTAGTTGCAGCTAATCACACCAACGTGTCTTCTTTAAAGATCGTTGTTGTGCCTATTAGGTGTGTTCCACCTTCTACTTTAAACATTGATCAGTCAGTGAATGAAATGCATTCAACATCTGAACCTGTTTCAGTCGCTGAATCTAAGGCTCCTTTAGCAATTGTTCTAATCGCTAAAGAATCTGCAGCTAAAGCCTCATCCTCTGTTCCTGAACTTCAATACTCAGATGGTAATCCTCTACCAGCTCAGCGATGGACTAAAGACCATCCAATTCATCAAATTCTTGGTGATCCAAGTGCAAGTATTTAGACCCATCGTGGTCTAGGTAATATCTGTCTCTTTGTCAACTTTCTGTTTTTAGTTGAGCCCAAGAAGATCAATGATGCTCTCTCAGACCGTAGTTGGGTCATTGCCATTCTAGAGGAGCTCATTAAGTTTGATAGGAACAAAGTCTGGTACCTTGTCCCACTTCCATCTCACAAGACAGTGATAGGCACCAAATGGATCTATCACAACAAGATAGATGAAGAAGGTGTGGTAACCCGTAACAAGGTTCGACTTGTTGCTCAGGGTTATAGACAAGAAGAAGGAATCGATTATGACGAGACCTTCGCACCAGTGTCTAGACTCGAAGCAATTCGACTCTTTCTAGCTTTTGCTGCCCATAGAGACTTCAAAGTCTACCAAATGGATGTAAAGAGCGCTTTACTTAATGGAAAACTTCAAAAGGAAGTTTATGTTGAACAACCTCCAGGGTTTCTTGACCTTAAGTATCCAAACCATGTCTATCGGTTGGATAAAGCTCTTTATGGGTTAAAACAGGCTCCCCGTGCCTGGTATGATCCCCTCTCCTATTTCTCATCTCTGAGAAATTTGTTTGTGGAAAGATTGACCAGACCTTATTTCTTAGGAAAGTTAAAGGTCATATCCTTCTAGTCCAAATATATGTTGATGATATTATTTTGGCTCCACTAATCCCTCTTTGTGTTTTCGATTCGTTGATCCCATGAAGAAAGAATACCAGATGAGTATGATGGGAGAACTAACATTCTTTTAAGGTCTCCAAATCAAGCAATCAGATAAAGAAATCTTTATCAGTCACAAAAAGTATGTCCATGACATGTTGAAGAAGTTTGATCTCTCTAACAACTCATCTATGAAGACTTCTATGGCTCCTCCACTTTTTCTCAGCAAGGATCCAAATGGGAAGCCTATAAACGTAACTGTTTATAGAGGAATGATCGGCTCCCTGCTACATCTCACAGCTAGTCGACCAGATATCATGTATTTTACTTGCTTATGTGCATCATATCAATCTTAACCTAAGGAATCCCATCTGATCGCTATAAAATGCATCTTTAGATACTTGAAAGGAACTCCTATCTTGGGTCTCTGGTACTCTAAGGGTTCTGGTTTTGACCTAATAGGTTATTCGGACAGTGATTTTGCTAGTTGCAAGATCGATAGGAAAAGCACCACTAGAGGCTGTCAGCTTCTAGGTGGAAAGTTGGTGAGTTGGACAAGTAAAAAGCAAAACTCAGTGTCTATATCAACCACTAGAGCTGAATACGTAGCCGCTGGAAGTTGTTGTGCTCAAGTCCTTTGGATGAAAACCAGCTGAACGACTACGACCTTCAGTTCTCAAAGATTCCTATCTATTGTGATAGCACTAGTGCTATTGCAATTGCAAACAACCTGTACTTCACTCCAAGACCAAACATATAGAGATCAGATATCATTTTATCAGAGATCATGTTATGAATGATGATATTGAACTTCACTTTGTTCCAACTGATTATCAACTCGCTGACCTTTTCACCAAGCCTCTTGAGGAGACAAGATTTAACATCTTGATCAGCGAACTGAGAATGCTAAACGCTGAAGAAAATTTTCTTCAGCTATACGCATCAATCAGTAAGTGAAATGATTCAGTTTTCTATCTTTATCACTAAACTCTTGAGTAAATGTATCTATTCTCTCTAAGGTATGTATACTAGTTCTTTTTCTTTAAACTTAAAACTATCACTGAAGCTTTTCTTCTTCAGTGATCAAAATGTTTTAAAAGTTTGTTTCAGTGATTCTTTCTGTCGCTGAACATTTTCAAGTAAGTATATCTCTTTTATACTTGTCTTTTCTTAAAATCAAATGATCACTGAACTTTTCTACCTTCAGTGATTCAATTGTTTTTAAACGATAGTTTCAGTGATTCTCTTATCACTAACACTTTTTATGAAAATATATTTTTCTAAGATATTTTCTTTTCTTGAAACAAAACCATCACTGAAGCTTTTCTTCTTAAGTGATCAAAATGTTTTAAAAGGTTTTTTATTCAGTGATTTTTTTTATCAGTGAATGTGACTCTTCAAATTTCTTAAAACCTTTTCGTTTTAAAAGAAATAGTTAATGAACCATCATAATGACGGCATTCCCTGTTACCAATACGAATCGCTTTAAGAGGCACAACAAGGTCTAACACACGCGACCTACTATAACTTCTATCCAATAAGGGATGAGAACGTGCCATATTTCTCATCATGACATTTCCTCAACAGTGGTATTTTCCTCTCTCCTATTTCTTTTCTCTCTCCTCCTACCTATAAATATGAGATCTCTTCCCTCATATTTTCTTTATGCTTTCAAAAACTTTTGACGAACCTCTGCCAAAAAGAAATTGTAAGCATGAACTCTCAAGAACAGTCGAATCCTTCGACCTTCTTCTCAAAAACTCTAAGGTCGATAACTTTATTTAAACTTTGAACTGTTCTTCTTCTTCTTCTTATGAAACTATTGTTTGATATTTTAAGAACCTTGTTCTCTTAAAACACAAATAGAAAGATTAATATCACATTCTTATTCATGGTTATAATCTAAAAGTTTCAAATACAATATTCTACTTGAAAAACCCTATTATCTCATTTGTGGATTTTTCGAAAGAAGTTTTATTGTTCTAAAACTTAAAAAGATCACAATCAAATCTTGGACCACAATTATAAACTGTTTTTCTTCTTATTTTCTTAACAAAAACAAAAAATGGCTGCCAAGAACGTGAACTTTAGCGTGAAAGACATTAGCCTTTGGGAAACAATATAGTTTACCTGCTTGCCTATTACGGTTAAGGGAAACCCCAACAGGTAACCCTTTACCGCGCCACATGATTCTTTCGTGAAACGTTATATCAGACGTTTCCATTCCTTCCCCCGTGAGCAAAGAGGTTTCAAGATACCAGTTTCGATTTCGGTGAAGGGTGCACTATAAGAGAATCGGTACTAAAGATATTAAATGGGGGGATTTCGCCGATATTGAGTCGACTATAAACTATTCATCTTGCTTGGAACCGTCGTTGTGTATGGGAAAGAGGGCTTCTACCTATGCTTGGTTGGGAAAAGGGTGAATGATCCCAAAAGGGAAGCAGACTGGCTTGAATTCATGTCATGCTTCAAGACTGCTTGAAAGCTAATCTTGCCTTCCTTCTTACTTGACTGACTTTCAAAAAAAGCAATTCCACTGGGGAAGGATCCACGAAAAGGCCAACAACCACATAGCCTTGTTGGATATCCCCACAAACAAAACAATCTACGAGGATGTTGATGCCTTCCTTAGGATGTCCCCAATTTCCTACGCTCTCAACCATGAACCTATCATGGTTAGGGAGGCCCTTCAACAGTTCTGGATGACTGCTAAGGTGGTGCAAGAGGAAGACAAAAATGGTCATAAGGTGGAGAAAATCTTCTTCACCTTCAATAGGATGATTGTGAGCTTTGGCGTAACCACTCTAAGGCACACTATTCGCTTCCCAAAGGGTCCATTTGCCAGCGACCCTACTACGGAAGATATCATCACCTGCCTTGATGACATTGGCTACCAATGGCCAATGAAGAAGGGCTCCAGCGAGCCCCTCAAACCACTATCCAAAATTGAGAAGAACCGTATGTCTACTGTGTGGCAGTTCCTGTTCTCACACTTCATCTACAGCATGGGTCGAAAGACTGGCGGCTAGGATCAAGCATCGATGGTCGCTCTCACCATTGGTGTCTCAGTGATCCGTTGCCGATCGATCAACTTTGCCGTTGTCATCTTCGACGACCTGGAACTTAAGCTGAACAAGCGTCAGAGGAAGAAAGTGGTTTCCTACACCAGTTTCTTGTCAATGGTCTTCGCCAAGATTTTTGACGACAAATACTCCAAGGAAGGTAACCTTCCTATCTGCAGGCTTGGATCCAGGATTCTAGACAACTAGCTCAGGGATGGAGATGTTGCACTTTCCTCAGTGCTGCAATACTCTTCAATTCCTTCTTCTCCTTCTCAGGTGGTTAGGACAAGGGAAAACCCCTCAAGTCTAATCCAACCACCACAACCCTCTCCACAAAACGCCTATCTCAACCAACTCTTGGTTCTCCTTCGAGGACCAAGAAGGACAAAAAAGGGACTACCTCATCTCTGGCTGTGACCTCTCAAAAGGTCTCAGCCACTGAAAGAAGCCTTAACCCCGAGGCAATTTCAGTTAGCCATCCTAACTCTTTAGTGATATCTGAGATCACTGTCATACCAGTGGCACCTCACCCAACCTCCTCAGTGACCCAAATCACTGAAGGTGTGAATATCAGCGGCGCCACCACTGAACACTCACTTCCAACCATCTCAGCCATCTTTTCCTCCCCTTCTTTATTGGTCCCATCACGTGTCAATGAATCATAAGCGCCAGTCCTCCCTGATGATGAGACACCCACCACTGGACCTGAGGTAGCTCCTCTCGATGATCCTCAGCGTACTGGTTCTCATCCTCTCAAGCGCACCATGGAGCCAACCAACGTTAATCCTTAAGATAACGCTGAAGACCCCTTAAGTATTTCTGAGGCCCAAGCCATGGACGAAGAAGAATACGATATGGCGACGAACGTGAAGCTGCTCCTTCCAGTAGACGAGAATGTCCTCATCAATATGGAGGAGGTCCATAAGGACATGTCTCGTATGAACAAAGTCGCTGCTGACTTCTCAGCCATCAGGGCTGAAGTCTAAGAGGTGAAAAGCCAGCTTTCCTCTCTCTAAGAGGCCGTTCAAGCAAATGTTGAGGCCATCGCTGCTCTCATGAGCAAGGCCGATAAAGCACACGCTCAACATATCCAGCTAGCGGAGCTGCTGCAACAAGTCTTGGGGGCTCTCCGTCAACCAGCTCCAGTTCCTACTCCTTTCACCGCTGATGACTGTGCTCAGCTTAATGAAGCACGTGAAGAGACGATAAGCCTAGCAAGTGTTCTTACAAGGTTAGAGAAGAAGATGGTCCTCCAGATTCAGAGCATTGACAAACTCTCTGCCTTTTGCTCTTAAGCCATCGCTAGAAAGGGGGAGATAAGGTCTGACGTTGGACCATCTGCTGTTGCCGCCCCTGCTGAACCTTTTGCTCCAGCAACCCATGAAGCTGAAGCTGAAGCTCCTAGAGCTGAAGCTGACGCTGAGGTTGTCTATGATATCCTAACCTCCTGTGAAGCTCCTCCAGTTGAGGAAGTTAATGTTGTCTGAGTTGAAGCTAAAGCTGAAGCTCGTGATGATGATCTTCCAATCACCTCTGCACCTGTTGCTCGTGCCACTTTTAAACCTTTTTAATTAAATAATGTTTATTCAAAGTTTCAGGCCAAACCTGTTATTTCCTTCTCATAAATCACAAAGAAATAAAGATTCCAAACCATGGTAATTTTAAAGGATATAATAGTAAGGATTATATCACATAACACACATACAAATGTCACCATTATATCCAAAGGTACATCTCTCCTTCATATGCCACCCTTATCTCATGGTATACCTCTCCTTGATATGCCACCCTTATTTCCTCATCAAAACATTTCGTAAAACAATTCTATATTGAACAGACCCCAGTCATATATGTTCCAAATAGAATATTAGTTCAAAATTATCTTTATCAAATTTTTTATTTCTTTAAAAGAATCAACAAAATGATAAGTCAACACATAATCCGGTCAAACCTTGGCCGGATTACCAATCCAGACAACACTATTCATTGTGTCCGATTTACCACTTCGATTAATTCTCAAAACCTTATCCGAATTACTAATCCGGACAACACTATTCAAGACTTGTCTGATTTACAAGTAAACCGGTCACCCTTTTGTCGTGTTCATACTTCTCCGATCAATATATTTAAACGATTTATAAAGTTCAAATTCCACTAACACTTAAATCGCATAACCTTCTGTCCGGTTTAAGGCTACACCGATCGATACTTCAAGCAATTTAATTCTTAAATCGCTCATGTTTTGTCTTATTTAAGTCTAAACCGGTTAAAACAAGTTTTCACAATAATTATTAATCAATCCAAAGGAATTACTTACAATTGAAATAAAATGGTAAACCACTCACGTTGAATCCCTTTTGAAAATCAGACTCTTGAAAACCAATTTGAATTCCAGACAAGAACAAACCCGGTCACCAACTCCTCTAAATCGCATACTGCTCTTTTTGAAAATGCAAGAAGAGTGAAATGGAGGCTAAACCCTCCTTTTATACCTTTCCCAATCAGGAAAGTCGGCTGCTACATGCAGCCTTCACATGCATGCATACATCCATAACTATATACCCCTTCATGCATATTCACATAACCTCCCATGCATGCATTTTATATTATGCATACATCCATGTATATATATATATACATACCTGTGCGTGTATATAATTATATCCACATATTTGATGCATACCCACTTATGCACATAATTTCACATATTAGCATGACCAAATATAACAATTTATCATGCTATCACATAATCATTTATCAAATAATCACATATTAATTATCTCAGGTGATAAGCAAGGTCCAATTATCACATTATCCACCCCTCAAAAGAATTCCGTCCCGGAATTCCTTTAATAAAAAAGCCACAGATACTCTGATTTCATATTCGATTCCAATTCCCAAGTTGCTTCTGATCCTTTGTGAAACTTCCACTGTACTTTAACCAAGCTAATTTCTTTATTTCTCAACACCCTGATTTTTTTGTCAATCAAGCTTCTGGTGTTTCCACAAAGTTCTGCTTATTGTCTAATTTGACTTCAGGTAGCGGTACAGCGAGATTCAGATCAGCTAAACATTTTCGCAAGTTTGAGACATGGAAAGTATTATGAATCAGTCTTAGTTCTTATGGTAGCTCTAACTGATATGCCACTAGCTCGATTTGTTTGCATATTCTAAATGGCCCTACGTACCTTGGACTGAGCTTACCCTTCTTTCCAAATCTAATGACACCGTTCCATGGGGAAACTTTCAACATCACAAGATCACCTACACAAAATTCAATCGGCTTTCGACGATTATCAGCATAACTTTTCTGGTGGTCTTGTGTTGTTCTAATTCTTTCACGGATCTGTTCAATATTTTTAGAAGTCTCTTGAACAATCTCAGGACCCGTCAACTATCTTTCACCTACCTCGTTCCAACATAACAACGTTCGACATTTACGTCCATACAATACGGTGCCACTTGGATGCTGGAATGATAACTGTTATTGTATACAAACTCTATCAAAGGCACATGATCTTCCCATGATCCTCCGAAGTCTATGACATAACTTCTCAACATATCTTCAAGAGTCTGGATAGTCCTCTCACTCTGCCCGTCGGTTTACGGATGATAAGTTGTACTTAATCGGATTTCAGACCCCAAAGCTTTCTACAAACTTTCCCAGAACTTCGAAGTGAAACGACTATCTCTATCAGAGATAATAGATAGTGGAAATCCGTGTCTGGTTACAATCTCTTTGATATAAACTTGAGCCAGCTTTTCTAAAGAGTAATTCTCCCTCATAGGTAGAAAATGCGCAGATTTAGATAGGCGATCAACAATTACCCATATCGCGTCATACCTCTTTGGAGTTCGAGGTAACTTCATGACGAAATCCATTGTAATGTGATCCCATTTCCTTATAGGAATCTGTAAAGATTGAAGACTTCCATATGGTTTCTGATGTTCAATCTTAACCTGTAGACATGTTATACATTGTTCCACATATCTGGTTATGTCCCTCTTCAATCTGGGCCACCAATAAAATGGTATCAAATCTCTGTACATCTTGTTGGTACCTGAATGAACAGAGTATCGGGACTTATGGATTTTATTTAATATAATATTCCAGATATCCCCAAAACACGGTACCCAAATTCGCCCTTGAAAGCATAAAATCCCTTCACTGTTCGGTTCCAGAGTCGAAATCATGTTACCCAGTCTTTCCGATTTGACAATATCTTTTTCCATGGCTTCTTTCTGACATCTCAGAATTTCTTTATGAATATTAGGGACTATGTTTATTTTCATTGCCACAACTTTAATAGTCCCACTCCTTTCTTTTCTACTCAATACATCAGCTACCACATTAGTTTTTCCCAGGTGGTAGAGAATTTCACAATCATAATCATTTACAAGTTCAATCCATCGACGCTGCCGCATATACAATTCTTTGTGGCTGAAGAAATGCTGTTGACTCTTATGGTCAGTATAAATCTAGCATTTTGTCCCTAGAAGATAATGCCTCCAAATTTTTAGAGCAAACACTACTGCTTCTAATTCCATATCATGAGTTGGATAATGCTTCTCATGATCCTTCAATTGCCTTGATGCATATGAAATTACTTTTCCTCTTTGCATCAAAACAAATCCCAATCCCAACTTTGAAGCATCACTGTATACCACAAAATCTTTTGATCCCTCTAGTAGAGTTAACACTGGCACACTGCATAGATGATCTTTTAACAATTGGAAAGCCTTTTGTTGTTCTTCCTCCAACAGAAATTTGATGTTCTTCCAAGTCAATTTTGTCAATGGCACTGTTATCTTAGAAAAGTCCTGGATGAACTTACGGTAATAACCTGCCAATCCCAAAAAGCTTCGGACTTCAGATGGAGTCTTTGGGGCCTCCCATTTTTCAACTGCTTCTACCTTCACACTTCTTCTGATATAACATGACCCAAGAATTGAACTTCCCTTAACCAGAAGTCACACTTGGATAACTTTGCATACAACTTTTCTCTTTTCAGCAATTCCAGTATTAGACGGAGATGTTCTGCATGTTTCTCTTTGGTCTTAGAGTATATAAGAATATCATCGATAAATACAATAACGAATTTATCAAGATATTCCTTACATATCCTATTTATCAAATCCATAAAGGATGCGGGCGCATTAGTTAAGCCGAATGGCATAACTAAGAATTCGTGATGCCCGTACCTAGTTCGGAAAGTTGTTGTAGAAATGTCTTCCTCCCTGACCTTTAGCTGGTGATATCCCGACCTTAAGTCAATCTTAGAGACATAACTCGCTCCCACCAATTGATCAAACAAGTCATCAATCCTTGGCAAAGATCTTTCTTTTAACTTATTTAATTCACGATAATTTATACACATTCGCATAGATCCATCTTTCTTTTAACAAATAAGACCGGAGCACCCCAAGGTGAAGTGTTGGGTCTAATGAATCCTTTATCTGTCAAATCCTTTAGTTAAGCAAGTAATTCCTTCAGTTCTGATGGAGCTAACTGGTACAACGCCTTGGCTACTGTTGCTGCCCCCGGTATAAGAACAATTTTGAATTCGATAACTCTGTCCGACGGTATTCCAGACAAATCTTCTGGAAAAACTTCTAGATATTCATTAACAATCGAAATTGATTCTTCTTTTCCTTTCTCTTTCTTCAAATCAATCACATATGCCTGATATCCCTGACACTTCTTGCAGATACATTTCTGAGCTTTCAACACAGTCAAGAGATTGGTATGATGATTTTGACGATCACCATAAATAACAACTGTTCCTCTCTCTAGCAAAATGATTATGATCATTTTCTTGTTACAAACAATACAATCTTGATACACTGCCAACCAGTCCATACCCACCACTACATCAAATTCTTTCATCGACATAGGAAATAACCGAATTAGTAGTTCACACCCCTCAATAACAATAGTGCAGTTATTGAATACACTATTAACAGATTCCTGACTATTAGCAGTATCAAATACTAATTTGTCATCAAGTAACACAGAATTCAAACATGCAATTTGAGCAAACGATGGTGACACAAACGAAAAGTTTGTACCAGAATCAAATAACACCTTAGTACGTATTGAATTCAGAAGAAAGGTACCTGTTACTTCATCTGGCGATGCCTCTGCCTCATTCTTTGTCATTTGGAAGGACCGTCCCCATGCCCCTCCTTGCCCTTCCCTAGATGCAGTAGGTCTTCCCCGAGTACCCGACACATTACTCCCCATTGTCAACTGTGGAGTTCTCAACAATGGACAGTTCGGTCGTATGTGATCCGGGGAATTACAATTGAAACACCTTCGCTTGGCTGGGCAATTTCTTGACAAATGACCCGCTTCACCACATTTATAACATTTTTTTGGGTCCATCTTGCATTCACCTTGATAAACCTGCCGACATTGTGTACAAACTTTTTCACCAATCTTTTGTTCAGATTTATTATCATATTTTACTGCTTTTGGCCCTCGAAAATTAGATGAAGGCCCTACCCATCTTCTTTTCTCCACAATTTGTTCTTCTGATTGCTGATTCTTATTCCATTCTGTTACTTCGGCCGCATCCACAGTTAGTGAGAAGGTGTTGGGGTTTATGGCAATTACAAATTCTCTGATCGAGGGTTTCAACCCCCAGATATACCTTTCCACCTTCCTCGACTCCGATGAAATATAATGTTCAGCAATCGAGAGTATTCAATAAACTTCTCAGTGTACTCTCTAACTGTTCCATTTCCCTGTTCCAATTTCAGAAAGTCTTCTTCCATTTGTCTTACCGCTATCTTGGGACAAAACTGATCCTTGAATTGGTTAACAAATTCCACCCAAGATAATGTCTGTAAGACATCTGTTCTAGCCAACGATTCAACTTCCCACCAAAACAGAGCATTTGACTTTAACACTAATACAGTAAATCGGATTTTATCAGTTTTCGGACACCGAATGGTGTTGAATACAGACTCGATCTCCTTGATTCAGCACATGGCTTTTACTGGATCCCTTTCTCCAGAGAAAGTTGGTGGTTTGCATGCTAAAAACATCTTGATGTCTCCTTCTTTGTTATGAGTAACCAGAATAGAGGGATAAACTTCTACTCTTTTCGTTTCCACCCTAGCCGGTTTCCATAATATATGTCAGAGTTTCCCTTAACTTTCCCATTTCCTCCGCCAACATATCTCTGGTTACATATTCAGGGTGTGGCATCGATCTTTCCTAAACATTTCCAGAATAAGACTCTTCATGTTCAGAATGTACTTCAGTCCAACCCCTTCCTTGTGATTGACTTCTCCCTCTGCCTCTTGCTCTGGTTCTCCCCGACATCTATTTCCAGGAGTACTTGTTGGAAGATTAGCAGGGGATTCTTCTCTTTCCTCAGATTCTGGACGGGCTATCCTTTCAGATCTCCGTGTTTGGATAGACATCCACAGATTTTAATGTTAATAATCAAGTATTCACATTCCCAAATAT
>NC_037544.1:14335190-14336552 GCF_001531365.2 Cynara cardunculus var. scolymus | reverse complement strand
GGGATTCTAGGGGGTTGCTCACTCACCTGACCAGCCACTACTGGCTCCTCCATGCGTCCCTCCACTCTCATTTTCGCAATTTCCTCACCTAAGGGGACACCTATTCATGGTGGGGTTACAGGGACCGGTTCTGGTCGCCTGTATCCATGTTTATAGGCTTTGCGATCTCCATGAGTTAAATACCTGAGCATGGCCTTGGATAGGGGTCTTGGACTTTTGTAGCCATGCTCATGCTTGGTTGGATGAAACTCCTTGAATGGGTAGAGCCTTGCATTGGGCTCCACAGAAGGCAGTTTCGCTACCAGAAGGTCTCCAAATGCTAGACCAAGGAAGTGTTGTAAGATCAAATTAGGATGGTTCATATCTTCCTTGGCCTTCTTTTGGGCCTTAACCTTTGTCTTCTCCCCTCTTTGGCTGGCACACTTCTTTTTAATCAGGCCGACCATGTCTTCAAAAATTAACTGTGCGAAGTCCAATGGTAGATTGAAGTATATTCCATACATGATGGACATCATGGCATGGGATGTTTGGTCATGACTGCCTACCTTTCCTATTAGGTAGCAATTTATGATGGAAAATAATGTGTTCCAAACAGGAGGTAGACCCTTACGCTTAAACTGGGTTCGTTTGACGATAGGAGTAGCGTAAGAGTGGAACTCCAAAAATTGGATTAGTTCTTCATCGGTGGGAGAAGCAGCATAAGCATTTAGGTTTAGTTGTTCAAGGGTAGGCAAATGTAAAGCAGTTCTCAAGGTATCAACATTTAATTCTAGAGGAACCAATGATTTGTTCACTGGGTGAGAGGCGTAACCAACAATGGTTAGCCCAGTATTGTCAAGGGTAGTTAGATAGGCACTAAGCAGAAATTGTGTGATATAGGTTTCAGGTGTAGGCCTAGTTGCAGATAAAGCGAAAAAAATGGGTTGATTTCTAAGAATTTCAATGAGAGGGAAAGTGTATTCGGGAAAACTTGCATTTGAGGGGATGAAATAATAGTTATTTGGCTTCTTCACAAGGATGATCTTTTCGAACTTGTTTTGCACGAAAGATAGGGCGTGTGATGTGAGAGCTTGTGCTTGGGTGACCTCGTTATCGCTGGATACGTTCACTGATTGGGCTTAAGCGCTTGAAGATGACATGGTTGCAGGTAAGCTTTGAGAGAGTTGCAGGTTTCTGGTTCGTATGAGAGTTTTTGAGAGCGTAAGGTTTTAATTTGGGGGGAAGGAGGGTATTTATAGGTAAGGTTTTTTAAAATTGAACTGTCCGCTGTACGAAACGTCGTGTAAAGAATGGATTTGGGTGAAACGGTTCAAAAAAAGGTATGACATGCCGTATTGGGAAGACGCGCGATTGATGACGTGC
>NC_037544.1:14324331-14335090 GCF_001531365.2 Cynara cardunculus var. scolymus | reverse complement strand
ATTACTTCTTTTTCACAGAGATAGTTTTTCTTTTAAATTGAAATGCTCCAAATGGCATGAATCGAGATTATCGATGATAGAGAGAAAGTTTTTCTTTTAAATTGAAATGCTCCAAATGGCATGAATCGAGATTATCGATGATCTCTGTGTAAAGATCAAGAGATTCAGAAGAGGAGGAAGTAGAGATCTCTTGGTTGTTTCTATCAGAGGAGTCTGAATTGATGTCTGCCATCCCACATAAGAGCTCGTCCTCTGTGTCCGACTCTTCCCATGCGAGAAGACCCTTATGTTCGTTTTCATCAGAGGACTCATCGGTTACTAGCTCATTTGATTGAGCTAGCAGAGACTTCTGCTGGTAGTAGTCAGCCTTCTTTTTATAGAAGGTTGCATCTTTAGGACCCCTCTGTGGTGTCCTTGGCCCTTTTGACCAGCAGTCTGCAGCAAAGTGGCCTGGTTTGCCACATTTAAAGCAACCATCTTTTGGCTCTTCCTTCCTCTGCTCTTCCACCCTCTGCGAAGGCTTCTGTTCCTTCTCTCTTGTCTCAGATCTCTCTCCCTCTGCAAAGTTTCTTCTGTTGAAACTTTTAAACTCTTTCCTCTCCCCACCCTTCCTGAATTCTCTTGTGATTAAGGCCAGAGTTTTCATCATCTCCTTCATGGAGACTTCTTCATCAGAACTGTCATCGCTCTCTGCTATCAATACCTTCTTCTTCTTCTTCTTCTCCTTCTCTTCCTTCTGTGCCTCTTTCCCCTTTCCTGAGCATCCATCCTCTACGATTAGAACTAGAGGGCCACCATAGTTCCTTTTCATTTGCAGAACTTGAGGCTCTTGGTGTTTAAGAGATCCAAACAAGTCTGCTAGAGTCCACATTTCCAAGTCTAGGGTGGCCTTCATGGACATGGTGAGGTGCATCCACTCAACTCCAAGGCTCTTCAAGAATAATGAGTTGTTGTCCTCTGTCGTTCTCATGACTCCATACCTCTTGCAGTTACTAATTAAGGTGTTCAGTCTAGAGTATGTGTCAGACAGGGATTCGCCTTCTTTCGCCTAGAAGCTGTGATACTCGTCAATGCAAATTGATCGATTGTTTTTKAGTGTTTTCTTACCTCCTTCAATCTGCTTCTCTAACTCTGCCCAAATATCCATGGATAATTGACAGTGATCGATGCATTTAAAGATTTCGTGAGGTATTGCCATAATTAACAATCGTTTGCACTTGCTGCCCAATTCAACCATAATTTTGTCTTCATCACTCCAGTTTGCAACAAGACGTGGTTCATAATGCTCGGGAATTTCTGGAGTTGTTCCAGTGGCTGGAACTCTAGGAATTAAGTTCATGGGGGCATAATGAGGATTATAAAGAAATTCACATATCCTTGGGTGAATTCCTTCTAGAAAATTAACCATTCACACCTTCCACTGGGGGTACTCCTCACGTATAAGCGTGGGAGGTTTAGATTGAGAACCAGTGCTCATGAAAGATGTATTGGCCAGATTCGCCATTGAAAGAAGAAGAAAAATAGGAATAAGATGAAACTGATAGAACAGAGTAAAACAGGGTAACCTGAATAAGAAGACTGGTGTTCTTGAGCAAATACAGATTAATACCAAGAACAGAATAAATCAAATTAGAATTTGATTCCTGCTCTGATACCAATTGTTAGGACCTTTAGATTTAGCTTATGATATTAACCAAATACTCTAGATGATCTTTAAGAACAATAACAGTGCAGCGGAAACATTATAAGAACAAACAGAGTAATTAATCAATCAAGAACACAGATGATGAATATGAAGAACACGAGAGAATAGTTTCAAATGATTTTCAATTCTATTGAAAATATTGACAATTACAATACGGAAGCACACAGAATTACAAAGGCCTAAGCTGCTATTTATAGTAGTTCCTAACGGCTTTTCTGACATGACCTATACAAGTGAAATGATCTAAGCCATTCAAATAAAGCAGATTACAAACATAGTCACGTGATAAGCACGTGCAGCTAACAAACCTAAGTAAAGCAGTGAGAAGTGGTTCTTCACAGAAGATAAACTGCAAACCCTCTGTGAGTCATCCCAGAGGCTCTGCTGGATATGACTTGTAAGCACTTGATTCYAGAGGATCAGTTTCCAGAACCTCTGTGAGAGACAACAAAGGTTCTGTCATTCTTGACTTGTACGCTTTTGTATATCTTCTGTTGTTGGTCCTCTATGGTCTTCTATGGTAGAACCCTTCTGTCAACACTTGCAGTAATACTTTTTCATACTTTTACATTGAATGAAATATGAAAGCTAACAGACTTGGAACTAGGTAATGAGTACTTTCAGACGTGGTGACTTAAGGTCTGTTCTAGTAAGAAGCCCTGTTTTGATGGAGGAATAAGGGTGGCATAACAAGGAGAGGTGTACCTTGGAATAAGGGAGGCATTGTGATATGTGGATATTATTATAGCTCTTATTATTATCACTAATTAGATTTAATAACTTTGAATCATCATTTCTTCGTGACTTGATGAATTAGAGATATTATTCTTGTTAGAAATAATAATTTAGATGTTATCGAGAAGGAGAATGGTTTGTCATAAGAGGCATTTATTGCCTAAAAACTTTCTATTAATATTTGTAATACATACAGAGGAATTCTGGTCTTTTAAACCGGAGAGGCTCTAGTCTGTTGAGTCAGAGGGGACTTTGGCCGTAAGCTGAGACATGCGCCTAAGGAGAAAGTCTTTGCAACCGAAGTCATGTTAATTCCATTTTGGAATATTGGATTTTTGATTAGATGCATTTGCATCAAGAATTGATATTAATAAGTTGATCTTATTATTCTTAATATTGAAAACTGTAAATATTTGACTGAAATGCAAAATTTCTGGGTAAAGTTATTTTATCATACTTAGGTGTTTATCACCCTACATATGCGAAGAAGGGATTTACTCACTAGACCTTTCTAGTCTAACCCCCATTTTTTGTTTTAAAAATATGCAATGCAGGAACTGCGGGGTCCAGGGATAGTAAGGGGAAGAGGAAAATGTGATTATTTTGCTAACTTGATATATGCTTTTGAAGATCTACATGAGAATCTCATGATGAGGTTTCTTATTTTGGAAGATACATGTTGTTATACATGTGATAGTACAGAATTTTATTTTGGAAATTTTCATATGTAGATTCTATACATATAAGAATCCTTGTACTATTGGGACCATTGTAGTGTAAACTGTATTTCTATGTAATGAAATATGTATTATATGCAAATGTGGTGTTTGGGGGTGTTACAGCAAATCTTATCTAAACAAATCACGTATAGGGACAATTAGCAATACAAATATAACAACAATAAGGCAACACTTTGAATAATCACAATCAAATCTGAATGAAGGTTCACCGCATAACTATGAATCCGGACAATATATTAATCGGATACACAAAATAAATCACAAATCACAAAATACAATCCGAATAGCAAATCTTAACACAAACAATAGACTTGACCGGATTTCACAAATACGGATATCAAATAAGTTTTAATGACCAGATTTCACAAACTCGGACGATAAACAAATATCAATGACCGGATATGACAAATTCGGACAAGAAGCAAGAATATTCAATGTCCGGATACAAACAAATTTAGACAATAGACAAAATTCAATAACGGGATTCGCTCAATGAATATCTTCAATCAGCAATGAATGACAAACACAAATTCTAACAAAAATTCACCACAAGATAGATCAAACACACAAATTTTATGAATTTTTACATGAACAACAACTTTTCAGAAACTTCAAAAATTCATCAAATTTTGACGATTAATTGATCAAAATCACAAATTGATGAATACAAAGATTCTAATCAATAATTCGCAAAAAATTTGTTACAAATCAAAGATCAAAAAACAACAATTAGATGATTTTAGATGAGAAATTGAAGAATATGATCAAAAAATCTCAAGAACACAATGAAGAACAGTCCGAATAAGTGCAAATTTCCATATTTCTAGGTAAATTTTATCGATTTTTGTGCGCTTTTCTAATCAAAATCACTACAGTTTGCTTTGATACCAAATGAGAATCCCAAATCTTCAAATCATATACAATAAGTCAAGAACATAAATTGAATATAGAGAGAATTTTCACCAAAGGATTTTTGTATTCAAATTCTTGAAGATTACAAAAATGATTACAATTGATTACATCTACTAGGAGAAAACTATTTATACCTATAAAGCTTGAAAGACAATAATTACAAAATGGAGAAACGACTTGAATACAACATTAAGCACAGCTTAAACCCAACATAATGTATCATAGTGTCATAATTGGATTTCAGTTATATATATATATATATATATATGTAAGGTAATTATTATTTGAGTATGTGGTAATTTGTTGATATTTTAATGCATCGTATGAATATATGAATATGCACATTTGTGCATATTTATATGCATGCATGGATTTGTGTATGTGTATATGTGCATAGGTGTATATGTGTAAATATGCATGCATGTATATGCATGGTTATGTGTATGTGGTGTGTCGAAGTGGGGTTTTATATATTTAAAAATCCTTCCATCACCTTCTTTAGAAAGGTTTAAAAATGGAGATTTTTTAAGAAGACAAAGGAGAGTTGTCCCTTTTAGAAAGAATCTAAGAAAAGAGTGATTTGTGTGTGTGTGTGTGTGTAAAGAAGGTTGTGATCAAAGTGGAAGCATTGTCTATGTGATTTCACCTTCAAGTCTTTGTAGAATTCATCTTCAAACTCTTGCATAAGGTGAGTTTTTCTACAGCAGTCTTTAAACTCAAATTTATAAATGTTGTTAAAATTATGGTTTTTCATGTTACGAGTTTATGATCAGAAATATAGTAAAACTATTGTATATTTCTTATTCAAAAAGCTTCATCCGATAAGGTCTTGTCATCGGACACAATGTTGTTCGATGAAGGTCTCTTATTGGTCATGCCTTGACCGGTGAGAAAGTTTGTATTTTTAAGTGTCGTTCGGTGAGGATCTATACCAAACAAAGCTTTGTTCAGTGAGGACCCTTATCGACAAGGTGTTGTTGGAATTGGACACCTTATCACCCAAGAGTTAGTCGGATTGAGTATCATTGTTATAAGTGTTAACTGGTGAGGATATTACCGGTCATAGTGCTGACCGGTGAGGCTGGTTACCGGTCAAAGTATTGACCAGTGAGGATATTTTTATTATTTAAGAATTATCCGATGAGTGTTATCCGAATAAAGTGTTGGCCGATCAAGGGTATTTTATCGCCCAAGGTCTGTCCATGAAGAGCAGTCATTGGTTAAAATGTTGTCTGATGAAGTGGTATCCGGCCAAGTGTTGTCCTAAAAGGACTAATGTTACCTTTATGTATCTTTCAAAAGTTGTTTATAAAGTGAGAAAGGTATTGTTCTTTCTTTCAAACCCATTGAGAAGAGCATATGTTTTTGAAAGAGATGTTGAGATGATATTGAAAAGTGGGTTTAAGAACTATGAAAGTTCTTGAGATAAAGTTTCTGATATGAAACTGTTTTGATGCCATTATTGGCTAAAACTGCAATTTTATCTTTTGATTTAATGAGGAAAAAAGGGTGGCATATCAAGGAGAGGTTTATCATGGGATAAGGGTGGCATTTCAAGAAGAGGTGTACTTTGGATAAGGGTGGCATTTGTGAGATCTGTTACTATTGTAGCTCTTGTTGTCACATCCCTATGGTGCGATAATTCTGAATTAATATACCTATGTGACATGAAGACTTGGAAATATTTTTCTTACTGAAATGATAACAACGATGTTATTGACAAGGGGAAAATGGCTTATAGCCAGAGGCATTAATTGCCCGCGTTTCAAATGATTTTGAGATATCATATATTATATTTTAGTTGTTCAAAAGAATAAGGATTTGTAATAAAAACCCAGAGGGTCTTTGGTTATTAT
The DNA here is from genome assembly GCF_001531365.2 of Cynara cardunculus var. scolymus. NCBI lineage: Eukaryota > Viridiplantae > Streptophyta > Magnoliopsida > Asterales > Asteraceae > Cynara > Cynara cardunculus. Next base: position 14,329,142 of record NC_037544.1, on the reverse strand, counting down.
ATTCAGTTTTCAATCGAATATTAAAACAGTTCTTATCTTAAAACTTTAATTAATAACCAAGAGCTTTGGTGATTGGTGTTTCTTTATATGGTTTTGAAAACTTAGTTTATAAGCTCTACTCTGATGAGATTTAAGAGCTTTGAGAGTTATGTTCCAAATGTCAATGAGGATCTAAGTAGTTATATATATCCTTTGTGGGAAGAGTGTATTTATAACTTGCAGTTTGTTGTATTACTGAAGTTATATTTATCAAATTGGTTGGGTGTTCAAATGGGATTTTTATAACAGGCTTTGGTGATCTTCACCCTGTAATTGCAATGAAGGGATTTTTTCACAAGACCCTATGGTCTAACCTTCATTTTGTGTTTTAAAAATATGCATTGCATGTCCAACTATGTTCAGGGATAAGGGGAAGGAGAAAATATGATTATTTCCTATTTGTTCTTAATTGCTCTTTGAAGATCAGCATAATATATGATGAATTTTTGGAATGCTTGTTATCTATACAAGTGATGTACAAGAATATTATTTTGGAATTTTTGAGTTGTAAATTATGTAATATAGTTTCTTGTACTGTTGGGACCGAAGTTGTATTATTGTACTTCTTTATACATGAAATACATATTTATATGCAAATGTGGAAAGTGGGGTGCTACAAAGGTGGTATCAGATCCTGAGTTTAAGGGATTTAGATATTCAAGTATGATGCCTATACTTAAACTGTGTTATTTGCATATTAAGGGTCCCAGACATAGATAGAACCATTGGGGATAAATATGAAGGGATAAGAGGACAATACATAAGGTAAATGCGAATTACAACTGGCGAAGGTCATTATGAATTTACATGTACATATCTGTACTTAGACACCTTATTATATTTGGGAATGTGATTATGTGATTATTAATATTGATAAATCTGCAGATCAGTAGTCATTCCAGAACGTCTGAAAGGATCACCCTCCCCAATCGAGATGATAGAGAAAATTCCTCTAATAATGATCCAACTACTGCATTTGAAGGTCGTGGTAAGGGAAGAAGTAGAGGTAGAGGCCATGGGAGAAATCAGAAAGAGGAAAACAAAGACAGTCTAAGATTCGTCCAGATAAGGGAGAATCAAATTCTAGAAATGTAAACCTAGAATTTGTGCCACACTGGAGTATGTGACTCGAGATGTCTTAACAGACAAAATGAGCAAATTAAGTGAGACGATGACCTCTATTCTTGGAGTACCGATCGGAGTTGAAACTGAAAGAGTTGAAGTGAATCCTCAAACTCAAGCTACAAGCAATAAAGAGGGTGATATAAAGATGTTCTTAACCTGTAAACCTCCAACGTTTTCTAGAGAAAGAGATCCGGTTAAAGCAATGTGTCGGTTGAAGGAGAATGAATCTGTGTTCAAAACCAGCAAATGTCTAGAAGAAGATAAGGTTAGATTTGTTATTTTCATGTTAAAATCTAATGCTTTATACTGGTGGGATGTAGAATCATTGGACAAACCGGATATTTTGCAAGCTATATCTTGGTCAGAATTTGTTGATAAAAGAACAATTTTGTCCAAAGCAGTTGTTAGATAAATGGAGGAAGACTTTTTACAGCTGGAACAGGGCAATCAGACAGTACAGGAATATACCGAAAGATTTATTGAACATTGCCGATTTGCAGAACACTATATCTCTTCTGAAGCTAGAAAGGTTGAGATGTATATTTGGGGTTTGAAACCGTCAATTCGGGAATTTGTAATTACTACAAGTCTTGCTACTTTTCCACTAATAGTAGATGCTGTCGTAACAACTGAGAGGAACAAGATAGGCATGGAGAAGAAAAAGTAGTTGAAAAAGAGGAAATAGGAAGGGTCTTCGACTGGTTTCCGAGGGCCAAAGTCTACAAAAATATAGCACCGTTCTATTCAACATGCTATTGATAGATCATGTCCCTGATGTCACCGAGTTCGCCAAGGTGACTGTGATTCTAACCAAAGAAAGTGTTAACAATGTGGTGCATCTGGTCATCTATCTAGAAACTGTCTATTTCCTCGAAGATGTTTCTAATGTAATTCTCGATATCACATTAGACCTAATTTTCCTCAGTTAACAACTCCACGATTAACTATGGAAGGAAATGCTCTAAGTACTCGTGGAAGACCAAATGTGCAAAGAGGAGGACCGGGAGGGGATCGAGGCCGATCTTTTCATATGAAAAAAGTGAGGCTAAGGCAACACTATATGTGGTAATAGGTACTTTTCTTGTTAACTTCGTATATGCTAAAGTGCTGTTTGATTCTGGTGTGAATTTCTCTTTCATATCATCATTATTTGCACTGTGTATATACATGAATTATGTGCCACTTAACAATATGTTAGTAGTTGATACTGCTAATAGTCAAGTATCTATAAGTTATGTTTTTGATAACTTCAATATTGAAATTGAGGGGTGTGGGCAACCAATCCGATTATTTCCAATGCATATGAAAGAATTCGATGTTGTTGTGGGAATGGATTGGTTAGCAGAAAACCAAGGCAACATTAGGTGAAATAAGAAGATGATCAGTATCAATTTACCAGAGAAAGGACCGATTGTGATTTATGGTGATCGACAGGATCATCATACCTATCTATTGTATGTTTTGAAAGCGGGGGAGTGTATTCAAAAAGGGTGTCATGGATATATGGTTTATGTAATTGCTTCGAAGAAAGAAAAAGGAAAGCAAGAATCGATTCATGTAGTCTGTGATTATCCTGAAGTATTTTCGGAGGATTTGACTGGTTTACCGCCTAATCGGTCTATTGAATTCAGAATTGATCTGATACTCAGGGCAACACCAGTAGAAAGGGCACCATATCATTTGGCATCGTTGTTATAACCGGGTTTCAGACAACCTGGGTTGAGGTAACCTATACGTGATTTTTATTGAAATTAAGTGATGACATGCATGATTATTTAATTAATGCAGGAAGAGTATGCATATATGTGAAAAGGTGACAAGATGCATACATGATTTTATATTTGCATATGTGTGATATGGAGCATACATGAGAATTTGATTATTTTAATATATGAAGATGCGATATCTCATAATGAAGCAAGGTTGATTTTAAAATATTATCTTTTCCGCCCAAACTATTTTAATATTAAGAGAAATCTTCCACCGCCTCTATGAGGATATTTAAAAAAAGAAAAGGATAAATTTTACTTTATCACTTTTTGAAAAGAAACCTGTTGAGAGAGAAAAGAGTATTGTGGCGGTGAGAAGTGTTCTTGAAGAAAAACTATTGTTCAAAACTGTTTGAAGAACTTGTGATTTGCTGTGTGTTTTAATCTGTAGAATCTGTGTTGTTAAGGTGAGTTTTTGAAATACTATTTGATTACAAACTGTGAGTTTTAATCTACTATCTGATTTTATAAACTGTTGGGTTTTGATGGTCTAGAAAGAGTTCGGTAAAACTGTTTCTAAACAGTTTCAAAGTAATGTTTTACGATTTTGAAATTTGAGACTGTTTTGGAAAGATTAAAACATAAACTGTGCTTAAAAACAGTTTTGGAAATGATATCCTGTTTTGAGGATTTAAAGAGGATTAATTGATTTGAGAAATCATTTACAGAACAGATTGTTCTGAGGCTTAAAAGGGTTTTGTTGATCCCAGATCTCTCAATAACATTAATAATCTAGTTAAGAATAACTATATTATAGTGTTTTAATGGAGAAAGTGATGAACACTCAAGGATGAATTATAATCAATAAATAATAGTCTTGAGCGTCAAAGGTGTCACTCTATTGGTAAGAAAAACGTAAAAGAGACATTTAGTACAATAGGCCTAATCACCTATTTATACTAGTAAGCTAATTAGAAGATAACTATCTAATGAGACTTTTTAGCTAATCTTCTATTAACAGATAATGTTTATCTAAACTATTGATAAGCTTTAATATTAAGATAAACATGAAGTGTAGCTGTCGACTTGTCATCTCCAGCTGTCTTCCATGGTATGATGAATCATCCTTATCTTTAAATCTTCATTGTATGCCTCTGGATGAATTACTGAATAATTCTTTGACTAGAGAGGCGATTAAGATGCTCTTTCCGTCGCATCCCTGGTTGTCCGTCGGCCCTCTGGTTGTTCTCCAAACTTAGCCAATTCTGCCTTGATGTCTTCATCGGTCTTCTAGTTTTTCATCACTTATTGTTTTTCATTACTTTTTCACTTTATGAATTATGGGGCTTAACAATCTCCCCCTATGTAACATCCCATTTCCAATATACCCAAATTTATTTTCTAAGTGTGCTTAATTATATGTAAATAGGATATTATGTGCTTACATAGGAGAAAATGTTGAGCATGTTGAAATTTTACTAAGTGTACTAGTAGTGGCCATATAAGAGAACCGATGATTTAGTGGGAGTTTGGGTTTAAAAATTTAGAGTTATATTTCTTAGGAGAATATGAGAGGATTTAGAAAGTTTCATGTCAAATGGAGCTAAAGCGAGAAAACTGAAGAAAACGGGTCAAAGCGTTAACATTTAAATTACAGATGCGTAAGACCAATTTTTTTTATAGCAATCTTTTCTGGAATATTTTTTTTGGAAGTTGTAGATTATTTCGTTATGAACGCGTTGGCAAAAACCTCATCGAAAACGGAGTTTCGAGCGAAAAGTAATGTTATTTTTAGTGTTTAGTGGTCAAAATGGGTACAAAACGGGTCAAACCCGACCCAAACCGGGTTTAAGTTGTATAAGTGATGAAAATAACTTCATTTCTCCCCAAACTCAGTTCTTGAACTCTCCCACACACTCAAGGTGAGATTTACACACA
>NC_037544.1:14323278-14324006 GCF_001531365.2 Cynara cardunculus var. scolymus | reverse complement strand
GAAAAATGGATGTTTTGATCATGAAACAACATGGTTACAGTATTGTTTTAGAAAAACATTGTATAAAATCATAGAAAAATCAGAAAAATATGAGGTCAGCGGTATTGGAAAGATGGGATTGTCTACTGTGTTTTGTATTCAGACCTCGAATTCTAATTCCAAGCTTAGGAAGGGTAAAAAGGGTCATCTTTTCAGTGTTGTAAAGCTGATTTTGACAGCTTGTTGCTGCTGTTTTRTAAAGATTGTAGAAAATTGTAGAAAACTCTAAATGAGGTGAGGACAATTGGGTTGGCTAGATAATTGAGTCTAGTTTATTTCTTATTTGATGACCAAGACCTGAATATGAGTTTAAATTGGGCAAAACAGACCTGAAAGTAGCAGCTGTCCATGGAAATCAATGTTAAGTTCTTAATAAAGAAATGTGTATAACTCGAGTTTCTTTTATTGGATGCTTATGAGATTTTGTACCTACACTCCAGGGGATAATTTAAGCTTGTTTGAGTCATTTGGAAGGTATCTTATATTTTATTGCAAGGTTGGACGTGTGTCGTTCGGTTTGACCGTATTTGACATTCGGTCRTGAGGTGAGTTAAATAGCTATTCAAATCTTATTGTATTAAGTTTATATTTACATACCATCTGTATATATGTGATTTCTTTGACTTTGGAGTCAGTTTTTATTGGTCTTTTGTCTTTGTACGTGTTGATCCTTCGATTACGAATTCTTC
>NC_037544.1:14285560-14323131 GCF_001531365.2 Cynara cardunculus var. scolymus | reverse complement strand
AAACCGTTTGGTTGGTTTTGGTTCCCGGGTATTTGTATAGAGTTGATTTCAATAACATTTGTTTAGACTATTTATCTCACTAAGCCATGTGCTTATCCCGTTAGCTCACCATATTTTTCAGGAAAGAAAGGAGATAAAGACAAGAACCCGGTGTAGGTAGTTCGTGATCAGTTCGGGGAATCGTTGCCAAGTTTTGGTATATATATATATATAATTACGTCTAGTTTATATTTTGGGTTGTAAATGTATCCGAATAGTTATTATATTGACCCGACTTTTGGTTAGTAAATGTTTAATCTTAAGGATTGTAAGCTTTTATTTTGGATTTTCAAATAGTTACTAAAATGTAAATAACTTTTGGTGGATTACCTAGAAATGATATCCCGTATGTATATTTTCGGTTATTAACCGAGGTGTTACAATGAACCTAAGCGAACCCAAGAAACCATCCCATTGCCAACCGATACACAACCCACTATCCAAACACACCTCCCAACCGATACACAACCAATAACCCAAACTCAACCCCCAATCGAACCAACCATGGTGCAAGTGGACATTCCCTCTTCATCTAGACATCCTCCGTAGAGCCTAATCGATGAAATAATAAAGAACATGGAGTCGCTAAGGAGACATCCAAAGATACCACCAAGGGAACCCATCATGATGGAGAATATCCATCAATACATGTACCACGATCGCGATGAAAGCCTATCCCTCAATCCTCCAGTCCTTTCACCAGAATCTATGGCCCTCCTACATCATCGATTGTTAGACAGACTACCCAACCACCACAACCTGTCTTCTCAAATGATGGGATAAGGAAAGTAATGGGTTAAAAAATGAGGACCTTCGCCAACAGAGCAATAAGATATATCGAGTACATGGTGGAGAGAGCTCACGGTCAAGTCAGCGTCTTCAACGATAATGACTTGATCAATCTCAACCCCTACGACTTGATCGAACTTTATGCGTTCATAGCTCAGCGACGTGATCAAGGAATAAGAATTGGGGTGGCAAACAGAGCGATAGTGAAGACGATGGAGACCCTGGTGAAGCACAGAGCCAAGAGTGATTTTCAAATTGCTCTACATTTGGGTATCGAAAGACTCTCCTGCACCCCCACCAAATGAAGACTTTCCTGGCCTACAGGAGAAGAGATCTGCCTCCGTCTTAACTCAACTCGAGCTTCGACTTGTCTTCAAGAATGAGTTTGGGGTAAAGAAATTATTCAGACTAACTGAAGCCTTCAAGTATTCAACTGATACACTTGAGTGGTTTCAGAAAGTTATCAGAGAAAGACTCGACATATCTCATGTGCCAAGAGAAGATGAGAATCAACTCATTCATGAGATATCGACAGTCCTCAGTTATCAAAGACTGCTCCTGCACTTCTCGGATATATCTCAAGGTAGATCATGAATGGAGTTTTAAATTTTTTTGCCTTTATGAAATGTCTTTTGCCTCCAGTATTGTAAGATTTCATCATCCAATGAAAAATTTGGAATCTGATGCTTTTCTTTAGATTAGTCTCTGTTCTTCAAAATTGTTCATAGATTAGTTTATGTTTGTTCTTTCATTACTTAGGGGGAGATTGTTAGACCCCATAATTAATAAGTGTAAAAGTAATAAAGAACGATAAGTGATGAAGAAATAGAAGACCGATGAAGACAATAACGCAGAATTGACTAAGTCTGAAGAACAACCAGAAGATCGATGAACACAAGAGATGCGATGGAAAGAGCATTTTCATCAGTCCTCTAGTCAACAACACTTTGAGTTTTCTTCAGCAATTCAACCTGAGGCATACGATGAAGATATAAATATAAGGTTGAATCATCATCCCATGAAAGACAACTGGAGATGACAAATCAACAGCTAGATTTCAAGTTTATCTTAATTTATTGTTTATCCATAGGTTAGATAAACTTTATCCGTTAGTAGAAGATTAGCTAAATAGTCTCACTAGATAGTTATCTTCTAATTAGCCTTCAACCTCGTTTTCATATTGAATAAAGTGAATTTATTGGCACTCAAGATTGTTCTTTGAATGTTCATACGTTGTTCTTGAGTGTTCATCATTTTGTTTATTAAAAAGCTATAATTTGGTTATTCTTAACTGGATTATTAGTGTTATTGAGAGATCTGGGATCAACATCCCGGCCAAAGCTTACAGTGAAATGGGGCCGACGTTTGTCATGACTAGAATTCGGCAACATATCGAGGTTGAAGATTTGGACTCAATCATGGAAATTCCACCCGAGCTATTTGCCTTCGCTGATCAGAGGTCTTAGTGTGCTATAGACTTTAGACGAGTGATAGATCCTATAGTTCAGCTAGAACTAGTTGACCTTACCCCGGGATCACCCCATGCCTCAGCTGAGAGAGAGGGTTTAGCTGTAGGTGAGTGTGTTCAGGAACACGGGTTACCTGAACAGGGCTGTGAGATGAGGGATAATGTAATTAAGAGGGGTGACGAGGAACGGGGTGCCTCTGATCAGCATAATACTTCATCAGATAGTACTTCCTCGACTTCTTCAAGTTCGGAAGATACAATATCCGACAACCAGGCAGCTCAGGGTGATGACAACGACAATGATGATGATGCTAACAACCCTGCTTAATCGATTCTTTCACATAATATTCAAATACGAGCAGTGGTTGATAATATTGATGAGATTTTTCCAGAGTTTGAACCTCCACAGACTTGTCCAAGTCTGCATTCTCTGTCGTTTAATGTTGATGATTTTGGAACCAGATCTGATGACTATGATCGTATGATGGAAGACGTTCCAGATTTTCCAGTAGAAGGAGGTGATGAGGGAGCTGAAGTAGAAAATGCTAAAAGGTTGAGTGCAAGGGAAGTAGAAAAACATGGTGAGTGTGTGAGTGGAGCACAAAATCAAGATCAAGCTCTAATCCCAGCGGATACACATAGTCGGGCACCTACATCTGCTATCGACATTCATCCGTTGAATGTTGGTATTGAAGAAGATATAGCTAGCCCAGCTATGCACTTGGACACCCAACCCGACCACTCAACTGGTTCTCAACAACCAGCTGTTTCATTTCAACACGGGGACTTAGCACATATGCTATCTACTTCTCACTTGAAGAATGTAGATATTGAAACAAGTAGGCCGCTGCCCCAGCCTACGACTTTGATTCTGTGCACCTCGAGTCTAGAGCCGATACACTTAGGTATACAAGAGTCTCGAGCATTTGTTGCTCCCATTGCGGTTCTTCGTGAACATGCCAGAACGACTAGAGTGGAGTCAATTGACCATCCACGAGGACCGGTCGGAAGTCCTACTAGTGCTATCACTATACCAACACTGAACGTAGGCACAACAGTTTACTCAACTGTTGTCTCAACTGGTAATCTAAGTGATCCAGAAGTTATTTTACCAGACTTTGTGTCAAGGGAATATTTGTACGGCGCCCTAAAGGCTGTTCAAGACAATATGGATGCTCAAATTGCTAGTATCAAAAGACTGTTGAAGGGGAAGGAGCAAGTAGAAGAAGATCAACCATCTGCGCCATCACCACCACCTGTACCTGAGCGTCCGACGGTACAAGAGCAATCGGTGGACGAGCTTAAATCATTGTATATGCTAAACTGATGTCATCCCAAAATCCTGATGCAAAAGATGCAGATTTGGTTGGGCTCCTTAGACAACAAATTGATGAAAACCCCACTGTTCGAGCCTCAGAATTTTTGGCCTTTTAGGATGTGGTTGCTTATGGCTTCTCTAAAGTCAATAAGTTAATCACATCAAACACCCAAGTTCTTAAAAGTTCAATTGATGCCCTTTCCGAATGAAAATCTGTTTTAGAAGAGACTTGCCGAGCTCAAGCCACCTCACTCAAGCGAAGGCATGATGATCCGGATGATCCTGATCATCATGATGGGGAGACAAAAAGACAAAGGGTGACTGAGTCGTCTGCTCGAGCTCTAAGTGTTGAAAGAGAGCCATCTACTCAAGACATTAACGTAGAAAGTTTTGTTCCTGAGTCTACAAGGGAAAGAACTACCGAGCCGATTATTGTAAAAGATGATGAAGTGTTGGAGACAAGTCCAGCGATCGAGCCAATGGTTGAAAAGCCAGCGGACTCCACGGTAGGAACAAGGTTACTACTGGACTTGTCTGCCAATGTTGGTTTTAACGATGTTTCTGCTACTGTACTGGGTGAAGAACAAGATTTCGGAGAAGATATTGATAATATTGACGAATCATCTGGGTTATACTTTGACTTTGAAGCTGACATCAATGATGAAGATCCAGTATTCCCATTTCAGGGTGATCGTCAGACATTGCCGGAAACCTCCACTACAGTTGAAGCTGGTGCATCCAATACTCCTAGAGAGCCATTTGATCCGACTGAGATTTTTACAAAGAATTATGTGCCGTTTGCAATTCGGGCAAACTTTCCAGGCTATGACAGGGCAAGAATCAGAAAGACTTATTTGTCACTTATATGATCAATCTTCATAAAACCTTCATATCAACAATGTCAGAATGATATTTCATTTAAGAGCAATTAGAGAAGGAGAGAAAGAAAGTCAACATATTCAATCTTCGTCAAACTCTCAAAATGTATATCGATTTATCAATTAGGATCCTTCTCAAAATTACACGACAAACACCCTTTATATAGGGTCAAACCTATAGACAAAAATCAAAGTCAAACTATCCTAATAAAGTCAAACACGACAACTTTTATACAATTATAGGCACTTTTATATTTCAAGACGAATACAATTTTACACAGAATTTCATTCCTAACATTCTCCCCCTTTGTATTCAGACTTGAAATAAATTGCGCGCTTTGAGTCTCGTTTGAACTTTGAAGCTTTAAGCACACTATGTTTTCTTCAAAAACAATCTTCAACATGAAATCTTCAGACAATCATTTGTTGAGAAAGATCTTCTAACATTCTCTCCCTCGAATGTAGAACAGCGATGATATTCTCTTTTGACAATTTTGAACAAAAACAATAACGATCTTCATATATGATCTTTAAAGAATCTTCAGACAACAAACTCTAATAAATTTTCTCTTTGAAAAGAGAACTCTGATGGTAACCTTTTGAAACAATGATCTTCTCATTCAAAAACTCTCAGTCGTTTTAGCACAAGAATAATCTTTCYGTAATTATCTCCAGTCGCACTCCTTTTGAGTCTTTTGCCATTATTGAAGTTACTCCCCCTTGATCTTTACATCAAATTCCCCTTATAATGTTCGGAATCGGACATTTCATTCATTATTTCATACTCCTCCTTATGATGAAATGAGAATCATTACATCATACATAAGAATGAATGAAATCCTCCGCATAAGACGTCAATTCATGAAACTATAAGTAGATCTTTTCAAATCCACTTGTTTAATCTTTTCAGATTAAGGGAATGGGAAGATAACAACCAATTTCAACGTATGAAATTATTTTCAATCTTATAGAAAGATTGGCATGTGAGTATAACAAATATACTCCGTACAACGGATGTACAGTATATATGAGACTTTTTGATGCTCATCTCACTAGGTCTTCCATTCAATCATCGATAGCTTAAAAATAGCATATCTATGAATGTTTTGACAAATTAACAAATAAAAAGCAATTTATGTAGTGTAGAAAGATAAAGCAACTAATGATTCTGTTTAGGCTCAAAAAGATAAACCGTGTGGACTACAACAAATTTATAAGACTCAATTTGTGATAAAAAAGACTTGAAGGGGGGACATATATCCTTCTGATTCAATATCAACTTTCTCTGAATGAGAAATTGATAGATGATAAGCAGCGTGCCCCAAGTGTTATTGAAACACTTATCTGTTGAGAGATAAATGAGTAGCTGGTGGGGTTGTGACAAGAATTGGTCTGGGCTTTGCCTTTTTCAATATTAGTCTTGAAAGAATTGAGAACTAATAGATTGTGTGGTATGCCCGGATTTTAGAAGTTTGGAACAGGATTTTTGTTTTCTTTTAATCCTGACACAACTCTCATCAATTCTTTTGGCTCACAACAACTACCCCTCTCGTTTTCATTTTAGTCTCAGCACACAAACCCTTTTGTATATAAATCTCACTCAGATATGGTTGTCCTCGTGGGTAGGTTTGTTGGTTATGACATTCAATTGAGGTATTTATGATAAGCACTCAGTCCCTCCTAAAATTTAGCATTATGCTCAATTGATCACAAACAGTTGATCAAAAATAATATCTCAGATAAAGCACAATGATCAGATAAAATTGATCAAGAAAAAATATATCGTGTAAGCACAAACAATGAAGAAATGATGCAACAATGATCAAATTATTCGGTATGCGAGAGAAATGAATGAAGATCTGTGAGAACGAGTTTATTGATTCTGATTAAAAAAATGAAGTGTATATCAGTGAAGGTAAAAAAAATCAGAAAAATCAACTTTTGAATACAAATGAGCGTATTATCACCGAAAATGATATTATTATAAGAGACGTGATAATAACAGTTAGAAGAATAGCTGAAACAGGTATTGGAATTATGTACGACGAGAAATTACGCAAGTAAAATCTCAGGAAATACCTGTTTAGAAAATGTACTCGTTTCCACACAAAAAAAAAAATTCACTTTCCGAAAAACATTAATTCGAAAATTCTAGAGACTCCCCCTAGAAAATAGATTTAAGTAATGTTTCAATTCAGCTAAAAAAAAAGGGAACATTTTTAGCACGGGTCCTAAACTGGGTGTTTAGAAACCACACTCGGTAAATCACGGGTTCTGAACTGATCTATTCAGAAGCCTTTGTTTGGATCAAATTACAACTCCCCCTGCATTGGTGTATCACTGATATGATATTCTGATCAGTACAAAATTGACACACCTGCAAAACCAGATTAAGTAGATTTTGGTACCCAAATGAATTTGGCTCCTATTTTGTTAGTATCGGGTTGRGGTATGTTGTAACTTCCAAACCATCTATTCCTATTAGATATATTCTTTTTAGCACTTTGAACATGATGATCAGAAATAAAATATGATCTATACCAGTTATTATGATCATACCTGTTCTTACCTTTCCAACTGTTCTGATAGTTGTTATCTCCATGCCACCTGTTGAACCTTTTCTTATTGACAAAATCATTGGTTCTGCATGTTGAACACATAATTCTTTTCTTGCTAAGATTGATCAGATCATTAGTGGATCTCACAATGCAAGGAAGAACAGAGTTAGTAACAACAGGTGTATGAGATRAAACAGAATCAGCTTTATTAACCCAAATGCTTTTAGTTTTAGAAGATTTATTGGGTGATCTGATAACATACCCCTGATAATACTGATTAGAAGAACACGAATAGTTCTTAGAAACAGTAGATTTAGGGCTGCTTGAATAACTGTTCGATTTGGAACACTCATAGAAGCTAGTTTTACACTGTGATAGAGAACCACTTAAGCTTTGTGCACAAGAAAAGTCTTTGACTTTCTGTAAAAGCTGGTCTCTTTCAGCAGTAACTAAATCAATCTTAATTTTAAGTTATGTTCTCATCTTCAGCTCAGTCTCAAGGTCCGTCTTCAGGTCAGACAATTTACTTGAAGTATCCAGGAGTTTACCTTCTAACTCCATCTGAAGCATTTCAAACTTTCTCTTCTGATTTATTAACTCTGTTTTTTCTTCATCTGAGCTGCTCTAATCATTCTCCGAAGCGATGTGAAGCCACTTTTTGTTATTAGCGAGCTCTTTAGCAATTACTGTATACTTCTTTGAAGCATTTCTCTTCTCAAGAGCAAATTGCTTCTTTTCTTCATCTATAGCTTTCTACTTTAGAGCAATGCTTTCAGATAACTTCTGTATTTGGCTCTGACAGTCTTCTGAGATGTATTTCTTTTATTTATCATTCTTGGCCCGTTCCAAGATGATCAGCTGCTCAAAATCAGATATTTGCTTTAACAACATTTTTGCATTTAGCTCTAGAGAGTTTATCTTATTTTCATAAGATATGCGTTCAGCTCCAAACCTTTTTTCTAATTCACACATTTTCTTCTTTTCCTTTCCAAGTTCTATTCTTTCAGAACTTGAACTCTTCTGAACTTTCAGAGCTTTTTCCTTCTCTAACTCCAATAATTTATGTAACTCACTCAACTCACTCTCAAATTTATTAGTTATGTCCTCTGACTCTTTACTATTCCTCCCAAAAGAATTCCTCTCAGTTTGTAGCTCTTGAAGTTTATTGAACATGTCATTATTAGCTTTACTCCAATTTCTCAAATCATCATCATAGTCTTTCCTCACTGAACTCAGAGTTTTCTCAAGTTTATTAATCTTATTCCTGAAATCATTCTCAACTCTTTCGAATACTACTTTATGATCTTTCTTTAAATCTTTGATAAATTCCTCATTTGAATGGTTCTCATAAAAAATGTTTATGTATTTTTCTTTATAGTCCATAATGCTCTTCTCCATTTTTGAAATCTGAGCTCTCATCTCTTTATTCTCCTTCTCTAGAATATCTGTCATTAAGAAAATTAAGATTGATCATATTACAGAATATATGCAGTTCAAGAAAAAATGATTAAAGAAATATAGAAAAAAAGTATTACACAATTACTAGAAATTCAATTAACAATAAGATATTTGAACAAACAAATTTGGTACAAAGCTTGGACTCCAAACAAAACAGTCACCCAAAGTATGAAATATAACACTGGCTACACTGCTTACCACTCAAGTCCTTATCCGGTCAAAGATGAAACACTATATATACAACACTCAAAAAGTAAAGTCTAAATTCAGTTAAGATTGCTCAAAGTCAAACATAAAAAACACTAAAACTACAATATACAAAACTGTTTTAAAACATTCAAATCAAGACTCCTAAACAGCTCAATGAACAGCCCTCTAACCTGCTCACTTTAAATTGCTCAATGCATGGAAGAATATCACACAATACATGTTGTACAACAGTCACTGCATGAAACACTATATTGCATGAAATCTGTTCAAAACTTGCTTTATAATCCTGTCACCAAGTAGCCTCAAGTCCGTTCACTGCAAAGAATTAAAATGATCAAAGGGAGTTTTAAATCGCTCATTGCAGTCCAATATGCATGTTGCCTAAACTACTTACAACTTAAGATCTTATCCTGTCAAGCAACAACCTTATTCTTAGAAGATGTGACCTTTAATCTGCTCAACAACCTAAATCTCTTACTGGAAGATGATTAAATCGGTCAAGGACAGCTTAAACAACTTACTATGCAACAACTATAAATCGCTCACCACTAAAAAAATTATCCGATCATCTCCGCTCAAAGAGTAAGAAAAATTGCTCAACATTAGACCATAATATGCTTAACAATATCTGCTCAAAAACTGGTTGCTATACAAGGTCAAATTTGCTTACTTCACAGCCTTAATCGATCACTGCATGATCATGTAAAACACCTACCGCAAGAACACTCACTGTTTTAAATCGCTTAAAGAAGGACAGGGCTTAAATTGGTCAAGCTACTGCCTCTTAATCACTCAATATGCGCTTATCAAACAGCTTCTAAATCACTCACCATGTGAAGTACATCGTTCACCAATCAGTCTCTAATCTGCACTCTAAACAATCTCTAATCTGATCAAAAAACAGATTCTAAATTGCTCAACAAACAGTCTAAAATGCTCAAAGCACAGTCTGTTAAACAAATAGCAGTAAATCGCTCAACAAAATGCTGTAAATCGCTCAATACCACTCTCTAAATCGCTCAATTATCAGGTTCAATCCGGTCAACATATGCTATTCTGTAAACCGCTCACAGTTGTAATTAAACTGGTCAAGAAGAGAGCTAAATCGCTCACCAGTTTCTAAACAGCTCACAACACAGTCAAGTAAATCGGTCAAACATCGCTCAAACAGCTCACTACAGAGATAAATCGTTCACAGCTGGATATAAATCGCACACTACATACTCTTAAATTGCACACTGCTCGTTCTTAAATCGCTCACTATAGGTTGTAAACCGCAAAATTCATGAATCTGGTCAAGATCACTCAAGATGGTATGACTAAATCGCTCACTATGCAGTTTAAAAATCGGTGAAGCTACTGCCTTATCGTTATCTAGTCAACACCAGCTTCTAATCCGGTCAAAATGCTCAAGCTCACCATGCAGACTTCTAAATCGGTCAACACATTTTCTAAATTGGTCAAACCTGTCAAGCCAGTCTCTAATCCGCTCAATACATGATGAATAAATCAGACAATGAAGTGAAGGAGTGTCAAGTAGTTTAAACAAACAAAAATCAAACACAAAAGATAATCAAACTAAGATCAAATCAACTAACAAACACAAAATTTACGAAAACTCAGAAAAAAATGGATCAAAATCTAATTTTTTTAAGAATTTTTGCAAGAACACGAAGAACACCAAAATTTAAAACTCTTCAAATCTTTAAAAATTGATGATCAAAATTAAAAAATAAAAACAACAATGAATCACTACGTAAAAATGAACACAACGATCACAATTTTAACACCTAAACATCCATTAATGAGAAATTTGAAAAAAAAATTTAGATCTAGGATGAACAAACAATAACACAAAGAACTTTAAAAAAATTGAATCTACAGAAAATTTGTGTAGATCATGATAATTTCTTCAATCAATCTTCCTGCAAACTTGCTCTGATACCAATTGTGTGTCCCTTATATGATCAATCATCATAAAACTTTCAAATCAACAATGTCAGCATGATATTTCATTTAAGAACAATTAGAGAAGAAGAAAGAGAAAGTCAACATATTCAATCTTGGTCAAACTCTTAAAACGTATATTGATTTATCAATTAGAATCCTTCTCAAAATTACAAGACAAACACCCTTTATATAGTGTCAAACCTATAGACAAAAGTCAAAGTCAAACTATCCTAATAAAAGTCAAACACGACAACTTTTATACAATTATAGACACTTTTATCTTTCAAGACGAATACAATTTTACACTGAATTTCATTCCTAACACCTTATCTTGAAGACATCTATTTTGGCATCTTTCTCCGGCACCGAAAAGCTTTAAGTGCTGATAAAATCCTTGGTATCCACAAGGAATCTAAGGACTATCGTTTGGAATATAAGCACTTCTTCAAAGCCAAGCGTCTCCCTATCAGTGAAGTTCGGACCAAACATCGAGTTGTGTCAATTAAACAAATTGATGCTCAAAGACTTCTCAGAGTCTGGTATCTAGTATTCACAGTGACACGACAAGATGTTAAGGTCTGGAGGTTTAGTGAAGCTGACTTTTCAAACTTGTATTTAGAAGATCTGGAGTACATTTACCATGAAATCTGGAACATGACGAACAGAAAAGATGGAGTTCTTGTGGCTTTTAATGCGATCAAAAGGTTTATGTGCAGTCACGTCAAAGTTTCTATGGTTATTGATGTCCAAATGGGACTTGAAGATAATCAGAGAATTATTAATTTGAAGAGACCTGATCAAGAGCTGAAAGACATTGAAGTGTATCCGTTCTATATGATTCTTGAACAACCGGAGTTCGGGGTGATATATGATGTTGAGGGTCGAATAAAGAAGTTTATGAGGGTTCTGTGAGCTGAACAAATTCTTTGATGGTACTATTCAAATGGTGAGACGGGCGCTGGATACTAGGAGAGTTAATAATGATAAAGCTGCGAAGTCGGAGAGGATGAGTCCAAAGGAAAGGTACTTGCTGATAAATGCCTTGAATTTGCTTGAAGAAAAATTGCAATATCGGAATGCATTGAGGAGGCTGTTGAAGCTTGTCGAGCTCAAAAAGACAAGATTTACAAGAGTTTGAACTTCAATCCAAAGGGGGAGAATGTTGGGTTAAATAATGTGCGTTATTGTTGTATTGAAGTTCTCCTTTTATTATGCTTTGTAATAGTTAGGCTTTAATGTTTTCCTTAGTATAAAGAGTGATTAGCCTAGTAATTGTCATTAACTTTTGCAATTAATCTGATTACCGATTAGCTCTGTCTGAATTGATGGAATTGGTTGCACAATTGAAAGATCTGACTGATAAAGAATTTATTAGACCCAACACTTCACCTTGGGGTGCTCCGGTCTTATTTGTTAAGAAGAAAGATGGGTCTATGCAAATGTGTATAGACTATCGTGAGTTGGACAAATTGACAATCAAGAACAAATATCATTTGCCAAGGATTGATGATTTGTTTGATCAGCTGGTAGGAGCATGTTATTTTTTCCAAGATTGATTTAAGGTCGAGATATCACTAGTTAAAGGTCAGGGTGGAAGACATTGCTACAACAGCTTTCCGAACTAGTAGGTATGGGCATCATGAATTCTTAGTTATGCCTTTCGGTTTAAATAATGCGCCCGCAACCTTTATGGATTTGATGAATAGGGTATGTAAGGAATATCTTGATAAATTTGTTATTGTATTTATCGACGATATTCTTATATACTCTAAGACCGAAGAGGAGCACGCAGAATATCTTCGTCTAATATTAGAGTTGCTGAAAAAAGAAATGTTGTACGCAAAATTATCCAAGTGTGAGTTCTGGTTAAGGGAAGTTCAATTTATGGGTCATGTCATATCCGAAACTGGAGTAAAGGTAGATCTAGTTAAAATAGAAGCAGTTGCAAAGTGGGAAGCTCCGAAAACCCCTTCTGAAGTCCGAAGCTTTTTGCGACTGGCAGGTTACTGTCGTAAGTTCATCCAGGACTTTTCTAAAATAGTTGTGCCATTGACCAAATTAATTCGGAAGAACATTAAATTTTAGTGGGAAAGAGAACATCAAGAGGCTTTTCAATTATTAAAGGATCATCTTTGTAGTGCACCAGTATTGACCTTACCTGATGGATCTGAAGATTTTGTGGTTTACAGTGATGCTTCGAAGTTGGGATTAGGATGTGTGTTCATGCAAAGAGGAAAAGTGATTTCTTATGCGTCAAGGCAATTGAAAGATCATGAGAAGCAATATCCAACTCATGATATGGATATGGAATTAGCTGCGGTGGTGTTCACTTTGAAAATCTGGAGACATTATCTTCTGGGGATAAAGTGTCGGATTTATACTGATCACAAGAGTTTGCAACATTTATTCAGCCAGAAAGAATTAAATATGCGGCAGCGTCAGTGGATTGAACTTGTAAATGACTATGACTGTGAAATCCTCTACCACCCGGGAAAAGCCAATGTGGTAGCTGACGCTCTGAGAGGAAAAGAAAAGAATGGTACTATTAAAACTGTAGCAACAAGAATGAACTTAGTTCCTGATATTCGTAAAGAAATTCGGAGATATCAACAAGAAGCCATGAAAGAAGATCTTGTCAAATAAGAAAAGTTGGGTAAGATAATTTCAACTCTGGAACCGAATGATGAAGGAATTATGTGCTTTCAAGGGCGAATCTGGGTACCGTGTTTTGGGGATATCCGAAATATTATACTCAATGAAAGCCATAAGTCCCGATACTCTATTCATTCAGGAACCAATAAGATGTACAGGGATTTGAAACCTTTTTATTTGTGGCCCGGATTAAAGAGGGACATAGCTAGATATGTGGAACAGCGTATGACATGCCTACAGGTTAAGATTGAACATCAAAAGCTTTATGGAAGCCTTCAATCTTTGAAGATACCTGTATGAAAGTGGGATCACATTACAATGGATTTCATCATGAAATTACCTTGAACTCCAAAAGGGTATGACGCGATTTGGGTAATTGTGGATCGTTTATCTAAATATGTGCATTTTCTACCAATAAGAGAGAATTACTCTTTAGAAAAGTTGGCTTAGATTTATATCAAAGAGATTGTAACTCGTCATGGTGTTCCACTATCTATTATCTCTTTTAGAGATAGTCGATTTACTTCAAAGTTTTGGGAGAGTTTACAAAAAGCTTTGGGGTCTAAAATCCGACTGAGCACAACTTATCATCTGCAAACTGACGGACAAAGTTAAAGAACCATCCAGACTCTCGAAGACATGTTGAGAAGCTGTATTATTGACTTCGGGGGATCGTGGGAAGATCATTTTCCATTAATAGAGTTTGCATACAATAACAGTTACCATTCCAGCATCCAAGCGGCACCATATGAAGTATTGTATGGACGTAAATGTCGAACACTGTTATGTTGGAATGAGGTAGGAGAAAGGCAGTTGACGGGTCCCGAGATTGTTCAAGAGACTTCTGAAAAGATTGAACAGATTCGTGAAAGAATCAGAACAGCACAAGATCGCCAGAAAAGTTATGCTAACAATCGTCGAAAGCCGATTGAATTCAGTATAGGTGATTTTGTGATGTTGAAAGTTTCGCCATGGAAGGGTGTTATCAGATTTGGAAAGAAAGGTAAGCTTAGTCCGAGGTATGTTGGGCCATTCAGAATATACAAACGAATCGGGCCAGTGGCATAGAAGTTAGAGCTACCAGAAGAACTAAGTCTGATTCGCAACACTTTCCACGTATCGAATTTGAGGAAATGTTTAGCTAATCCAAGTCTAGCTGTACAGTTACTAGAAATCAAACTGGATAGTAAACTAAACTTTGTGGAAACACCGGAAGCTGTGATTGACCGAAAAATTAGGGTGTTAAGAAACAAAGAAATCAGTTTGGTTAACAAACGACCAGAAGCGACATGGGAATTGGAATCGAAAATGAGATCAGAATACCCATGGCTCTTTGATTAAAGGAATTCCGGGACGGAATTCTTTTGAGGAGTGGATAATGTGATAACTAGATCCTGGTTATCAGCCGAGCTAATTAATATGTGATTATTGTTAAATTATTACATGATAGCATGATAAATTGTTATATATTTAATCATGCCAGTATGTGAAATTTTGTGCATAGGTATTATATGCATAATAGAATATATATGTATGCATGTTTTATATGTGCTTAGAATTTGGTGTATGCATATATATATATACATGATATATGTATGCATGATATATATATATACATGATATGTGTATGCATGATATATATATATATATATATATTATTAGTGTTTTGCAGTAGGTGCATGTCCAGAGATTACTTCTTCGAAGATGTCTTTAAATAATTGAGCTAACTCTGATTCATTGGGTTTGCTAAGTGATGAATCAGAGGCTCTCTGTTGAAGTCTGAGTCTTGAACTGTTGTGTCCTGAAGTCATAGGTGTGGAGTCATCAAAGGACACATTGATGCTTTCTATAACAATCTTTGTCCTTTTGATATAGACTCTGCAGGCCTTTGCGGTTTAAGAATATCCAAGAAAAATCCCTACATCTGCTTTCTTGTCGAACTTGCCAAGATATTCCTTATCATTGAGTACAAAGCATTTGCACCCAAAGACATGGAAATACTTGACATTTGGTCTTCTCTGATTGATGAGCTCATAGGGTATCTTCTGGTGCCTGTTGTTGATGATGGACCGATTCTGGGTGAAGCATGCAGTAGAAATAGCTTCAGCCCAGAAGGTAATGGGTAACTCTGATGAAGCAAGCATGGTCCTTGCTGCTTCCACGAGGGTTCTGTTCCTTCACTCCACCACTCCATTCTGTTGTGGGGTTCTGGTAGCTGAAAAGTTTTGTGAGATGCCTTCATTGATGAGGTATTCATCGATTCTGGCATTTTTGAATTCTGTTCCATTGTTGCTTCTAACTTTAATGAGTTTTCATTGTAGAAGGACTTGAAGTCTTTTCATCACCCCAATGAGTAGGTTAGGAACATCTGATTTCTTTTTCACAAACTCAACCCAGGTGTATCTGGAGTATTCATCAACTAGTACCAAAATGTACTTCTTTTTTGAGAGGCTTTGAGTAGATATGGACCCACAGAGATTAATATGATGAAAGACTTTTCTGCCTAGCTTGACGATTTACTGAACAGGACATATGGTCGGGCAGGACGACTTTGCTTAAGACCGGAATGCACCGACTGAAGTTGCCCACCCCGCTCCCAATCAAAAAGAGCGTGCGGGGGTCCTGATGGGAAATATAAATAGAAGAAGCAGCTGAAACTGGTCTCGTGTTAGATTCAACGCAATGGGGGAGAAGGCTGACATCGTTCAACACCTGCGGCACAAACCCATTTTTGCCAATAATCTATGGTAAAACAGTGATGAGAAGTTCAAAAGATTCATTCTGCTAGGATCAGTTTACAAACCATCGGCGGAGGGGGTCCCCCTTTTCATTTCCTTCGCGGATCCAAACGCGCTCACAAGGCACAAGCAAATGGGTCAATGACTAGATAGCCACAAAACATACACAATCAATGAGAACTCCACCAATGATAACTAAGCCGTGCAAGTAAGCAGAAAGGTTCCTATATCCAAAGGATGAAAGAAAAGAGGAAAGTGATTTTTGAAGGAAGCGGTTAAGAGACCAGCCTTGAGAGGACATTCTCTTGGCCCCAAAGCGGAATTGACCGATGGTGATTGGTTGATGTCCTAATCAAACCAGGCGCAAGGTCAATGATTTCGCTCCTACTACTCCTAACTAAGAACTTCTAGCAGTAGGACTCTCTTTTGCCACATTCTGCTTTAAGTTCTGGAAAGTGCTAGGGTGAGTCTTCCTACACGGCTGGACGCCCGACTCCGTCTGTTAGGAAGAATTCAATCTCAAGCTTCTTCCCGAGTTGCATTAGCTAAAGTGGATCTACAATCACGGGAAATAATCAATCGGTCAGTCCGGTTTATTAGATAGTGAGTGGGAGGCCGGGCCCCGCCCATCTGGAGGGGGTTTTCTTCGAGGCTCGATAGATGGAATAGAAGCTGGATCGGGTTTCACTGTTGTGTTGGTTAATGCCCAAACCAGAGTCCGATCGAAGCGAGCAAGAGATAGAGGAATCATCGCTCATAGATGTGAAGAGCCTTGGAGCCGACCCAAGCAAAGATCGGCGCTCACAGGCTTGAGGAGCAGCTCGAAAAAGGGGGCAAAACAGGGTGGTTCCTTACCGTACCGCGGGCGGATGCATAGTAGCGTCCCAAATGGCATGTACACATCTGTATGACCAGGYCGTTCGCCTTTTGAATCAAACAAAGTAAGTAGTAGGGGCCGTCTGAGTCTGAGCAACCCCGCCGGGGCGGTCCAGTTACCAAGCACGAACTGGCAGCAAGGAGTCAACTGAATGACCAAAGCATCGACACAAACCCCCTCGTTACCATACGTGCGACTCTCACCGCATACGGCTCGCACAAAGACTCCTAAATTCATCCCGAATCAGATTCTCCGAAGCAGACTGGCTTGAATTCATGTCATGCTCAAGCCTGCGAGCGTCGATCTTCGCTTGGGCCACCGGGTTAACTCAACGTAAAGAAAACTCATTGCCCAAACCAATCGGCAAGAGAGCGCCACCCATCCCCCCGAATACATAGACGGGGCGGTCCTGGTAATGAAAGTCCATTGATGCCTTCTCTCTAACAGCTGCTTCAATCAAAGTATCTTTACAAATTTATAAATCTTTCGTCTCAATTCGGCTTCATCCTAGAAGCTACTGCTTCCGCCTCTCTAGGCTTCACTATCACTCATCTCTAGGTTGAGTACTCGCAAGTCAGGGATAAGAGAAAAGCCTTTTTAAACCTTAAAAGGGTGCTATCGAATGTTCTCTTGGCGCACGTGAGGGATGTTTCCCTTTTTAATAAAAAAGAAAGTAAGCTTCATAGCTCCAATCTATGGGCATTGAAAGTAATACATATCTACTACTACTCTAAACTGTAAATACCTTGTCTGGGTGGGGTTAATATAAGGAGAGGAAGAAGCAGATAGAGCAAAGGACCATGGCACTTTCCCTCAATGGATGAGGTGTGCGCGTCGACCTGGTACAAAATGGCCGTCTTACTGAATCGAATCCGTTCAAGTTGAAGAAGCTGTGAAAAAAGAGGCCCCACCGTCGGGGCATAAGCGCCCACTTGCTACCCATATGCGAGGCACCGTCTTAGCCCTCCTAAATTCATCCCGAGCCTTTTCTTCCACCTCTCCTCTCCAATCCTTGATCAAACTTGCGTTCTCATTTCCTTATATGAACCGTACGAGCACGTCCTTTGTCACCCCCCACCGCGCTTACGGCTCTATACCCCAATATCAAAATGAAGAAAATAGAATGAAATATATTACCTTTCTCCCCGCCATTCGACATGATGAATCATTTTGAAAGAAAATTCCATCAAATTAAAGGAGTCCATGCACTTTCCGGAAATGATTGAAATATAGTCCAGTGCTTTTCAGCAATGGGGCCTAGGGACCGATATAATGATTCTAGCCGTCTCTGAACAATCATCACTAGTCAGTAGTCCAAAACATACAAACTCACTCTCCCGGGGCAGCAGATGAAGGCAAGATTTATTAGGAGGTGGGGCAACTAGGCTTGATGAACCGTTCCTTTGCCACGCACCGGCCCCATTCAACCCCTAGTCCGCGACGGGGGAGGATTCTCTGGAAAATCTTTTCCAAATTCTCGAGGACCTATCGAAAAAAGGCTTTCTTTTAGGAGCTTCCTCTCCTTTCAGTCGAGCTAGGCCTATTTCCACTATACTAGAAGGAAGATGGTCGAGGAGATCGATGTCATTCACTTGGATGCCCTTATCAGAACATAGTTTGAACCCATCTCTGAGAGGCCGGCTAATTAAGGAAAAAACTTTCACGAACTTTCTTTCCTTTCTTTAATACCCTGATCGATTCATCCCAGCCCGGCTTGCTGGCTGACTATTACCTGCTTACTTACTAGATACAGAGGTGCGCTTGAAGTGGGGGTGTGCTGTCCCTATTGGGCTGGTTTTAGCTACTGATGACGGGGCAACGTCAGGACTCAAAAAATGGGAAGATGAGGCCATGGGYAAGCGCATCCTTCAGTTAATGACTCAAATCTAGCCGTGATGCGCGAGGGCCAATATTCACCTAAACACAATCTCTTAGGAAGCAAAGAGGACAGGTTGTTCAGGCATTTTCCATTTGGCGTACCTTCCGACTCTGAGCGCCCATTCCTATGGCCATTCCTTTAATACTTCTGGCTCTCGGGAGTCTCTTTGTAGGATACTTGGCCAAAATGTGACACATAAAGGTAGAAGTCAGGTGTGTATTACATAACCTGGGTTTTCACGAGCATTGGCAGGTTCTGGAGTGCCTGTCATGGGGCTAGCACATACCCCGGGGTGATCATCACCACACTCATCCCATCTCCCCTTCCTCCAACTCTTCTGAACAAATGCAAAATAAAAAGGTCGTCTTATTCAAAAAAAGTTGCGAACATACAAAATGAGGATGTTTGACAACTCGATTGTCCCGAAAGATCATGCATGAAATGAAGCTCGTGTATCTGGCTTTCTACCCCTTCTAGCGAGTTATTAGCAGCTTTTCAAAATAAGAGCATCTCATATCCTTCGATTTCGGCGATTAGAGCATAATAACTCTATAACGGCGGGGAAGGCTTAGAGATGAGGCCTTTTGGAGAAGGCAAGTCAATTTCGGGCAACCAAACCCCTACGACTTTCTCATCACGCTTTCACTATTTATTGCAAAAAATAAAATAAAAGACAAGGGGGACATAAAATCCTTCCCCGGGCTCTACTTTCAGATTTCTGAGTGGGTACCCATTGGGCGATCGAGCGGCAACCGCTGCTGCGGTATGGTCTAGAGTTGTCTTCCAATTCAAATAGCCCCATGAAGTGAGTGTTCCGGGCACTACTAACCATGCCTTGGGTAAATGTCTACCTCTCTTTGAGATGCTTATTCAATTGATAGTGGCCTATGCAAGGCTGTCGTCTCATGCTACTAGGGCGGCTCTCTTCTCTTTAATAAGTCGTCCTCTATTTTTTAGAAGCTGTTAATTGATTTCGTGCCTCCGATAGTATCTTTCATCATAATATTGAAAGCTTCCCCGCCCGATGCTTTGTTAATCCAATTTTTGGGCCAATTCCCCCTTCGTACTACCAAAAAATGAGATTCTATTCCGGACAAGAAAGCAAAACCGGGGACCTAGGTGGGAGGAACTGACAACTTTCTCCATATACGAATATCCGGAAGGAGGCGTAGAATAGGTGAGTAAAGAGTTGTCCTTTGAGCTCTTGCTCTATATGGAGTGCCCCGTGGTTCCTTGAGTGCCAGCAGCCGAGAGGAATGCCTTCAACTAGGGCGCTATTGGCCACTAACCACTCGCTCACCGGGCGCTCGGGCCATGCCCCCGTCCCCGGCATAAAAATGAATGCTAAACGACGAAGCCGGGAGTAGAAGGACGGGAAAACTATGATCATCGTAGATGCGGTGAAGTAGGCACGGGTATCAACGTCTAAGCCCACAGTAAAGATAGTATGAACCTTTCTTTCAGGTTGACCATCATTCCCTTGTTGTCATAGATCCGGTGAATGCCCTTTCCTTTAGTGACGAACCTTCTTGTTCCAGGCGTACTACCCTGATACGTTAAGGTTTAATTATCCATATCAATAACCTTATTAAGATGCTAGAACAATCTAATTTTGTACCTCAAAGAGGAAATGACCTCTCGATCTACTTACTGCAACCCTGCCTTATTTAGTTCAAAATTCCTTTCTTTGCCTACCTATCAGCGATTGGCCAGAGGCGTGCAAAACAACAGAGCCACTGCTCTTCCCCCTTTTTTACCATTAGCAAGAACTTGTTTCAGATTATTCTTGTGACTCGGAATGAACCTTTCTTGGTGGAGGAAAGGAATAGAAAAATATTGGACGGAAAAAACGTCTCGCTTCCACTCATTTACCGATGCAATTTCGAATACTTGGCGTTAATCACTGGCTTGGATCTTGCCTCCCAATTAGGCTCGAAAGCAAGAAGCAACAACTTTCGCGCTTGTTGGAGCTCGACCGGGAGTTGAGAGAACAACTAAGGTTGTTGGTCCATTGGCGAGGACAAACGGGGTCCAAGCCATAGGAAAGACAACAACTTGAGTGGCTGTCGAATTTCTTCCCGTAACTACAATCTTATTCCTTCTGGTCTCAGACGGCCCTCGCTCTAAAGGGAACAAATAGAACTAGATGCGCTTGACCTAGCTCAGATGATGTCTGTTGGTTGGTAGTGAGAGGAGATCAGTAGCTAGAAAGCTCCTTTGGTAGAGTCGGGCATGCTTATACCATTACACTCACTAGCAGAATCTTAGCTTGAGCCTACCTTCGGGTTACACGTTCCACTGTGCCGAGATATGAGGTGCAGGTGGTGATGATCAGCAGCGGTTCCTTTTCATATCCTTGAAGCAACTATACTCACTATGAATTTAGAAAGGCAAGACAACTCTGAATCACTCGTTGAATACAAAGACAAAGAAACTTTCGCCCTATCCTTACGGGGACCACAATGATGCTGTCCATAGATCAAAATATTTCATGCAACTTCCTTGCTTGAAGGCCTTCCTCGCTAGAAGTACGATTCTTGTTGTAGGAGGTTTCTGACTTTGTTCTGTGAGAGGCCCGTTTTAGCTTTCCCATCTTGCAGGCTGAGCATAGATGATCTTTTTCAAAGTTGAGATCAGGAATCCCCTTGACCAGCTTCTGTTTGGCTAGCTTTCTTAAGACATCAAAATTCAGATGTGAGAACTTCTGGTGCCATAGCCAATTTTCATCGCTCTTATGGGATACAAGGCAAAGGGTGTCTTGTCCCTCAGAGGATTGAAAATCCAGAAGATAGAGATTTCCTTCTCTCTTAGCCTTGATGATGGTTTGACCGGGCTTTGTTTCTATGATATAGAAACGCTTGCAGAATCTGACTTCAAGACCCTTGTCGCAGAACTGGCTTATGCTTAGTAAATTGTGCTTCAAACCTTCAACATAAGCCACTTTGCTGATGGAGATGTTGCCTTTGATGAGAGTTCCGTATCCTTTGGTACCCTTGCTGTTGTCTCCAAAAGTGACAGAGCCTCCAGATTTCTCGATGAAGGAGGACAACTGACTTTTATCACCAGTCATGTTCCTGGAGCAACCTGAATCCATATACCATGGTTGCACATGCTCACTGGATCTGTTGCTACAGGTATCACCTGCTCAGCTGTTTCTTGGCCTATTGTTCGTTCACTTGTACCAACTGGAACAAACTTTCTTCTTTAACATGTTTAGTCTCTGACTCTCCAACAACATTTTCAACACCCATTGATGACTCGACCAGCCTTTGTCTTTTCCTCTCCCCCTCATGGTGATCAGGAACATCCTGATCAACATGTCTTCGCTTCAAAATGGTGGCTTGAGATTGGCATGTACTCTCTAATGTTGATACCCATTAGTACTAATCTTGGATAAATTAGTAGCTACAATGCTCTGGAAAGCTAGAAACTCTGAGGCCTTTACTGTAGGATTCTCCTCCATTTGTTGTCTCAAAAGACCAACTAGATCTGCGTTCATCGCATCAGGATTTTGACTTGAAATCAGCTTGGTCAGAATCTGTATATGCAATTAAATCAAAGCTAAAATGCTTAAGATACCAGAGACCCAAATTGAGTCCCTTTGAGATATCTAAATATTCTTTTCATCACAGCCAGATGAGATTTCTTAGGATTAGCTTGGAATCTAGCATACAAGCACGAGGTGAACATGATGTCTGGTCTACTAGCTGTGAGATACATAAGTGACCCAATCATTCCACGATAAGTGTTGATCCTCTCTCTCATTAATTTGATGATAATCCCTTCTACCTTTTGAAATATTATTGTTTCGGTCTTTTTAGTTCTAGCAATAATCACTGAGTCTGTTCAATGATTGATGAACACGCATTGTAATCCTACAGCAAGAGCGATACTTCAAGAAGACAAAACTCACACCAAAGAACCTTCAGGCTTCAGTGAATGTCGAAGACTGAAACTGAAGATTAGTCACTGACGCGTTCATGATTTAAAGCGATATTTAGTGATTACAACCTGGTCAACATACATGTGAAGACTGCACAAGCCTCAGTGAATGCTGAAGAGACCTCCAACATTATTCCAGCATTCAGCGATCAAATGAAGCTTGCCATGGACGATTGTTTTTATCTTGTCCTTCCATACACAAAGGACAAACCCATACCATTTCAAAAGTGTAGTACTGCACGGAGCTGACTAGTCGACTCTAGTGCCCACTAACTTCACGAAATGTTGTTTGCTCATGAATAGAAAATTTTACTATTCACTGTTGCAAAGGACAAGCTTTCCTCTTAAAGCTTGACGAGTGTTCCAACCCTTCGAATTTGCATCTAATGCAATGGGTATAAATAATTGAGTGCTCTCTCCATGCACTACACATCTATCTACTGAACACATACGCTTATCTTCAAGCATGTTAGAATTTCTCTCAAAAATTCTAAAGTTCTTACCCAAGAAGAACATCTTTCTATCTTTATCTTTTCGGTAAATCTCTTCTATTTGCTAAGTGTATTTGTGTGTAATCTTAGATTGTTTTAGATAGGTTATTTTTACCTTTTCCATTTTCCCAAACAATCTGCAAAAAAATTGTATTGATCCTTTCATATGAATATATATTTTTAAATACGAAAGTTTTATGTGTTTGTATTCATCCCCCCTTCTACAAACTGTTCCTCTAAAACTCTTGTAGATCCGACTGGGACCAACAAGTGGTATTAGAGAAGTGTTTTCTTCTTGCATTGTTTAGTTGTTTATTTGTATCTTATCATCTCTTCTTTCGCTAGATAATTTACTGCTTTACAAATGGTTTTGCAAAACACAAGCACAAACTTTCACGATAATGGCTCTCTTGCCAAACCTCCCCAATTTATAAGAGACAACTTTAGTCTCTAGAAAAATCGGATGTCTCTTTTTTTTGGAAGGTGTGGATCCTGAGATCGTACATTATATAGAGAATGGACCTTATGTTCCATACGCTTTTACTCCGGCTGTTCCTGAAACTGCTACGACTGCCGTGATTCCTGAACGACAGATTTTTAAGCACCCTCATCAAAAGAAGTGACGAAGACAAGAAGAAGATGACTATAGATACTTAAGCGATATCTATAATAGCCATGTCTCTTCATGACGAGGACTATCCTTCTGTGATGAAGCTTAGGACCTCGAAATCCATGTGGGACACTCTTTGTGTTCAATATGAAGGTACTTCCCAAGTAAAAGACTTGAGGAACATAAATCTAGTAAGACAATATTAAACTCTCTCTGTGGAAAGAATGAAACGTTGTCTAAAGTACATCAAAGATGTAATTGTCTTCTTATTGATTTAAGGACTGTTGGAAGGGAATATTTCAATTCTAAAACTTTGATGAAGTTTTTGGAATGTTTACCGGAATCTTGGGATACATATTCTATGTGTCTCAAAATGTCCAATGATATGTCCTCCGTCTCTCTAAGCTCTCTTTATGGGATACTGCTGAATCACGAGGAGTCTCGACAATTGAAGAGGAATCTAATTAAAGATTCTAGAGAAATGAAAAGCTCTCCGTTAGCTTTGATCTCTGAAGATTCTTCAGTTGAACTCCCATCTTCTTCTTCTATTCCTTTTTCTTCTTCTGTTTCTTTAACGGAGTTAGATTCCACTAACTCCGAGGACTTGCCAAAGTTTGATCTTGCAGACTTTGATGTGTCACTGGCTCTTCTAACTAAGTTTTTTAGAAGATTTTCAAGAAAAAGTAACTTTCGTATATCTCCCTCACTTACCATCAAGGATATGCCATAGTCAGATTCTATTGATAAGGCTTCAGCGATATGCTACAACTGTCAACACAAAGGTCACTTTGCGAGTGAATGCAAGTCAAAGAAGACTGCAATGCATCTTAAAACCCCCCCTTCTTCTTCAGAGCCAAAGACGATAAATATTTGAAGCCGAAGGAGAAGTACAAAAAGATGAAGATGTAAGTCCCAAACTTCAATCAATCTTCAAATCTTCGTCAAGAACACTATAAATGGCAATATTCAATATGATGATACTTGAGAAAAAAAGTCAAACGGTCAAAGGCTTATGTATTTCATTAAAGCTCAATATTACATGATAATGACAATTAAGCTCCTAACACCTTTACTATCAGTAATCAAAACCTATTTATAGGTCAAATCAAAATACAAAAGTCAAAGTCAATCTTTCAAGAATGAATACAGTTAAATTCTAAAATTCAATCTTAACATTCTCCCCCTTTGGATTCAGTCTTGAAAAAAATTGTACACTTTGAATCCCTTTTTGAATCTTTGAAGCTTTAAGCACTTGTAAGTCTTCTTAAGAACTTCAAGACAATCTTTTAACATTCTTCTCTTGACATTCTTCAAACATTCTCCCATTTGAATGTAGAACAAAAACAATCTTCTCTTTCTACTTTAAATCTTCTCCTTTGATAAAGAACTGTAATAGCAACAGTCTTCAGATTTAATCTTTAAGAAATGATCTTCAATGAACTTCTTCAGATAACTTTCATTCTGAACAGCTTCATGGAATTTTAACATCTCTTAAAACATTCCCAACATTCTTTCTTTTGAAGACAAAACATTCTTCCTTGAAAACAGAATTCAACTTTATAGATATAACATTCATCCTACTAGAAATCTCTTCCAATAAACTTCTGTTAAAATGAGATCTTCACATTCAACTCCCCCTCAAACATTGTAGCACAAAATAATATTCAGAATGATCAGCAGTCACCACATTCACTCCTTGAATCTTTGCAAATTCTCGATATTCAAAATTGACGTAGGAATTTTCATTCATTATATTACTCCCCCTTTTGATTAAATGAGAAGCATTTGCATCATACACCAAAATCAATGAATCATGAATGTATGCCATCAATTCGTAAAAAAAATTGTAAGCAGATCTTTTCAAATCCACTAGTATAATATTTTCAGTTTATGAAGATGGGAAAATAACCAAATTCAACTTATGAATTTGTTTTCGATCTTATAAAAGATTGGCCTGTGAATATAACAAATATATTTAGTACAACGAATCTTAAGGTTCATCTCACCAAGACTTCCATTCAATCATCGATAACTTAGAAAAGCATATTTATGAATGTTATAGCAAAATAACAAATATTTTGAAGTGTAAAAAGATAAAGCAACTAATGCTTCAAAGAAGGCTCAAAAAGATAAACAGTGTGGACTACACAAATTTATTAGACTCGATTTGTGATAAAAAAGACTTGAAGGGTGGACATATGTTAGACCCCAACTTGTGAAAGTGTAAGTATGCAGTTTTTTACTTTAGTCAATAGGACTTAGTCTAGTGAAGTGGTCTGGACTAAGAGCTCTTATGTAGAAGAGATCAAGAACCAGAGTTCTTACTCAAAGAGTGAAGGTTCACTACATACAGAGCTCGTGCTCCATCTCCGTGCACGATCAAGCCTTATGTGCCAAAAAGCATAAGCCCTTGATGCAAAGCAACAACTCCAAGACACAGAGTTTCTGCATAGTACATGTAGAGCCTCTTCATATATAGAACCTCTACATAGTACATACAGAGCTTCAATATAGTATATACAGAGCTTCTATATAGTACATGAAGAGCTTCTAGTCACCTTCTCCATTGAACGCGCGTGCAAGTCCAGACATTCTCGCAAGCATCTAACAGATTTCAGGCGGCTTGACTTTACTCTGCATTTCAAGGGAAGTCAAAGATAAGGACGCAGACTCGGCAACTTAGAGATTCAAGCCTAAATTATAGCATAGTTGTTAGACCTAGGCGTATATAAGGAGGCTTCCTCCTCAGGTTCAAAAAAACTGAGGGTGCCGACTTATACTATACCTAATTATTGTGAGATTACGTTTTTAGATTGATTGTTCTTTACTTTCATCTAATAAAGGCATTCGACATATTCAAGTCTTTTCACTGTTCTTATATACACTTTGAATATTTCGATTAATCATTCGTGATACACTGTTTGTTTTCATTCTTATTATTTATAAATTGTGCTTTTTGCAAATTACGAGTATTTGGGTTCCAACAATTGGTATCAGAGACTGCTAATCAAATTCATTGATTAGTCGATCGATATCCGTCTGGATTCTACTCTTAATTCTTCCTGATTATTCGTTTTAAAAGGAATTTTACTCCTATTTTTATACGTTTAAAACAT
Organism: Cynara cardunculus var. scolymus; assembly: GCF_001531365.2. NCBI lineage: Eukaryota > Viridiplantae > Streptophyta > Magnoliopsida > Asterales > Asteraceae > Cynara > Cynara cardunculus. Next base: position 14,296,158 of record NC_037544.1, on the reverse strand, counting down.
ATGCTTTTACGTAATCTGGAAATCATTTTTTGGTCGTTCAACTTTCTCGTCAATCTTCTTCTCAAATTTTTAATCAAAAATGTCTTCTCAATCATGGAACTCCATGTATAGTGCCGGTTCTTTGACCAAACCTCCAACTCTCATTAGGGTAGAATATCCCCAATGGAAAATTTGGATGATCAATTTTTATGAAGGTCTTGACCTCGAACTCTACAAGTCAATTTTAAATGGCCCTTGTGTCCATACCACCATTATTCCCCATATTCCTTCTATCGGTGATACAGTTGAAGTACCTGCCAGGCGAGTACCAAAACTTCATCGTGACTGGAACGATGAGGACAAATGTAGAGTGGAGGTGGATCAGAAAGCCAAAAGGCTTTTGATCAAGGCACTTCCCAATGAGATTTTTCAATATCTTGATGCGTGCAACTCTTCCAAGGATATATGGGATCAATTGGCAAATCAGTTGGAAGGAGGTATAAAGATGAAGAAACACCGTCGTGCTCAATGCTTGAACGAGTACAATAGTGTTCAGGCACTTCTCGATGAGTCTTTAGAATAGACTTATCACAGGTTCAATATCAATAAATGTTCCAAAGGGAGTTTGGGAAGATGGTCTTCGAAAAGAAAGAAAGACAGAGCAATCGCAGTAGAGCCAGAGCTTTCGAAGGAAGGAACCCTCCCTCTGTTTCAAACAACAAGGAGGAAGAGCCATCGGACCAGAAGAAGCAAGGTGTTCGATACTTCGGATGCGGCAAAATGGGGCACTACTCCGAAGAGTGTAGACGCCCTTTGGTGAAAGATGAATTGTACTACAAAAACAAAAACAAGTACAAGTACAATCGATCACAAAGGAGCCTTATGGCTGAACAGGAGAACTGGGTCTCTGACTCCTCATCTGAAAAAGAAGACCAAGCCCATTTCAGTGGGATGGCTGTTGAGAACGACAGAAAAGAGTTTGGATCTGACTCCGACTCCCAGGTATGTTCCATCTCTGGCTATTCTCATTCTGACCTGGAAGAAAGCATGTCTGCTTTGACAAATGATTTCGTTAACCTACAGCAAAAGCTCTCTGTCGAAAAATCTAAAACAGAATATCTGGAAAAAGAAAAATTATTTTTTTAACGTGAGACAGAGCTGCTAACTGTAGAGAAACAATAGTTATAAATGGAAAATGAAAAGCTTTTGCAAAGAAAACGATCCACTGAAACAAGTCTTAAATAAGAGTGCTTAGAACTAAAAGCGGCCATAAAGAATAAAGAAACAGAGCTTTTAGAAAAGGAACGTGATAGATTAAACTCTGAGGCCTTCAAAGATTATTTTCAAAAGGAAAGGGAGTTCTTACACCAGAGCTTACAAAGAAAAGAGCTCTTGATCAAGAAATATCAAGATGCTCAGCAGGTGTATGAAAAAATAAATTCTCTACTGGATAGAGCAGGGATAGGTTATATCGACCTAGACCTCACCTGGAAGAAGAAAACTACTCTTAAATCCATGTTTAGGTTCGACGGAAAGCAAAAACCAGATTTTTCCTATTTTGTATACAGCTTCACCTTTAAAAAGACGTAGGCTTGAAAGTGGAGCCAGAACTCAAAGGTTGAAATTAAAAAATTTCTCTTATTCTTCAAATGTAGGCCTTATGTCGATTTAGAACACAAACGGGATTTTTTGTTTTGACTCTACTAATCTCGAACATCTTAATACTGAGAGTGAGGTTGTCAAACCTGAACAAGATGAAATGAAGAGTTCATCCACAGGAAATTTTCTTAAAACTTTGAATCCAAAATTATTGGATGACTTCACATAAACGATAAGATAGGTTTTCGAGTAAGATTTGCTTGAGGCCTTGAATTATCCTCCTAAAGGTCGTGTAGATTCTTCTGAGAGTAACTCCTCGGATACTTTTGAAAGCTTTTCAAAACAAAAAACGGAAGAAGCCTCTAGCTCATGTATACGAGAATCTCAAGTTCTTAATGATACCTCTGTATTTCGATATACACAAAAGGATTTGTTTGACTCTGACTCTGAGTCAGAGGTGGACTCGTTTAAGGAGCAAGTTGAGATAGAAATTGTAGCCAAAGAACCAGAGGTTGCAAAACCTTCTAATGAGAAAAGGATTCTCCTTTGTTATGGCCTTGTAAGCATGACAACAAGTGCTAAATCTGCTCCCAAGTTTGAATACATGGCAAAGCGTTACAAAGTCTGTTTCTTCTGCATCAAAGGGCTCAATTTCTAAATCTAAGCCAATTAAGTTTACTCCGGAACAGAAGAGAAAATCTGTTGTATGCTCTAATTTTAATTCCTCTGTTTCAGAGAGGCCTCTGAAGGCCAAAAGAGTAGGAAAGAAGAAATATGAGAAGATTCATTCAATGTCGTCAAAACAATCAGATCTAGATAGAAAGTTTGTTACAACTACCAATGCTAGGAATGATTGTAATAATATGTTCTTCAAATCTAATAAATCATTTTGTCATTCAAAATGTGTTCATAATTGTGAATATTTCTCTCTGCTTCACAAGTTAAAGCAACATTTCTCTGATCCTAACTGTATTTTCTCTGGGTCATCAAGGATAAAATCCAAGACCTAGAGGAGAAAAAAGGCTCCTAAAGCCAAGTCTTGTAACTCATGTGATGAGACGAAGCCTCTCCCTAGACCTAAAAAGCAATCTTTGATCCCTAATCATTGAGGACCCATTATGAAATGGGTACCTAAATCCCTATAATTTGTTTTGTAGAAGCCGCATGTGTACATTTGGTATCTTGACTCCGGATGCTTGAGACACATGACCGGCAATAAGAGGTTGCTTTCCTCATACAGAGAGAAGATTAGAGGGAAAGTAACCTTTGGGGATAACATGCAAGGAGAGATAAAGGAATATGGAGATCTTCTACAAGGTAAGGCATCTGTCGCTAAGGTTGCTTATGTCTCTGGGCTTAAACATAATCTTTTAAGCATAAGTCAACTATGTGATTCTGGATACAATGTCAAGTTCCAAAAGGAAGCTTGCTTCATTATGTCTGAATCAGGTTAGGAGTTACTAAGAGCAAAAAGAAAGGGAAATCTATATCTCATGAACTTCTCACCAAGAGATAATTCAGAGACTCTCTGTCTTGTATCTCGTAAGTGTGAGGAAGCTTGGCTCTGGCATCACAAGCTGTCACATTTAAATTTCCAAGAGAAGCTTGTGAAGAATAATCTGGTTGATGGACTTCCTGCCATAAAGTTCGAAAAGGACCATCTATGTTCTGCATGTGAAATGGGAAAGCTCAAAAGAGCATCCCACAAAACAAAGATAGATGTGTCCTATGTCATACCTCTGCATATGCTTCATGTGGATCATTGTGGTCCAATCTCTGTGCAGAGCTTGTCTGGTAAGAGGTATATTCTTGTCTTAATTGATGAGTACTCATGATATACTTGGATTGATTTTGTAAGGCAGAAATCAGATGTCCCAGAGCTGCTGATCAAGCTGATGACCAAGATTCAAGTTCTTCTACAAAGCAAAATTCAAAAGCTGAGAAGTCAGAATGGAACAGAGTTTAAGAACGCAAAGATTGATTCGTACTTAGACTCAGAGGGCATAACTTAGAACTTCTCTACAGCAATAACACCACAACAAAATGGTGTAGTAGAAAGAAAGAATCGTACTCTGGTCGTAAGAACCATGCTAGCAAGCTCTAGTCTTCCAACCCATTTTTGGGCTGAAGCCATCTCGATTGCTTACTTTATTCAAAATAGAGCAACGTTGGTGAAGAAGCATATAAAGATGCCTTATGAGTTAATCAACCAAAGAAAGCCTAATGTTAAATTTTTACATGTCTTTGGTTGTAGATGCTTCATCTTGAATGATCGTGATCAACTTGGCAAGTTTGATAAGAAGGTTGATGAAGGCAAGTTCCTTGGTCACTCCACAAAAGCCAATTAACAAACCAAGACTGTCATGGAAAGCATCAACGTCTCGTTCGACGATAAAGAACAAGTGACTTCAAAGTACCTCAGCTCTGAACTCGAGCTTAAGAATCAGACTTCCAATTCTCAAATGAAGTCAAGGGAATTGGAACTGAAGATGTTATTTGAAGACTTATATGGCGATGAAGACATCTCTGTACATGCACCAAGAGATGAGTCTGCCCGTGTAAGTGAAGAACCACAAACAACAAGTACATCTGACTCTGGTCCTTCACACACCTCTACTTCCTCTGGTGATCATGCTATTCCACAACCTGAGCAAACAAGCTTTGCATCAGAGCCATGTTTCGCAGAGCCAGAGCACAATACCTCTGGTTCTGCACCTGGTTCCTCTGTTCCATCATCTTGGGATAGTAGTGGGGCAGGATGGGGCGGGACCCCAATAACCGTCCCCGTCCCCGATCCCCCGTATGTGTCCCCGTCCCCGTCCTCGTCCCCGTCGGGGATTATGATCACATCCCCATCCCCGTCCCCAACGGGGAACGGGGATCCCCAACGGGGAAACGGGGATTTTTTTGAATCCTATTGAAAACAATTTATAACAATATTATCTATTTGGAAATACAAATCAAGAGAGAAGTAAAGAAGACAATGTCTACCTCTACTGAGAAAAACCAGTGAAGTAAACGTGTAAGGAGAGGAAGAGCCGGAGAGGGAGAGTCGGAGACCGTCGTTGTCGCTGTCGCTGCCGTTGTCGCTGTCGCTGCCGTTGTAGCTATCGCCGTCGCTGCCATTGCCGCTGCCGCTGTAGTTGTCGCCGTTGCTGTCGTCGATTAGGGTAGGGAGAGGGAGTCGTAACTCGTATCGTATTGAGGACTGAGGAAGGAGTCGTGGTATCATCAATAGGGAATTAGGGATTTTGGGTTGGAAGGAGACGATGAAGGAGATGATGAATGAAACGGGAAGGATTTTGGGGCTATTAACAGACCTAATACAATCTTAGCTTGGGCTGGACCATTCTCTAGCTTAATACAATTAACAGGCCAAAGCCCAAAGCCCACAATACATATATCTAAAAAACGGGGCTGGGCGGGGCGGGGAGTGGTGTACCCATCCCTGGCTTGAGCCAAGCGGGGATCCCCGTCCCCGTCCCCGGGACCCGATTTTTCGGGGAATCCCCGTCCCCGAACGGGGCGGGTGGACCGGGTTACCCGACGGGTCGGGGTCCATTCCAGGCATCATCCGAGGGGGAGCAAGCATAACCTTCTTCGCCATCAACAAAGCCAAATGCCAAATATGCCTATGGAACGTGATCAAATGACCCAACCTTTGTATCTGTCCCAACAACATGATGGACAAAGGATCATCCTCTTCACCAGATCATTGATGAACCTTCAAGCAGTGTAAAAACAAGGGCTGCGACGACTAATGAATGTTTATTTGTAAACTTTCTAAGCATGGTAGAGCCTAAGAAAGTCCATGAATACCTACAAGACCCTAGTTGGGTTGACGCCATGCAAGAAGTGCTCCAACAATTCGAAAGGAATAAGGTATGGACTCTTGTACCTTTGCCAAAGGATAAAATTGCAATTGGTTGTAAACGGGTTTTCAGGAACAAGAAGGATGAGGATGGGATCGTCAAGAGAAAAAAATTTAGGCTCCTAGCAAAAAGATATTGCCAGGAAGAAGGCATAGACTATGATGAGATCTTTACGCCAGTAGCAAGGCTAGAAATTATACGCTTGTTCTTAGCCTTCTCTTCTCATAAGGGATTCCGAGTCTATCAAATGGACGTCAAGTCATGCTTCTTGAATGGCAAGCTGAAAGAGGAAGTCTACGTTCAACAACCTTCGGGGTTTGAAAGCTCCACACATCCAGAGTATGTCTATTTCTTGGACAAAGCTCTGCATGGACTTAAACAAGCACCTCGAGCCTGGTATGAACATCTTTCGTCATTTCTCGTATCAAATGGTTTTGAAAAAGGTTAAATCGGTACTACTTTGTTCGTTAAGAGGTATAAAGGTGAGAGGCTTTTAGTACAGATCTATGTGGACGACATTATCTTTGGTTCAACAAACCAGAGGCACTATGATAAGTTCTCTGCTTTGATGAAGAGCGAGTTTGAAATGAGCATGATGGGATAATTAACATTCTTCCTCGGCTTGCAAATAAAACATAGGGAGAACGTTATTTTCATTAGCCAAGCTAAGTATGTCTCTGACATATTAAAGAAATACCAACTCCACAACTTTTCCACAACAAGAACACCAATCACTACGGGAACCAAGCTTGACACAGATCCAATTGAAAAACCGGTGGATGTTAAGACTTACCTTGGAATGATTGGATAACTGTTGTACCTCACAGCTAGTAGACCAGACATCATGTTTGCTACGTGTCTCTACGCTTAGATATCAAGCAAACCCTAAAGAATCTCACCTTTCTGCTGTGAAAAGAATCTTTAGATACCTTAAAGGAACTCAATTTTTGGGTTTCTGGTATCCGAAGTATTCTGGTTTTGATCTTATTGCGTACATAGATTCTGATCATGCAGGATGCAAACTTGATCGAAAGAGTACATCAGGGAGTTGCCAATTACTAGCAAACAAGCTCATAAGCTGGACCTCAAAGAAGAAGAACTGCATCTCTACTTCCAAAGCTGAAGCAGAGTATGTAGTTGCAGCCAGTTGTTGTTCCCAAGTTATATGGATGAAAACTCAGCTAAAAGACTATGGCGTCCAATTCTATGTGACTCGGAAAGTGCCATCGCAATCACAGCCAATCCTATACAACATTCCAAAACAAAGCACATCGACGTACGCTACCATTTTATCAAGGACCATGTAGAGAAAGGTACGATTGAAATATTTTTTGTTAGTACAGATTTACAACTTGCTGACATATTTACAAAGGCTCTTGATGGAAAGAGGTTTACCTTTTTGGTTAGCAAGTTGGGTATGCTAAATCTTTCAAATTAAGACAGAGCCTCTGTATAACTATACAAAGCCTCTGCATCCCTTAAGCATACTTCTGTTTTATTTTAAGTCTTGGTCCCTGAGACAGAGCCTCTGCATAGTTCATGCAGAGCCTCTTGCTCAATTTTAATTTGTCTTATGATACATAGCCTCTGTATAATACATACAAAGCCTCTGTACCTTGTCTCTCATGCTTGTGCAATACTTATCATATATTATCCAAGCACAATTCAAGAGGGAGCAGATCAAGCAGAACTACATTCGAAGGGGAGCGTTAAATCATGCATCATACAGAGCCTCTGGTTCAAAACTTGTATGATTATAGAACAGAGCCTCTATATGTACTATACAGAGCTTCTGCCTCTAAACATAGCAAGCTTACTAAACAAAGGACATGAATAGCCCAACCATGAGTCTCTGTCTGAGCTTCTAAGGTATGTTATTCTTCTCTTATGTAATACTCTGGTTTCTTTTTCAATTTCTTTAAAGCAAATAAATTACAGCAACTTTGTACTCCCATACAGAGCTTATGTATAATGGTTGTTATTTCAAACAAACTAGAGTATCTACACTTGTTAAAATTCTTAAGTTTTAAAATATGTTATTATAATAAGAAGGCGTACAGTTCTTATTTATTTAATTTTTTAATAGCTGTCATCTAACTAAGCGCCACCGCCTGTTCTTTTAAATTTTCAAACCCGGGAGGCGCCATTTGCAGCTGGCAGGCCACGTGGTAACTCCCCACAGGTGGTGCGAAAACTGCTTCAGTTTTCTGACGATTGGGGCGCAATTCACTCGAGTGCTTTAATTCTTTTTCTATTTAAACAAATTAGTTTCCCCCAATTTCTTTTTTACGCTTACAAATATTTTCAAAGAACTCGTCTCCTTCAAAGCTCTAAAACTGCCATTGATTCTCCTTCAAGCTTTCAAAATACTTTCTGGAACTACAACCTGTCGAGGAATCATCATCCTCGTTCGTCAAGTAAGTCATTCAAACCCTTTCTTCAACCTATTTTAAGAATCAAGAACCAATTCTTGAAAACCCTAACTTTTCAAACCCTTCCTTTTTCACCAAAAACCTACAACAATGTCTTCCTCCGAATCTGGAAACTCGAAAACCCACACAACAACTCTCAAGACTGTTGAGGAAACCTGTCAAACCATGGTTCCTCTTCCACTCAAACCTATTAACCATGCCCTTCAACTTTCCCTAGAGAGCTTCGATTCCAAATTCCACCCTATTTTCGACTTTCTTCAAAACACCAATTCTTAAACCCAGCCTTGACGAATGCCGATGATCTTGTACCTGAAAGATTCATCCAGGAATTTTGGCAAACTTGCTCCATTACTTACTCCCAATGAGGGATTGTCGGCGACTTTTATGTGCCGTCTTCAAAGAGTTTATCACTGTTCGTATTTCTAGGTCCCTGTTTTCAAGAGTTCTTCAAATCCCCACAAAAACGGACCTAGGGATATGTCTCTCTCCCATCTAGGGATGAAATCGTCTCTTTCTTGAAATTCTTGGGCTACAAGAAAGCTATCAAGTACCCATCTCAATATCGTCGCCAATACTTGCCCCCAATGTGGAACACCATGTTCACATTGGTCAATCGATCACTGACAGGGAAGATTGGGAGCTTAGACAGGTGCTCCACCAACATCCTCTAGATTTTCTACGACATCTTCTTTGATTTATCCTTGGTCTACTCCTTGATAATCTACACAGAGTTCAAGGGCGTTGTTGCCAAGAAATGCCAAGACCTCGCTTCTTGGGTCTTCTTCTAAGACCTGTGCTCGACGACAACAACATAGACATGGGACATCTGCCTGTGCACAAAGTAAATGTGCTCACCCACCACAAGCCACCGTCAATAGAGAGGTTTATGCATCTGAGAGGCCCATTCCAATGAAGTTATTTGCTTATATGAAGACAAGGGAGGTGAGAAGAACGTACAGACGTGCACACGAGGCACTAGAACCAGTACCTCGAACCCTGGCACACATAAGTCAAGCCCAAGAGAAAGAGGGAACAGAGGACACTCTAAGGCCTTAGGGAAAGAAAAAGAGTGTGGATAGAGGAAGCAAAGAAAAAGAGAGTGGAGAGGGAGAGAAAGAAGAAGGAAGAGGAGGATCGGGCAGAGCCAACCAGACTGGCAGAACTTGCTCATCTGCGAGAAGAGGAAGAGCAAGCAGAGAGAGCTCGATAGGCAGAGATTGCTCGCCTCAAGGAAGAAGCAAGACTCAAGGCAGAGGAAGAAGCCAATCAAGGCTTGGAGCAATCCTCTAGCTCTAACCAAGAGGATGACCAAGAGCACTTGGATGATGCTGCTGGGTCATACACTTCGACTGGCGAAAGTGAAGGATGTGAAAAGGAAGAAGAGGAAAGTGAAGAGGAAGAAGAGGAAAATGAAGAGGAAGAAGAAGAAGGTGAGGAGGGAGGAGGTGCAGAAGCTGCTCTGCCTCAGGGCGAGCCAGAGTAGCCTAGGGTAGTAAATAGGCACATATGATTCAATAGCCCAACTCCCAGTGGAAACATATCATCTGACTCCAGTGGTCGAGACACAGAGGTCATTGAAATAGAGGTGCACAACTCGAACCTTAACCTGCCAAACCAACCGGAGATCGCATCTGACTCTGGTTATGAAAGCCAAAGGGAAGCCACATGTAACAACCCTCACATCTCAAATACATATAATTCACATCATCATTCTCATAATACTAAAATAGTATTATTACAAAACATGAACTATCAAAATGTATTTTTAATACATATGCATAACAAGCTAATATCAACAATTAGACTTTTCCCTTGCCTTTATCTTTCAGAGCACGCTGTCCTGCAAAACAGGTTAATCCACATCTGAGCGTTAGACCAAAAAGCCTAGTGAGTGTATAATCTCATACAACAATATATATATTCCAAACATTCAGTTTAGAATCAAACCTGTTCCGAAACATAAGTATATTTATGTTTCTCGCGGATTACACCCCCATCTCATTCTTTTATCTTTTTAACACTCGCGGTAACACCGCCCATTATACCACTCTCGCGGTTACACCGCCCATATCAGTCTCGCGATTACACCGCCATCTCACTCGCAGTTTATACTGCTCATATCACTCTCGCAGTTTACACTGCTCATATCACTCTGGCGGTTACACCGCCATCTCACACGCAGTTACACTACCCATAATATCACTCTCGCAGTTACAGCGCTATCTTACACGCAATTTACACTGCTCATATCACTCTCGTGGTTACACTGGCATCTCACACGTAGTTTACACTGCTCATATCACTCTCGCGGTTACACCGCCCATATCACTCTCGCGGTTACACCGCCATCTCACACGTAGTTTACACTGCTCATATCACTCTCGCGGTTACACCGCCCATATCACTCTCGTGGTTACACCGCTCGTATCACACGCAGTTTACACTGCTCAATATATCATTCCAAAAACATACTTTAAAAAACATCTCTTTTTATCTGGACTTGAAGTCCGGTCACAACCGTCTGGATTAGATGTCCGGTCAATCCCCTTTAAAACCCTTTTTCTTTCCGTACAAACACTTAGAAAATAATTCAACMTYTGTCCGGTTTAGCAATCCGATCACAATACTTTGAAAATATAATATCCTTGTCCGGTTTAAGAATCCGGACATCATATCATTTTCTTTGTCATCCGGTTTAGATTAAACCGATCAATAC